>NC_090924.1:856173598-856486098 GCF_040938575.1 Ambystoma mexicanum | reverse complement strand
GAATCAAATGTCCTTGTGGGCAGTACTACGTTGGACAATCTCCACGACCAGCCAAGACACAGTGGAATGAACACCCTTCATGTATCTGTAATGTGAATTTGAACTCAGCAGTAGCTTGCCATTGGATGAGTAAAGGACACAACCTGACACAAATCAGGTTTCAGATTCTGGAAGTGGTTTCTAAAAATAATCCACATGAAGACATTGCTCTACGACTGAACAGAAGGGAGACATGTTGGATCAATAAATTGGGAACTCTAACCCGAATGGTCTCAATGAGGAGATCAATTTCCATTGTTTCATCTAATATGTTGGCTGAGATATATTTTTTGTTTGATATGCAAATGTGATACTATGATGTAACTGACACATGTAGTACAACAATATGACTATTAGTCATATTTGACTGCAATGAGTAACACCTTTTTGTATCCATTATTGTTATCTGTACGTAATCTAATTTTGTATTTGCATTTTTTATGCAAGTTACCATGCAAACGAGAAACCAGTTGGCCCCTCCCGGACGCTCATCACGTCTGGGACGTAAGGTGGCGTCTTATGCGACACCTCCTGTCACTCCTGGTAAACAGTTTGGTCACTACATACACCCATTAATGGCGTTTACATTAGGGTACAAGGTGTGACTAGCGCTGCCACTTATAATCATTTTTACAATTTTTACTGTTTTCTGAGTGTGTTATACGAGCAGTTCAGAAACTCCCACCTGCTTTCTTTACAACACACAGTTTATGTTTATGTTTATGTTTATGTTTATGTTTATTATTTGATAATGCGCTCACAAACCCTGGGGTAGCCGGGCGCAGGAGTTACAAGATTGCTTAGGCTTAAGTTACAATATACAAAGGAAACAATACATGTCAATACAAACAATACATGAAAATACAATACAGTGCGTGTCAGTAATCCAGAAATCAGAGGTATTAGAGCAGTACTATGCAGTAATTCAAGGGCCTGGTGCAGGGCTCGGATTAGATGTCGTTGGTCCAGAGCCAGCTTTTCACCTTGCATCTAAATCTAGAATAGGGTAGATTGGCTCGCAATGCAATGGGCAGTGCATTCCAGGCTTGGGCAGCTCTAACAGGGAAGCTTACTCCACCTGCTTTTGTAAGCCTAAATCTGGGAGTTTCGAGAAGGAAATGGTTAGCAGCTCTGGTATGGTAACTAGAAGACTTTCTGGTAAAACCGGCGGCGATGTAGGGGGGGAGCTGTATTGTTCAGTCCTTTGTGGGTAAGGGATAGTGTCTTGAGGAGAACTCTGTCGCCAATTTTTAGCCAGTGGTGGTCTTTCCTTATATTAGAGATGTGCGCTCTGTGGGGTATGTCCAGGGCAGCTCTAAGAGCATTATTTTGCAAAATTTGCATTTTATTTATGACATTTTTGTTGGCGCCCGCATAAAGGGCATTACAATAGTCCAGCTTCGACATTACTAATGCGTTAGCTAGTGTGATGCAGTTAGTTTTGGATAGGTACGGTCTGCAGGTCCTAATTAGTTTGCAAGTGTACGCTGTGGAGGAGGCCAGGGTGTTAACTTGTTTTTTAAGGGAGAGGGTAGCATCTAGGTAGAAACCTAGTGTTTTTACCTCAGTTGCTACCTTAATTATGTTGCCATCTATGTTGAAGGCAAGATAGTTGGGGCTAAGTTTTTTGAGGTTGAAGTCGGAGCCCAAGATCAGAATCTCAGTTTTGTCATCATTTAGGCAGAGGCCGTGGGAGGCCATCCATGCCTGAATGAGGAGATAAATCTTGTTTACTAAAGCTGTATCTTCGACAAAGTTGCCCGATAGTGGTATGAGGATCTGTGTGTCGTCCGCGTAATTGGTGTAGGTTACCCCCAATCTGTCAAGTTTGTCGAAGGGAGGCTTAGTGAGGATATTGTACATTGTTGGGGAGACACATGAGCCTTGTGGGACACCACAATTGATGTGAATTGGGTCCGCTGCGGCTGAAGGGGAGAACACTCTCATCGTACGCTTAGCTAGGAAGGATTGTACCCAGGGTATAACTTCACTTGAAAGATGGGCGGCGGACGCTAGGTGGTTGCATAACACTGCATGATCCACCAGGTCAAAGGCTGTCGATAGGTCAAGGAGGGGGAGCATAGCTGTTTTACCTGTATCCTTCAACTCCTCGATTTGTGTCTTGAGGTCAATAAGGGCCGTTTCAGTACCATGTAGTGGTCTGAATCCAGATTGTCGCAATCCTAATAGTTGGTTGGACTCTAGTTTTGAATCTGGAGGTAGACTACTCTGTCGATGATTTTGAGGAGGAATGGGACTGTAGTGATAGGCCTATAGTTGTTAGGGATGGCTGGGTCCAGGATCTGTTTTTTGAGAAGAGGCAGTACCCATGATTCTTTGAGATTTGTGGGTACAGAATTGGTGTTAAAGGAGGCATTGATTAGTTTAGAAATGAAGGGTGCTAGGTCTCTGGCTGCGTCCTTGATAATTTGCGTTGGGCAACTATCGCCTTGGCAGTTTGAGGGTTTCAAGGATAATATGACCTTTTCAGTTTCCAATATGGATATGTTAGTGAACCTGAAAGGTTTGCAATTTCTTTATGTGGTTGTACTAGGTGTATCTGTCAGTAGGGCGGTTTGGGTTTCAGTGGGGCTCAAGGAAGCTTTTTTCTTAGCAATTTTGGATTGCAGGGTAGTAATTTTATTTGCTAGTGCATTTTGGATGCTAGAGCACCATAGTTTATCCTTGGGGACGTTGTCTATGGGGGCAATTGGGTTTTCCATTTCTCGGAGAATGGAGAAGAGTTCTTTGGAATTAGAGTTAGCTTTGCTGATTCTCTCGTTAAAAGTATCTTTTTTGGTTTCGATTATTTCCAGCTTGTATTTTTTGGCGAGGTTGGTGAGTAAGGTTTTATTCACAGCTGAGGGTGTGTGCCTCCAGATGGCTTGGAGTTTGCGTTTTTGGATACGTAGTTCTTTGAGGTGGGGTGTAAACCATGAATTAAGGTGAGATTCTCTTTTGCTTTTGCGTAATTTGATAGGGGCGATCGTATCCAATGCTTTGGTCATAGCATTGTTGAATGTCTCAACTAGCGAGTTTGATTTACTCAAGCTGGCGGTGAGGGCTGGTAAGAGTAATGGGAGTAGTTTTGCAGTAGTGATTTCTTTTTTACTTCTCGTAGACATGGGAGGGGCTATTTCACTATTGTTTGGTTTGGGTGATTCTATGGTAGCTGAGAAGCATATGAGGTGGTGGTTGGTCCGCGTTTGTGGCAGGATATTGGAGATGGTAGTATCACAGTTACGGTTGGCTATCCAGTCTAAGGTGCGTCCTTTTATGTGTGTGGAGGCTAGGACTTTTTGTGAGAGATCATGATCAATTAAAATTGATTGGATAGATTGGGCCTGTTTGTCCTCAGCATTACTTCCAATTAGCAGCTTGCAGTTTAGCAGACATTCATACCATTGCTAGGCAACGCCACTTCACTAGCACCAAGTGTCTACACAGTAACTTAACATACAGCGTTTGATTCGCCAGCACCACACGTACAGTAGGGGATTTGCACCTAACTATATTGTTTGACCATCAATCCATATTGTTGGATTTTTTACCTGCAAATTACACCGTGTTCGCTTTGGCTTTACGCGGCGAAAACAGGCACATAAAATAGTTCCATTGCCTAGGCAACAGAACTACACAGGAATGCTGCACACGGCCGCGGTTCACAACAAGCTCAGAGAAGAGAGGAGACGCCAGCAGGTGAGTTTGTATGAGAAGTTATCGGCTAGGCAGATTTTCACATGCGATCATCAGACTAACTCACAACATATATTTATAACAGAGATTGTGATCAGCTTGGCGTCACCTGCCAGATTAGTGAATCCTATGAGGAAAGACGGCATTTAGCAGATATCAAGACTTGATCCTGCAGCAAGCACAGTTCAACAACAGTACAGGTAATGGGTCCTTTGAGTTGCTTTAAGCACACATAACACTTAGATCATTAATCGGGTTCACAGAACTCACTCGCTTTCTTTTAGTTTTTTTGATTCCATGTGCTGAAAACAATTGAAAACATTATGAACATGGTATGTTTTGTGTTTATCTTTTATGAAATTTTCTTGATATTTCCATGCATATCTTGTACATATTGTGATGTTACCATTGATGTATTGGCCGGAATATTGTGAATTTCATTATGATAATTAAGATTCACCCTGATGAAGGAGACATCTCCGAAATGCATTGGCAAAAGAATCACAGACTGTGGATTTGTTGATTGTTTCCTCACTAAGGATTGATTAGTGAATCTAATTGGAATATAAACTTTGTGGAAGAGCAATGGCTTTGATTTTTTGATTAAGTATAGCGAACTTTGAGAATAACACTTAAACTCTTTTTTCTACATGTTATAAAAGTTATAAAACCCATTCTGGGTACAAACAGAGAGCGGCTGTGTAGCTTGGTATGTTAACCCAGCTTCTTGCCCCACTGATACTTTGAGTCTGGGTGTCTCTAGACTCCTCTCAGTCTGCTCGTGAAGATCTGAATAGACCAATCAAATCATTTGGAACTGTTTAAGTTGAAAAAAAGTTATTTTAATCCAGTGTGGTGTCCACTTTTTTAAAAACTTTTTTTAACCTCTATTATACGAATCAGTCATAAGACAGGTTTGAGAAGAAGAATATGGTTCTTTGGTCTTAAGACTTCCATTTTCATACAACTTCCTCGTATTAGGCTTTTGGGAGCTAGGTGAATTCATAACTGCATTCATTTCTTGGGTTATAACAGGATGTTTGTTACTTTTAACACCCCAGGTTTCATGGCTGAATTTGTTCCCAAAAACAGTATTTTTTTAAATGAGGTCTAACCAGACCGAAACACGTGTCTGGTGTTACTGTTGGTACTCTTGTTCAGAGGAGAATTGCCTAGCATTTCGGTGCTGGACTGCCCCAGGGCAGGACAAAGACTGATATGTTTTGGATATGTGTCCTCTGTGAAAGATAGTGAGCTAAAGAATCTGGGTAAGGCCCTCAATTGAGACTAATGTCCTTCAGAGGAACTCCCAGGACCCCACTTGTTTTTGGAATTTTTTTCCCATTCAGGTGGTCTACTTGTGGAAAAACTGAATTATGATGGCAACAATCTATTACACAATATGTTATTGATAGGATGTCCTCTTGAAAAGAGGTTAAATAGTGTGGGCCTCATCACGAGTTGGGCAGTAGCCCTTAAATGCAGAGGTAACAGGGTTACCAGTGTATTTACTGCTCCGCCCAATCTCGAGCCCGGCGTGTTGACCCCCCTCAGAGCTGGGGGTAAATACACTGGCAAAATGGCCATTTCCAGAGCAATTACAGCTGGCGGTATTACCACACAGTAATTGCACTGAAAATTCCACATTGGGTCCAATGGGCAGCAATACACAAATAAAGTTGGCCGGTATTCCAGTCGGGATACCACTCAACTCGTGATGAGGCCCTGTGTCTCGTTCCATGGGTATCCCTCACTCTGCTGACCCTTTTATCAACCCGGGTGATCCTCCTGCAGTACACCACCTCCAAGGTCAGGATCAGCAAGCGTCTGCCTTTCCATGGCCACCTGGGAGGATACTTTAGGCAAGGTTTCAGTGAGGGATCCATAGGATTCATCACATTACTTCCCAATGAAAGTATTTCACTCTAATATGGAATATTCAAATGGATTTTGGTAATCTTTTTTCACATATTTGTTCCGTTATTTTATAGGACATTTACATGTCCTGTTGGATATTCCTCTTAGATTCCTTAAAGTTTTTTCTACTGGTGTATAGACCCCAAACGACTACTGCGTTTGGAGCCTCTCAATGAACAGTCTTTCTCCTCTGGTATTATATTATCCTCTAGGTTATTAACCAATAGAGTATTCTCTGTCTGGTTCTTGTTAATAAACAGTCCCTTCTTTCTCTCTTTGTAGTATGTTTTCTTACTCTGGGAGACTATGGGGCTCATTCGGAGGTTGCTGGTAAGCCCAGTATTACCTGGATATTACGGGTGTCGGAGGAACGGTAAACTCCCATCCCCATGGAGTCCCATAGGACTGTTCACAAGTCTGCCGGTAATTAATTGCCCCTACTGTCAGAATCAGAGTATACTGATCCTGAAAAGGTGGCAGTACACTTTATTACCAGCACCTTATTTGCAGACCAGCATACTCCCAATGACCCCCATATATTATGTCTCCCTGTTTCTCTGCTTCGCCTCTGAGATCTGTGTATTGAAACCCGGGTTTGGATTCACTCCTTTTACTCTCTTCAATATTAATGGCATGAGTAGGAAGAGTCCTGTAGCTAATTTCACGTGTCTTATGTTTCTCTGCACTACTGGGAAGAGTATGAGGGCTCTAGTAGTTATTGCCACTGTTCTTATAATTTCTGATGCTACTGGAACTAATATGAGGGGTCCCATAGTTGTTCTCACTCTTCTTATAGTCTCTCTTACTATTGGGACAAGTATGAGGGGTCCCGTAGTTATTCTCACTGTTCTCATGCACTCGCCAGGTAGTCTAGAGCCCCTCTGTATAGCCCCGCCTCTCCCTGGGTCTCCGCACTTACCGTTAACTTCCTGGTTTCAGGTTTGCACCACAGGGTTGACATCTCGCTTCGATACTTCAATTCTTTGTTGGAGGATGGCTTCCGATCTTCCCTTCGGTCTGTTCCCCAGCACGGGTCATCTTACTTCTTGTATGATGCTTTCAGCTCGGAGAGACCTCCTTTCTCCGCCTCTCTCAAGGTCACCTTTTGTCGGACAGAATTTACTTCTCTCACTTGTTTCTTCTGTTGGTCCTGCTCAGGCCACCTCCACACCAATGCCATCATCTTAGGGCCAAATTAGCATGAGGTATGTCTCCATTCTAAAGGAGGCTCTACCACTCGCTCTATGCTGGGTTTCCGTAATAGAGGTATTGTCCACCCAGCAAAAATTCTAACCATGCAAAATGAGCCAGATTTTACTCCAAAAGAGTACATTCCAATAAAGTGAATAGGATAGCTTTAGATTATTTATCTTCCTAACTGCATTGGTTCTAACTCATAAGTGTTCCTCTGTGAACAGTAGTGCCTCTCTGCAGGTTTTTTGGCATTAAAGCTTCAACAGCCATTAAATTATTAATTTCTCCCAACATTTATTGAGTGTCATTGCTAGAAAACGTAAATGCAATAGTGCCTTGTAGCCAATTTACTACCATCACCGCCATCCAAATCTGAGACTCAATATTTTAACACCAAACCCTCAAGGACTAGTAAAACACATGTTACAACCATCCAGCTTTACTGAACATGTGTCCCTAATGAGACACCTGCATGTTTGCTTTGAATTATAAAGGTGAAGGGGGTGTGGGACAGTGTCAATGAGAAAAAAAGAAATGCAATAAACAACAGACATGATTGAAGAAGTAGTTTCAATCCTATGTGATCCAATCAATCCCATAGTGACAAATCACCATCCGATGCAAAATTGGTGAGACGGTCCTCCAGTGGTTCACCTCATACAAGATTACCAATCCTTTCCCCCTTTCAATGTTACCCTTTTTATCTTCAGTTGAAAGGTGGTAAAATATTAGTGATGGGGAGTTTTATAAATGCATGCAAGGGGACACTGCTTTCTGTGGGATGTATTGACCGACTCCGCTGTGCTATGCGGCATCACTCTGATGGTTATGGCGCAAGAAACTGCAATAATGGGGGCAAAACCCTTGTGGGTGTAAAAAACCTACAAAAACTGTGTTCTGCAACACAACAAAAAGATGGATGCACAACCTGCCACTCATGGTGCATGTGTGGTGGATAGAGCACACACTACAGAAAATGTGCCAGTGGGATCCATGACCAGCAAGCAGAGTGCAGAAAGAGAAGCAGCACTTTGCAAATGAAACTCCAAAATATGCCTATAAAGGACATTTGCTTTTTTGCTAAAAACTCCAAAATGCCTATACACAACACTTCTCAACATTTAAAATCTTGCTTGGTGCTAAGATTCCTGTAATCTAATGAAGCATGGTGAATATATAAAGTCCTAAAGTGTAAAGAGTAAAACATTTCTTCAGAAAAACTGGATTGTCTGTAAACTGACAGCCCCTGTCAAAATCTGGGTGCAGTACCCTGTCTACCTGTGAATGACATCTGTCAGATGAGCTCCTGATGAAACTTCAAAGTATTTAAACTAAAAGTCTGCCGGATTAGCAAACATAAAAGAATTGTTGCTAAAAGGAATACAGATCTTAGTTGTGTTTTGATCCCACAGATTCAAAGCTAAGAACGTAATGTATTTATGTGATTTGATGCAACAAGTTTGGTTTCTGCTGGATTTTTAATTAAGAATAAATTAGCCTGGCTGAGCTGCAACACTTTGGAAGTGGAAAAACAGGTTTCTTCCAAGGGGAGGGGAAATCCTCTCAGCAGATACTTACTGTGAGATGATAATTGTGGGTTAGCCCAGACTTTTTTCTACAGAAAGAGAATGAACAATAGCAGAGCCTTCAGCCCAGGAAACTGAGGTGTGAACGGAGTCGTAAACTGCTCCTGGAAGGAACTCCCCAAGGGATGGGGTTGCTCCTGGACTGCAGGGAGAGACAAAGGGGCAGGACCATTTTCTGTTAAGCATGAACAATGAACAATTTTTAAAGACTCATAACGTTTGATTCAAAGTGGTGAAATTAATAAAAAGAACAGATTTGTTAGTCTAATTTATGGCTGCATGTTTTAAGAGGCGGTAGAAATGTGTAACAGATTCTGGACAGGAATGACAATATATGTGGTTTTATGTGAAATGTGTTAATGCTAAAATTGTGAAACTGTACACACACATCCCTATGGTAAACACACACATTTGTGGAAAGTTGCAGAAAGATTGGAAAATGTATTATGGCGAAAAGGACAATATTCTGTAGAAAGGTGAAACAAGATCCCACAGATGCAGGATGTTGAGGAACAGCTACTACATAAAATATGGAATCTTTGTGTGAGATTTATGTAGAGGTAACCAAGGTAGAAATATGTATTTAGGATAAAATCCGATTTTGAGACCAGTGGCTAAAGGGAGGTTTCTAAGGACTGTAAAGCTAAACCATAAATGTGACATCATCCGGCCTTGATCCAATCGCTCAAATGCAAGGCGGAGATGAGGTCTTGATCCAATCCCAACTCAAAGGGGCAAGCTTAGCTAAGCCGGCCCATACACCCATTTTGTGATGTCATTTGAAAGGATAAATAGAGACAGCTGACAACACATAGGGACTCACTGATCCATTCACTTTCCTGATTCCAGCAAAGCACTCTGATCCAGAATTCTACATCCAGCTTTAACATCCTTCCAGATACAGATGCCAAGACTCTTGCCAGCAATAGAGAACTATTGACTTTCTGCAAGGCCTAAATCTCAAACGTATTCTAGCAACCCAGTGAAGCGCTGTGGTGTGATAAGGCCTTTTGAACTAGTATCCTGAAACTCTCTGGCTTGCTACCACAAGGCTTGCCTGAGGAACTCGCTATCCAGCTGATTGAAATACCCACAAACAAGTAGGACAGATCCTGTGCAAATTTGGTAACCAGCCTAGCTGATCCAGTCCCACGCCTAATGTGCTGTCTTTCCTTGATAGACCAGACCCAATCCATGACCAGAACTGATGGTCCAATTTGTTAACTTATTCTGTAAGTATTAATAGGAGGAACAGTGACCCATGATATATCTGCATTGTAAGATCTCAATCTCAAACCCATCCCATCTTTAATTCAGAACCATAGTATTGCTAGAATTACCTTTGCGCTGACTGTTTTCTCATCTGTGTTACTAAACCCTAACTTCTTATTGATTTGATTGAGAAAGGTAATTCCCAAACCAACTGAAACTAGAGTATCACATATGAATGGGTATGAGCGGCCGTGAATGACTGATTCCTGTATGGCATTCTCTTTTTTGTAGTCCTTAACATAGTATAAGAAAAGCTATCTGTAGTTTTAAACCCAAATTTCTGTTTTCCATTCTCGCGCCTATCTTGCAAAAACGCCTCTTACTAAAACCTCTATAACTCCCTCAGTTTTTATGATAGAAGCGATTTTTCAACTCCTACTGAAACAGTGTGATTGGCCCGTTATAACGAAAATCGCGCAAGGAAAAATTTGCCGTGAATTGAAATTCTGAAAGGTTTTACACATGTGAATTAGCTTTAAACTGCTTCCCACTTGGACTTTGAGATTTCAAATGTTTTCTTTTGACTAAATCATTGTTTGTGATTGTGTGCAACTGTTCAAAGCAGCTCCCATAGGAATTTATAATAATTTAAGTATTTTTGACCACATTTGGTGTTTTGCTCAGTCAATTCCAAAGACATTTTCAAAGCCATCCTGACAGCTGAAAAGTCAATTACGTTTTCTCTTGTGTTTGAAGGGGGAAAGTGGGAGTGATATTCTGTTTGATGTGTGCTATTCCTGAATACCTGCTCTCTCCTCACATTTATTTAATTTCCTATTGGGGGGTTGATGGGTGTTGCAGGGAGAACCCCTAACCATAGTGCCATCTGTTTCAAACCAAACCCAAAGTATTCTTTTCTGTGCTGCATTTGCTTTTGTGCTCATTATTTGATTCCTAGTGTATTAAAGATATTATTCAGTGTTATATCACCCCATTGGTGATTGTTGTTTACCTATTAAAATATATTGTGATTACATTCTAAATACATAAATAAACATTTACCTTTGCAAACTAGCCTGATTCCTGGTTCAGTGTGACCGGGCGGGGGGGAGTGGGTGGTCTCAGGAGAAGGGTGTGATAAGAGTGGTATATCGTTCAGAATATTGAACTTATAGATACAAATAAATAAGGGTTTGATTTGCGCACTACATGCTGGGAGTGACTTGGGTGTGTTCTGAACTGAAATCACTTACATTTCTCTGGATTGCTTTTTCTTTTCTGTTGAAAGTAAAGGAACATATGTAGAAAAAAACATAGCTAGTGGAAGTTTTAGTGAGGAAGAGGCGGGACTGGTTTTGAGTCATCAGAAATCAGCTATAGATGGCCATGTCCCATAACTCTTTGGTGCATGGCATGTACTATTGATCACACCATAAATATGGCCACCGCAAGGTTGTGGAAGTGTAACGAGATGCCGAACTATACTAAATGGGTTTCTGATCCGGATGTCTATATGTTGGTTGAAGGGCGCGTGTATGGATCTCAGGCATGCCTTTATACATTTCATAAGCTATGGGATAGGTGGAGGAATGATTGAACGGTTCGTACTCTTGTGGGGATGTTGGGAAGAGGATGTCTAACGGATTGCTAATTTGGTTGTCTGTTGTAAGTGCCATACAGGTCAAGACAGTGTTGCATACTTAATGGCCTGATGTTCACAAAATCAATACAATTGTGGCCACCGCTATACTGCATACAGTGTTCAATGTCTGTTATTTTTGGACAGGTTTCATATGTAGGGTCTAATTTGAAAGTTATTTTAAGCACTAAAAAGTGATCCGAATAACATTTACTGTGAACTCAATCGTGCCTCAAAAATCTCCATAGTTATGCAATTGCAGCTGTAGTGTTATTCATTGAGTTCAACCGTTTGATTGACGTTATGGAAGATGTGATGCAGATAGATTCACGATAACCATCCATACGTAAGTGCTTGCGTGGTGTGGACTGTTGCAGTTTTTATGCTAATCCCTACAAAAAGAGGCGTACGTTCAAAACTCTAACATTCTAAAAAACGAAATGAGTGAGAACATTGTGATTCTAAAGCCCTTGTGGAACACTTCAGAAATACAATTGCAAAAAAAATAATAATAATAAGAGGTCAAATATGTCCGATTACAAGAGGTTCACACACACAAAGCTAATCTTGATATAATACAGGCCAGATGCAAAAAACAACTGGTATAACGTTTTCTGCTGGTGAGAGCTAAGTGAACCGGAAGAAGATTTACCGCTCTTGATCCTAAAGTAACGGTGCGCAAATGATAAATAAAAGGCCTTCTTTCGTGATAGAAGGGAAACTAGGAGCTATCCATTGCACACTATTTGCACTGCAGATGCAGGTCAGAAGGTGGATTATGTTGTTCATTTCAGCCAATAGCCACTGGAAACTCAGTGGAATAGGTGCATTAATCTAAAAGATGCTTAGGCACATGATAAAGCACATTACCACTGAACCTGCCAAAACAAGCAAGTAAGGAGTGTTTATTAAAGGATCCTGTGGAAGGTAAGCCTCTCACAGTGGCAGATAGTGAGCGGCATAAAGAAATCTGTTATTCAAAATGTGTAAAAGAGAGAGGAAGATAAGATATAGAGAAGGTCCTTTAAAACACTTAATAAAAATAATTGTATTGATA
Organism: Ambystoma mexicanum; assembly: GCF_040938575.1. Lineage (NCBI taxonomy): Eukaryota > Metazoa > Chordata > Amphibia > Caudata > Ambystomatidae > Ambystoma > Ambystoma mexicanum. The sequence goes on along the minus strand of NC_090924.1, from coordinate 856,473,758 downwards.
TGGATATAGTATTCGACAGTCCCCTCTCCAAGAACCAATCAAAGTGTCTTGCTTTGAAATCAATGATTTATGCTGTGCTTTCACATGCATCCTCTACCAGGGAGCTGGCATGGCGAAGACCGCTCATAGCTAAGGGACACACCCAAGGAGCAGGATCATCCCCTGTCTGGGCCTGACCGAGCTTCCGGTGGCTCACCATGAATCTATGCCCATCTTCTACCCTGAGGATCCTGCCTCACCCACTTCATCACTTGCACACCTCCTGATGTGACACTTTGCGGCGAAAACTTGTTTCACAGAAGCTATGAAAGGTCGAACTCACTCTCTTTTGACTGCTACTTATTCCACTTATGTTCACTGCTGCAGCGCCACTGTTCTCAGATCGCTCTGTATCCTGATTATTGATCCTTACAGCATATGACTCTAACTTTAACTGAACAATGACAGTTGTTTCTGCTCCTGGCCTCCTGCCTTGGTGTTGCTGACACAATACAGTGTCTTGCTGCTTTCCCACATGTTCACCCAGCATAGTATTGTCTTGCCTTGTTGCTTGCATATTTGATGTAATCCCCTTCATGTGGGTGAGAATTTCCCTTTATGCACGCATCATAGTATGCCTGGGAGCTCCTGCATCCTTACCTCCAGTAATCTCTTGACTCTTCTATTTCTCATGCGTTATGATGCATTGCTTACTATGTACTCGCTGCTTCCTTCCTTTCTTGACCCCTCACTTATGCCGTCTGTTTTTATTGTAACTCTCACCTTCCTGTTTTCACTGTCATGTGTATGCCTGTTGTATCCCATGTTGCCCCATGCAAGGTTTCTCCATCCTTCAGTCATTTATTTACCTGCTTAGTCTTAATAGTTGTCTGCATGCCTGATGTACACCCTCATTCCATGATGCAAGGCTTTTCCAGTCTGCACTCACTCATATCTGCTTGTCATAATTGCATTTTGGGTTCCTAATGCAATCTGCCTACTTGTCCCTGCATGTTTTACTTTTCTTTGGCATTTTTGTCCCTCTTCAACTTCCATTCCTCCCCTTCCCCCTTTTTCATGTTCAGCCCCTGCACATTCCAAATCGTCTCACAGCCGAGTCGGAATGTTTTTGTTTGTCTTCCTCCCTTCTAGCCCTCCTTCACCTCACTCTAACCCCTCCCCTGCTCTCCTGCTTTAGCACTTGCACATTCCGAATGTTTCAAGAACTTTTAAGAACGTTTTGTTTTTATTTTGTACCTTTTTCCTCTTCCCTATACCCCTCGTTGTCTTGATGCGGCCAGAAACATCATTTTTGCTGTATAATGCGCATTACAAATAGCCAATAAAGAAAAATAAATGAATAATCACGTTCCAACATTAATTAAAATATGAATGCTCCATATCAGGCTGCTAATTTACTACAGAAAAATATCCTAGCACAGTATATGTGGAAATTCGCAAGTACCATCACTCAGAAAAAAGTTAACAAAAGCAATAGCAGAAGAAGTGTTATCCTTTTTCAAATGGTAAAAAAGCAGAAGAAGAAGAAGCATGTTCGTTAACTTTACGGTTGAAAATAAACATTTGAACCAGAAGGTCTGCTGCTTTGAAAGACAGGCCTCACACAGTGTCTTAACTTCAGTAAAGTGACGATGCTCATGTGATCTTCCCTTCAGGTTGCTGTTCACTTAATGACACATTCCAAAACTCAGCAAATTCTTGTTGCAGGTTATGCATCGATTGGATTCCTCAATCAACTATAATACATATGCTCACCTTGAGGCATGTTTTGATAGTGGAGTTCTACCTTGCATGGAATATACTGGGTAATTCATAGAAATTCGCACAAAAATGGCACACGCGGCTGGCGCACAGTGTCCCCGTGCGATACACTGCGCCAGCCGCGTGCGAAAAAATCCTTTTCATCGCACAGCATATTCATGGATTTTAGCCTCCGACCAGCCGTGGCGCAGAGTGGCGCAGCGACCCTGCAGCAGCGCCAGTTACACCCCCAAGAACGCCCTCGCGCAAGGAAAAGCCTTCAAAATCCCCAAATCATCGCAAAGGGCTGCGCTAACCCTGGACCAGTTCACAGGGCTGGCAAACAGCAAACGCCAAGCGGGGAACGTGTATTTCAGTGGTTCGCGGGAAGTTCCACACGCGATTGTCCTGTGTACGTGTACATCAGGGGTGCGTGGGAAGTAACACACGCAAAAACAGCAGGGTACGTGTATTCCAGGGGTGCGCGGGAAGTATCACACGCAAAAGCAGCAGGGTACGTGTATCTCAGGGGTGCGCGGGAAGTATCACACGCGATTCCATCAGGGTACGTGTATTCCAGGGGTGCGCGGGAAGTATCACACGCAAAAACAGCAGGGTACGTGTATTCCAGGGGTGCACGGGAAGTATCACATGCAAAAGCAGCAGGGTACATGTATTTCAGGGGTGCGTGGGAAGTATCACACGCAAAATCAGCAGGGTACGTGTATTTCAGGGGTGCGCAGGAAGTATCACATGCGATTCCATCAGGGTACGTGTATTCCAGGGGTGCGCGGGAAGTATCACACGCAAAAGCAGCAGGGTACGTGTATCTCAGGGGTGCGCGGGAAGTATCACACGCAATTCCATCAGGGTACGTGTATTCCAGGGGTGCGCGGGAAGTATCACACGCAAAAACAGCAGGGTACGTGTATTCCAGGGGTGCACGGGAAGTATCACACGCAAAAGCAGCAGGGTACATGTATTTCAGGGGTGCGTGAGAAGTATCACACGCAAAATCAGCAGGGTACGTGTATTTCAGGGGTGCGCAGGAAGTATCACATGCGATTCCATCAGGGTACGTGTATTCCAGGGGTGCGCGGGAAGTATCACACGCAAAAGCAGAAGGGTACGTGTATTTCAGGGGTGCGCAGGAAGTATCACACGCGATTCCATCAGGGTACATGTATTACAGGGGTGCGCGGGGAGCACCACACGTGAATTGCACGTGTGGGTCCTCACAGGTGTTCCCTCTACACCCTCCACGGCCCCTGCAGGTGGCCCACACCACAGGGGCCTACCCTGCACATGTCCTGCAGGCACCCCATCCACCATGGCCATGCCTCCCAGCCAACCCACATGTCACCTTGCACTACTGCCCACCAACGCATGTCCCCCTGCATCCCCAGCCACCAGGGGCAGCCTCCACCAAGCCCCCACCCATGGCTCCCATCACCCCCACCCCCCAGCAGTGCAGGGGCAGCCTCCACCAGGCCCCCACTCATGTCTCCCACCACCCCCACCCCCCAGCCACCAGGGGCAGCCTCCACCAGGCCCCCACTCATGTCCCCTATCACCCCCACCCCCAGCAGTGCAGGGGCAGCCTCCACCAGGCCCCCACTCATGTCTCCCATCACCCCCACCCCCCAGCAGTGCAGGGGCAGCCTCCACCAGGCCCCCACTCATGTCCCCTATCACCCCCACCCCCCAGCAGTGCAGGGGCAGCCTCCACCAGGCCCCCACTCATGTCTCCCATCACCCCCACCCCCCAGCAGTGCAGGGGCAGCGTCCACCAGGCCCCCACTCATGTCTCCCATCACCCCCACCCCCCAGCAGTGCAGGGGCAGCCTCCACCAGGCCCCCACTCATGTCCCCTATCACCCCCACCGCCCAGCAGTGCAGGGGCAGCCTCCACCAGTCCCCCACTAATGTCTCCCACCACCCCCACCCCCAGCCACCAGGGGCAGCCTACACCAGGCCCCCACTCATGTCTCCTACCACCCCCACCCCAGCCACCAGGGGCAGCCTCCACCAGGCCCCCACTCATGTCCCCTATCACCCCCACCCCCAGCCACCAGGGGCAGCCTCCACCAGGCCCCCACTCATGTCTCCCACCACCCCCACCCCCCAGCCACCAGGGGCAGCCTCCACCAGGCCCCCACTCATGTCTCCCATCACCCCCACCCCCCAGCCACCAGGGGCACCCTCCACCAGGCCCCCACTCATGTCCCCCAGCCAACATGTCAACACAATCTAGATCCCTGGCCCTTATGGTCAAACACCCACCTGAGTATTGCATCCACCCACTTAGAAATGGCAAAAACATGATATAACCACAATTACAAGTTTGGACATGAACACATGTCCCTCACATACACCCAATGGGTGTCAATGAATGTCAAAACACATATCATGATATGCATGAAACCAATGAGATGATACTACACAATGAAGTTTGAAGAAAAATATGTATTAAACGCAACATAAATTGAACCAAAAATAAACAAACAATAATGGAAATTATTTAAAAAAAAACAAGCAGGTACGTGAAATAATGCAAAACCACAAATCATAATGCAAACGAAAGGTGTCCAAAGTCACAGTCCACAAAAGTAAATCCAATGGAAAATTAAAATCGAAAACCATTGCTCCATGGGGAAATCATAAAAAAAAATGAAAATCCAAAAGTCAACTATATACAGATAAACAATCCAGGGTCCATGATCCCAACCGAAGAAATGAAACCTATCTAATAACACTACCTAAAAAAAAAGAATATATACAAAATTGTGGCCCATTGTCCAAAAGGTCCAAAAAAAATGCTAAACCAAAGGAAACCTAACACTAACTACAGAACTATTTACAAGGGCAGTGGGCTAGTCCGACGGCTCACTTCGGGATGTTTCGGGCCAGGGCATCATCGAACTCCTGCTCAATGTCCCGGAGGCGCTCCTCCTCCATGGCCCCGAGGGTCCGCAGGGCCGTCCACATGTTCCCCCCAAACTCCCTGCGGATTGCCTCGAGGCACTTGGCCCGCCTCAGGGCCGTCCGCATGGAGTTCTCCGCCCTGACCATCGTGAGCCGTGCCTCTTCCGCCCGCTGCCGCGCCGCATCTATGGCGTGGCCCAACCGCTGCCACACGGAAGACACTTCCCGTCCTGGGTCCTCCTGCCCTCCGGCCGATGCCTGCCCCTCCGATGTCGAAGGCCCCGAGCCATCATGGCTCCCACCACGTTGCTGCTGCTGCTGCGCCTCTGCCCGTGCACTTCCTCCTGCTGCCTGCACATCCTCCGAGGGCTGGGGTGCAGTCGTTGATGTGGCCATCCCTGCTGGACGTGCGACTCCCGACTGTGGCAGGGATGCCTCCTCCACCAGCCTGGCCACACCATCAGAGGCAGCTCCACAGGGCACCCAGGTGACTGATGGGTGGGAAGATGGCACGGAGGACGACTGGCACATAGGGGGTTCAGTTGAGGAGGGGGTCTGAGCAAGCCCCATCAAACGGAGGAATCCGGCCTGGGTGACCTGTCCCAGTAGGTCGACGCGGTCAATGAGCCATTCGAGATGATGTGCAGTCTCCTCATGAAAAGACTGCAGGTCACCTCGCATGGCCCGTTGACGCAACGCCACACCTGTCAGGACAGGCTCAACCCGGACCCGGATAGCCACGTCCGCAGGCTGAGGAAGACCAGTTGTTGTTAGCTCATCCCCTGCCTGAAAACGGGTCTGGATGTAGGCATCCCTGCTGGTGCAAGATGATGCAGTGACAGGATCAGGGACAGGATTGCACACAGGCACCTCCGCGGTGACCTGTGCTGCCTCCTGTCGCTGGTCCTGCACTGTACCACTAGCACCAGTGGAATCCCCACCTCCAGACCCCATCTCTGTTGCTTGCACGGCCTCCTCCTCCACCAAACCCCCCACCAACCTGGATGACTCCGTGCCATCTTCCCCCGTTGGGCCCTGTGGGGTCCCAGCTGCCCCTTCTGCTGCCGAGGAGTCCGACTCCGACCTCCGCCTCTTGGACCTCCCCCCGGCAGCTGCGGCCTGGGACGCGGCACCGGACTCCTCACTCCCCGACGAGATCACAACCTGGGAGGGGAGCCGGGCCTTGCGTCTCCGGCTGGCGGTGTGATCCCCGCCGCTGTGCTCCACAGCACCTTCTCTGCCCTCTTCATCAGTTGACGCTACAGACAGAGAGAAATAAAACACAGGCATCATGGCACTGTACAATGGACACATACACACATGACAGTTGCACATGAGTGGCATTGGAAAACCTCAGACATGGCATCACAGTTGGCAACATTTCTATATGCACACATGAGCCATACCACAGCCACATCGCAACTGCCAGCACCATCCAGACACATACAACAGCATGAGCAGGCAAAGGTGAGCCAGACATCACATGCAACACAGGGAGTGCACTACACATGCACGCACACCACCACACTTGCATGCATGTGTACACCTCAGCCAAATGTCGCAGTGTTCTGATGGGCATCCATGTCACATCTGCCAATCAGGCTTCAACATCCCGCTGTCACATGCATCCATGTTGCATCACTGTTGCACCCTTGTCAAATACACACACATGCACATGTACACAGTGCTGATACATGCAGCTGAAAACAACATACATGCGTGACATCACGAACATGCCTACTTACATACACATTCATACAAACATGTGTGCCCACACAACTGCATTTGGCATGCAAGCCTACACACACAAGCACCATCCATGTCTCACACATGACATGCGCTCGCATGTGTTAGCCTCACGGTCCTGTACACCCCCACCCATACTCGGCCCCATACAAACAGATGTGCAACTGGCACACTACTGGCACATCACCACACGCACAGCTTACAATCATGATGCATGTACACTTACCGCTCGACTCCAGACAGGTCTGCCTCTCAAGGACCTGGACGTGGAGCGCTGGGCATATGCGTTCCAGGACCCTCATCTGATCTTCCGACAAGTGGCCCCGGCGCCCCTTAGCATCCGCTGCCTTCAAGAGGCGCCGGGCCTTGTTCAGGGTCCTAGACCTGAAGTCCTCCCAGCGCTTCTTGACATGTTGGAAGTCGCGGACTGCCACCCCCTCCGCGTTGATGGCAGTCACAATGTCCATCCAGATCTGAGTCCGTCCTTCCTTGTCGGCGCGCACCCTTCCGTAGAGGGCATCATACTGCCCCAGGACTTGCTCCACCAGGACACCAACTTCCCTGGCACTGAAGCTGGTGCCCCTCTGCCTCTCTGGCCGGGGGTTGTCAGTGGTGCCAGATGTTGCAGTGCCCGACATGACAACCCCAGAGGCAGGAGTGGGTGGGCAACTGGGTCGTGGGGCTGGGCTGTGGAGCGATGGAATCCCAGTCGGGAGTCTTCGTTTCCAGCAGGGGTGTTCACAGCAACAGCCCCCCTGGCTGATGTGCAGGCAGCAAATGGCAGGGCACGTGGGCAGCAGGCAGTCAGGCAGCAGCAGATGGCAGGTGGGAGCGTGCTCGGGGCTCTGCGGGGCAGTAAATCGGCTTTCTGGGCAGGAGCGTGGTCTTCCGTGTGCTTACGCGTGGCCAGCTTGATACGGAGGGATTTGGCACGTGAAAAGTCCTGCACGTCTGCGTGTAATTCGAGGAAAGGCCCTTAGCGCGTAAGCGTGTCTGCACGCATACGCGATTTCATTGGCCCAAAGGCCCCCATGCGCAGCTGTGACGTCACGCGCATGGCCGTAGAGAATGGCGCGTGTAAAAAAAAAGAGATACACGTCCGAGTGTCAAAGCGTGTAATTGGTGGAAATGGCCTCATCGCGTATGCGCGTCTGTGACGTGTGTATAAAAGGTACATGTAGAACGCCATTTCCTTGTACGTGCTTTTCGTGGAGAGCGAGTGGGTGAAATCTGTACTTCTTGTCGGTTCACACGCGATTTACTTCACGGCGTTTCCAGTTCGTACTCCCTGTTTCCTCTGACAGCTTTTTCTCTTTTCCTCTTTTTCTTGGGCCTGTTTCCTCAAACAGCGTTCCCTTCTACTGTTGTCCTGTCTCCTCAGACAGCGTACAATTCTTCTTTTGGCGGGGGTGTTGCCAACGCGCACACATGCATATTTTTCACGCTTTTGTTCCTGGCAGACGGTGAGTCGCGCACGTATTTAACATCTGTGCTTGCCCCGTGTGTCGCGTACCCCTTCAGAGGTCATTCTAGGCTGCGTGTGACACGCATACGTTCATTCTTGTGTTTCTGGGTGCCACAGCATAGTGCAGGTTTATTGTTCCACGCACGTGGTCTAGGAGGGGTTGCGTGCACCTTACTTCCCTTTTTTGGGGTGCCTGTGCATTGCGTGACCCGTCATCTTTCCCCAGGGGTGACATACAGCCTTGCTAGAGCACTAGGGTACGATTACCATCTGGTACCCAACCCCTTTGACCCCCAATTGCCCAGGACAATAGTTCACATCGACTCCCATACGCACAATAACATCAGTGCCATGGCTGGGAGGCAAACAAGCCGTAAGGGTGGCAAAGGTGGCCGAGCCCCAAGTGGTGGTCCTGGTGGATCCGGTAGGGGACGTGGCCGTGACTTGCATGGTGCCCCTAGCCCCCCATGTGTGGAGGAGCAGTCAGGGACACCCATGCCCCCCCCCTGGTTGAGGTTAACGTGGCTGACACCATCCATGCTCAGCCCTTGTTGGACCAGCCCACTGTGGAACCAGACCTGGCACAGGGTGACTCCATGGCTGACTTCCAGGTCAGCAGGTCTAGGCCACGTGCGCCGGTGAACGTTGGTGTCATCAGGCCACGTGGATCAGGGGCATCTTGGTCATCTGCTGCCCCACGTAGGCAGGCTGGGGAGGCTGCAGGGGCAGCTGCGGCTCCATCCACCCCACCTCTCACACACCCAGCCAGGACAGTGTCGGTCCAAGTCCATCATGCTGACATTCCCCCTGACACCATCACACTTGAGCTAATGCCTGCACCAACTCCCATGCAATCCCACACTCCTAGTACAGAGTCCACCGGGGCTCCTGCCCCTAGTGTCCAGAGCGGCGTAGGACACTCAGGATCCCCACCACCTTCCAAGCGGAAGAGGAAGAGTGCTCGTCCAGTAGAGGCTGATGCCCCAGACACGGCTACACAGTACGGCCCGTCAAGGAAGCCCAGCTTCAATGAGGCCGAACTGAATGCACTTGTAGAGTATGTGTCCGCACATGACCGTGAAATGGTGATTGTTGCAGGATCCAAGACCTGCACAATGCCAGGCACACTGGCAGACCATTGCGGACATCATAAGTGCCCTTGGAATCGTGAGGCACACAGCTACTGAATGCTACAAGCGTTGGAATGACCTGAAGCGCAGGGCAAAGAATAAGCTGGCCTCAAGTCGTGCTGCAACTCTAGTGACTGGAGGTGGGTCTCCATCAGACGACATAGAACTCACTCCACATGAGCAGGTTGCTGGGACCTACGTCACGGAGGAACAGATCCAAGGCGTGGGAGAACTGGCAGATTACGAGGCATTGTCCGGTGAGTGCACATGCATGTGTGTGTCATCCATGTGCATGGTGTGTGTGGGAGGGCTTCTGTTTGGGTGCCAGGTAAGGGTGTGTGCCTGAGTGGTTTGGGTCACCCATGTGCCTCATCCTATACATTCTGCGCACCAGCATTTGGGTATAGCAGCATCCCTTCTGCCAACATTAGACATACAGCCCAACACCACGCCAGTTGCCCTTGGAGTGTCATCTTTCCACAACATTGTTGCTTATTTACCTCTGTTTATTCAGGCAGATTGTTTGCATACCACCACTTTTACTCAGGATTTCCCAGTCTTATTGTCACATGTCTGACATGGCTATGGTACAGTGGACTGGCTTTGTTTCCTGGACATGATTTGTTTAGACATGTCCCTGTGCTATAGGACCATTTTGGACTGGCAGCTCCAGGTTAAACATTTGAACCATTTCAATGAAAAAATCAATTTCATGAGCAAACTGGACTGAATGAACAATTGGTGACCTCCTCTCCCTCTTCACTTCATGGCTAGGGTACATGCCATCTGTGTGATGGCATGTGTATTTGACCTGCCAATCACTGGCCAATGTGTGATGCCACTGCTAGGCAACATGCAACAAATGTGTTCATCTTCCATCTTGGTGTCATCAATGTGTGCCATCTGCCTACTCTTCACACGCAGTGACGGTGCATGCATGGGAGGGTTTTAGTCATGTGGGACATGTGTCAATCAAGTACTGTTTCTGTAGCCTCTCATCCCTAATTGTGTGCTATAGTGCTAATGCCTGTTTCCATTTATTTTCTTTTATGTCTTTGCAGGGGATGACGCACTTGATACTGCTGGGGTTGTGGAGATGGTGCAGACCCAGGAGGGGTCTGAGGGCCGACCGACCACCAGTGAGGGACGTGGTGTGGTGGTGGGTGAGAACCCACAACTGCTGCAGGTCGTGCTCTCAAGGGGTGTCTCTGGCTGCACCTCCCCCGAGCTGTATTCAGGTGTCGATTCGGATGATGAGACCTATGTGCCGTCGCAGGTGAGTGTTCCTGGGAGGGATTCTGTTCTGTCCGACCCACCTGCACCAGGGTTAGAACCCTCAATGGGGATGTCAGTGTTGGCAGGTACGCCTTTGGTGGTTACGGATGCAGGGTCACACTCCGCGACATCTGATCCTGTTCCTGGGCCAGCAGATCAGAGGGGGAATGCAGTCCTGCAGCCTCAGGCAGCGCCGGCACAGCAAGGCGCAGTTCGCCTTGCCCCAGACAGGTGTGGTGCCCGCCGACGTGGTGGCCATCAGCCACCTGGCAATACCGCATGGGAGCAATCCATATACGGTATGGCAACCCAACAGGCAGCATCATCAGAGATGATGGCTCAGGCCATGGATAGGGTGGCCACTTCCATTGTCCCCCCCCCAAAAGGCTGATGGAGCAACTACAGCAGGCAACAGACTCCATCTGCCAGTCACACAGGGAGGACATGTTGGCATCCGACAGGGACAGGCGGGCGGCACTGGCGACTCTGCAGGAAGCCATTTCCATAGGGTCCCAGGGCCACAGGGAATCCCTGAGGGTGGAACTCCTTCACCTCAGGACGACTCTTGTTGAGTTTGAGGCTTCAACAAACAGAAGGACAGAACAGCAGCTGGAGCGTCTCACACGTACGCTCTCAGCTGAGATGCAGGCAACTAGGGCGGAGGTCCGGGCATCCTGTGAGTTGTTGCATGGGGACCTCCGGACAATTATCCTCCAGAACGAGACCTACCACACCCACATGCTTGCAGCCATGGAGGAACAGACTAGGGTTTTGCGTGGGCTGCCTCCCATAGTGCCACCACCTCCTGATGCAGCTGCAGAGGGTGAGGAGAGCGACAGCAGTGATTCTCCCACAATAGGGTAGCCGTGTAGGGCATGAGCCATGGAGGTGTTTTTTTTTCACAAGATCCACACAGGTGGGTTTTGGTGTGCACCCTGTCCTCGGACCTCCTGGGTGGCCCCCCTCAGCCCCCCAGGCCCATTAATGGTCATTTTTGATTTTTTCTTTTTTTTTTTGGGACAGTGTGTTGCCTTGTGTGGCTCCCGTGGGCATACGCTGCATTGTGGCTGGGCACATGCAGGCTTGTCATGAATTTGGTTCAGATGCTTGGGTTTTTGTGACACACACCCCTCCTGCTTCCCGTTTCCATGGGCTTGCAAAGGGTGTGCCCAAGTGACATTGACGTACATGGTGACATTGGACTCCTATTCGATGTGTGGGCAGTCTGTAGTCAATACTGTGTATACATTCATAGTGCATATAGTTGTTGTATTGTACACTACATGGTGTATTGATATGTGCCCCTGCATCCATCTCATCCTCCTAATTTGCAGGTCCAGTTCTCATGTCTTCACAAGGCGGTCCACTTTGGAACTTGGGTCCATGTTGTAAGCAGTGCACCTACACTCTTGCGTGCGCTAACACTGTATACTTTGTGTTTGAAGTGCTGGCATCATCAGGTAGTGAGGCTAGCAAATTTTTAAGTCTGTAATGTCATGTTTAAGGTAGGTTGGAGGTTGTGTAGGTGATTGGTATTCTTGGTAAGTATTTGGTAATGTGTGTTGTAGGTCCTGCATTACTGTGAGCATTTCATGTGTGGCCATGTTTCCATTAGGGACACTGTAGCTGGTGACACTTGGGGCATGTTGTGGGGATTAATTTGTTTGCTCTCACATTGCATGACATGCCATGGTGTGTTGTGTGGCCATGCCAGGGAGGGGTTGGGTGACATGGCACTGTTTTTATGTAGCATTTTGCAAGTGGGTATTCATTTCTGCAGCATGGAAGTGTGTCTTTTGATGATACTGCATTGGTGGTGTTTGTGTAGGTAGGGATGCACACATTGTGACACTTCCACATGAACTTTCTCAGGCTGCTATGGTTCTGACAGTTGACTGTCCCTTTGTTCGTCATAATTGTCAGGTTGAGTCATCATTGCTTATCAGATGGTATGTGCCAGGGCTGTGTGCACTCCACAGGGGTGTGATTTCTATGTGAAGTAATTAGCCACCAGCTGCGTACGGGCTGCCTCACCCCGTGCCCTCTCCCCTCCCATGCGCAGCGGGCGTGCATGTGGTTGGGGATGTGGGGGCACCACCATGTCCACAGCCAGGCCCCGGCGTGTTGCAACATTGTGCAGGACACATGCTGCCACTATGATCCTGCACGCTACTGGGGGCGCATATAACAGCTGCCCGCCAGAACGGTCAAGGGAGCAAAAGTGTGACTTGAGCACTCCGAATGTGCACTCCACTATGCCCCGGGTTGCAATATGGGCTGTGTTGTATCTTACCTCTGGAGGCGTGATGGGGTTCCGAATTGGCGTCATCATGTGGGTGCTCAGAGGGTAGGCACTGTCCCCTGGTGAGGAGGTGATGGGTATCATTAGTGGGGTAGTGACATAACTCTGCATCTGACATGCATGCATGTGCAGTGGCATTCATACTCACCAAGCAGCCATGTATCGCCATGCCGCCCAGCTTCTAGGTCCCGGCTTAGGGTAGACATTCGGTAAATGAAGCTGTCGTGGGTGGACCCTGGATAGTTGGCATATACTGAGGTGATGATTCCCTTGGCATTACATACTACCTGCACGTTGATGGAATGCCAGTGCTTGCGGTTCCTATAGATGTGCTCAGATGCCCTGGGGGGATGTAGTGCCACATGGGTGCAGTCAAGGGCACCTAGCACTTTGGGGAATTGTGCCACACCGTAGAAATCGAGGGAGGCAGCCTGCCTTTCTGCAGGTGTCCTAGGCAGGTATATGTGCCTACGGACTGATGGGCGTGCAGTGATGATGTTCAAGACCTGGTGTAGGCCGCGTGACTGTGTGGCCTGTGACCCCCCACCCACTATGGCACTTGTCCGCTGAAATGATCCTGTGGCCAAGAAGTGCAGTACATTGAGGACCTTCTCCAGGGGGCTGAGTGCTTGGGAGCACAGGGTGGGTGATGTGAGGTCATCCTCCCACTCAATGACCAGGTCCAGTATTATGTGTGGTGGAAACCTGTACCTCCCATACACCTGGTCATCAGGCATCCCAAAAAGGCTGGTTCTGGGACTGAAAATTCGGGCCCTCACTATCCTCCTCCTCCTTTGGTAACCCACGGCCACTGCTGCTAGGAACGGTATATTCATCCTGGCGTCTGAGCTTGTTTGTTGTTTGCGCGCACTTTTATGCTGCGCGGGTCGACGTACGCCTGCTTCATGCTGGCGTACGTGTTTCAGGATTGGACCATTTATTTTTCGGCGCGTCGTAGGCGAACGTGTGAATCTTCCCGCCCACCCCAGGAATACACGTAACACGCTCTCCCAGGCCCAGTCGCAAGTAAATATTCCCGCCCTCCCCTGTAATGCACGTACCCCACTCTCACAGGCCCAGTCGCGTGTGGAAGTTCACGCGCACCCCGAAATACACGTACCCAGGGCAATCCCGTGTGGAACTTCCCGCAAACCCCGTAAAACACGTAGCCTGCTGGTATCGCGTGTGGAAGTTCACGCGGACCCATAATACACGTACCCTGATGGTATCGCATGGGAGACTATCCGCGCACCCCAGGAAAACACGTACCCAGGCAATTCGTACTGCTGGGGGGTGGGGGTAATGGTAGACATGAGTGGGGGCCTGGTGGAGGCTGACCCTGCACTGCTGGGGGGTGGGGGTGGTGGTAGACATGAGTGGGAGCCTGGTGGAGGGTGCCCCTGGTGGCTGTGGGGTAGGGGTGATGGGAGACATGAGTGGGGGCCTGTTGGAGGCTGCCCCTGGTGGCTGGGGGGTGGGGGTAATGGTAGACATGAGTGGGGGCCTGGTGGAGGCTGCCCCTGCACTGCTGGGGGGTGGGGGTGCAGGGGGACATGAGTGGGGGCCTGGTGGAGGGTGCCCCTGCACTGCTGGGGGGTGGGGGTGATGGGAGACATGAGTGGGGGCCTGGTGGAGGGTGCCCCTGGTGGCTGTGGGGTGGGGATGATGGGAGACACGAGTGGGGGCCTGGTGGAGGGTGCCCCTGATGGCTGTGGGGTGGGGGTGATGGGAGACATGAGTAGGGGCCTGGTGGAGGCTGCCCCTGGTGGCTGGGGGGTGGGGGTAATGGTAGACATGAGTGGGGTCCTGGTGGAGGGTGCCCCTGCACTGCTGGGGGGTGGGGTGGTGGGAGACATGAGTGTGGGCCTGGTCGAGGCTGCCCCTGGTGGCTGGGGGGTGGGGTAATGGTAGACATGAGTGGGGGCCTGGTGGAGGCTGCCCCTGCACTGCTGGGGGGTGGGGGTGGTGGGAGACATGAGTGGGGGCCTGGTGGAGGCTGCCCCTGCACTGCTGGGGGAGTGGGGGTGCAGGTGGACATGTGTGGGGTCCTGGCGGAGGGTGCCCCTGCACTGCTGGGGGGTGGGGGTGGTGGGAGACATGAGTGGGGGCCTGGTGGAGGCTGCCCCTGCACTGCTGGGGAATGGGGGTGGTGGAAGACATGAGTGGGGGCCTGGTGGAGGGTGCCCCTGGTGGCTGTGGGGTGGGGGTTATGGGAGACATGAGTGGGAGCCTGGTGGAGGCTGCCCCTGGTGGCTGTGGGGTGGGGGTGATGGGAGACATGAGTGGGGGCCTGGTGGAGGCTGCCCCTGCACTGCTGGGGGGTGGGGGTGCAGGGGGACATGTGTGGGGTCCTAGCGGAGGGTGCCCCTGCACTGCTGGGGGGTGGGGGTGGTGGGAGACATGAGTGGGGGCCTGGTGGAGGCTGCCCCTGGTGGCTGGGGGGAGGGGGTAATGGTAGACATGAGTGGGGTCCTGGTGGTGGGTGCCCCTGCACTGCTGGGGGGTGGGGGTGGTGGGAGACATGAGTGGGAGCCTGGTGGAGGCTGCCCCTGGTGGCTGGGGCGTGGGGGTAATGGTAGACATGAGTGGGGGCCTGGTGGAGGCTGCCCCTGCACTGCTGGGGGGTGGGGGTGGTGGGAGACATGAGTGGGTGCCTGGTGGAGGCTGCCCCTGGTGGCTGTGGGGTGGGGGTGATGGGAGACATGAGTGGGGCCTGGTGGAGGCTGCCACTGCACTGCTGGGGGGTGGGGATGGTGAGAGACATGAGTGGGGGCCTGGTGGAGGCTGCCCCTGCACTGCTGGGGGGTGGGGGTGCAGGGGGACATGTGTGGGGTCCTGGCGGAGGGTGCCCCTGCACTGCTGGAGGGTGGGGGTGGTGGGAGACATGAGTGGGGGCCTGGTGGAGGCTGCCCCTGGTGGCTGGGGGGTGGGGGTAATGGTAGACATGAGTGGGGTCCTGGTGGAGGGTGCCCCTGCACTGCTGGGGGGCGGGGGTGGTGGGAGACATGAGTGGGGGCCTGGTGGAGGCTGCCCCTGCACTGCTGGGGGTTGGGGGTGGTGGGAGCATGAGTGGGGGCCTGGTGGAGGCTGCCCCTGCACTGCTGGGGGGTGGGGGTGGTGGGAGACATGAGTGGGGGCCTGGTGGAGGCTGCCCCTGGTGGCTGGGGGGTGGGGGTAATGGTAGACATGAGTGGGGTCCTGGTGGAGGGTGCCCCTGCACTGCTGGGGGGCGGGGGTGGTGGGAGACATGAGTGGGGGCCTGGTGGAGGCTGCCCCTGCACTGCTGGGGGTTGGGGGTGGTGGGAGCATGAGTGGGGGCCTGGTGGAGGCTGCCCCTGCACTGCTGGGGGGTGGGGGTGGTGGTAGACATGAGTGGGGGCCTGGCGAAGGGTGCCCCTGGTGGCTGTGGGGTGGGGGTGATGGGAGACATGAGTGGGGGCCTGGTGGAGGCTGCCCCTGGTGGCTGGGGGGTGGGGGTAATGGTAGACATGAGTGGGGGCCTGGTGGAGGCTGCCCCTCCACTGCTGGGGGGTGGGGGAGGTGAGAGACATGAGTGGGGGCCTGGTGGAGGCTGCCCCTGCACTGCTGGGGGGTGGGGGTGCAGGGGGACATGTGTGGGATCCTGGTGGAGGGTGCACCTGCACTGCTGGGGGGTGGGGGTGGTGGGAGACATGAGTGGGGGCCTGGTGGAGGCTGCCCCTGCACTGCTGGGGGGTGGGGGTGCTGGGAGACATGTGTTGGTGATCAGTAGTGCAAGGTGACATGTGGGTTGGCTGGTGGGCATGGCCATGGTGGATGGGTTGCCTGTGGGACATGAGCAGGGGTGCAGGGTAGTCCCCTGTGGTGTGGACTGCCTGCAGGGGCCATAGAGGGTGTAGAGGGAACACCTGGGAGGACCCACATGGCCAAATCACGTGTAGCATTCCCCGACACCACCGAAATACACGTACCCTGCTGAAATCGCGTGTGAATCTTCCCGCGCACCTCGGAATACACGTACCCAGGCCAATCGCGTGTGGAACTTCCCGCGCACCCGAAGTACACGTACCCAGGACAATCACGTCTGGAACTTCACGCGCATCCCGGAGTACACGTACCCAGGACAATCGCGTGTGGAAGTACACGTACCCAGGCCAATTGCGTGTGGAACTTCCCGCGCACCCCGGAGTACACGTACCCAGGCCAATCGCGTGTGGAACTTCCCACGCACCCCGAAGTACACGTACCCAGGCCAATCGCGTGTGGAACTTCCCGCGCACCCAGGAACACACGCTATTTTTCACACAGCGGGTGTCCGTGTTTGTCGGTACCCCTTTGCACCTCATTTGTCCTAGAGGGCCACTGCATGGCCCATTCATCATGGCTGTATATATGTCCTTTTTTATTATTAGCGCACATTTTGGGGCACATTTTTTTCAGGCACAGGGGCGCTACTGCCTGCTTTCTTGTGTCGTACTTGTTTGGCCCTGTGCGCCTCTTTGACCGTGCGCTGGTTTGCCCTATTCGATTCCATGAATACGGGTTGTAGGCGAGCGTGTGGGCGTTCTGCGCACTTGCCTCCTGTACTTCCCCTGTGACGCCCATATTTTTACGCGTTCTTCCCCATTCCGAGTGTTACGCCCCGTGTTCCGCCTACTTTTGTGATGTGCGCCGCGCTACGTGCGATTTTGCAGTGGCCGTGGCGCACGCTGTTGGATGACCTGTGCGCCGGCGTGCGCGGCGCACATTTTTAGCGCACATCCAATGTTTTTCTCGCGCACGGACTTCCCTGAATCGATGTGCGCTGGTTTCCCTGCGATTTTCGCACTTGCACTGCGATTTTCGCACTTGCACTGCGATTCGCACGTTTTGGCACCTCTGCGCGGGAATTTTCGGCGCACATTATTTCCATGAATCGACCCCATAATAGGGGAGCATATGTAGCACTGAACCTGTGAAAGGAAGATGTATGTAGTGGAGATAATTTGCTCTTCCTTGCGGGCACACCTCATGGCAAGGGAACACTTCATGCAACTGTCATGACTTGTTATCAAGAACAGCATGATAAAGATAAATCATAGTCCCTAACTTTGTATGATACGAGAAAGATTAATCTTTGACTACAGAATCCTCTCTCCTAAATCCCAAAAGTACTGTTTTTAAGAATTCTAATATGAACAGAAGAGCTAATTAGTTTAAATCCTTTCAAGAAGTAGACTTGGCATAGTGTCCATGAAAAACTGGATTTATAACAATTTTTACAACTTTGAATGCTGGGAGCATAAAATCTAATAGCAGGGTAGATAATGATACAATGGTTTCAGACTCACAAAATGAACCTAGGAAAACAAGTTCTTATCCTAGGTGTGCTCCTAACTGGACTGTTTTCAATGTAAGAGTGCAAGAAGTGCTGAAGCAAATAACTTGCATATTTGTACTGCACATTATACACCATACCAGCTACACCAAAGGATTGTTGAATTCAGCTGACTTTCTTGACATATCTGGAACATTTAACAAAATGTATTTGTGGAACAAATTAGGAATATTTTGTGCCATAGATGTGGGTCTCTATCATCCTGTGTACCAATTAATATTGTCTAAACAATGTATTTGTGATTGGTTTGTCCAATGGCTCAGTAAACTGAACATATTTATGCCAAATAACTTGTGATATTGGCTCTTATATTGAAGGATGTGGTATTCATAAACTGTGGGATGCCTGGTACATTGAAAGAACTTTGCAACAAATCATCAGAGGTAAATATATTTGGCGTTCTGAAGAAGCTCAAAAACGCACGCTAGTTGCACGGTATGCCTGCTACCTGGAAGTGTTCTGCCAGAACCTTCCACGCCTGCTAGAAACAATGTAGATATCTAAGATTTGTGAATAAATGAAGGAGATTGACAACGTTCAAGAACAGTCTTACCCAACATTTATAATGATGCAAGAGTATATGGGAATGGTGGAATATGTGTTTCAAGTGAAATGTTCTGTCATATATGGTGACTGGAAGGCACACATGTCATTCTAGGGTTTCTTTCCATTACATTTGCATAATCACACAGCACTAATGGCTTAAAATCTTTCAGAAATTGGTCAAATCCTGCAATATAAGAAGAGTTGGAAATGAAAACTGTTTTTTGAGGAACAAAACATGTTCCATGCTGTGCTCTTGGTGCTGATGCAGAGCTTGAACATCAAAACAGAGCCTTGAACAAACCACCTTTGGGCACTTGCATGCTAGCTTTCAACAGCACCAGTACTTTACACCTTTCTGAACAGGCATTGAGTATGACAAGGATACCAGAGGAAGTAGCATCACACACACAACTCCGAAAAGACACTTAACAGGGAGGATATTGCATTAAACAATTTTCTTTTTGAATTAAATGGATTGGAAATTAATTTTCATATGATGGCTCTGAACTTGTCAGCAATGCAATCAAGGCAGTTTTAAGTGAGATGATTATAAATGGCATCTCCATACTCTTAGTATTAGATTGTATGATGAGTTCAAAACACAGAGATTCATCTCTAAAACTGGCACCATGAATGCATAGGATCCTATCAAGAAGAACACACTGAATCCGTGTTCAAGCAGGAGGAAGAAAATAAAAATAAAAATGGTTGGTAATGTTGGAGACTTAAGAACAGAACCATCAACAATTTGTAAGTGGGTCGCAGCATCAAGTCGATTCACATGAGACATTAGGGCTCAATGAATTCTCTGCTTCACCATGATCTATGACGATGCAATTATGATAAATCTGCTGTTCGCCTCCACTGGTGATCTGTGCTAGAGCTATTCTGAGTATATTCTGTGAAGCCCCAAGTCATTATGCAACTTTGTCAGGAAAACAGCAAACTGATTGAAATTCTGAAGTTGATACGACCACCACTGTCACCATATAGCAGCATCACAAAGGTCAACAATTACCAATACTCCATATGAAAATACGTTATCTGTTGCAATTGTTGTTGGCATGGCAAATGTAAAGTCAGAAGGCATTCAGACTTGCAAAGATGTGTCTGAAACATTCAGCAAATCATCCAAAAGTACTGAAAGCATAATGAAACACACTTAGGGGGTCATTTCAGAAAAATGCTAACTGCATACAAGGGACTGGCAATGTTAGCACTCACATAAAGGTGGACCCTTGCATGGAATTTTTAACTTTTGTAAAACTGAGAGCACAGGTAACAAACAACAATGAGTGACATAATCTTTACTCGTTACTTTTTCAATCTGTTATGAAAAAGTTCTTAATGATGCCTGCAAATAACATTTTGAGGATTCCATTTACAATTTTGCTGGCTGTAAGTCCTGCATGAAGGATGAGGAGGAAATTGACACTTTGGAACTCATTTTTTAGCCTCCCTTAATTTGGCAATGGGGACCCGTTGCATTTACACTTTAACGTAAGTGTGTCCCCGCTGTCAAATTTTGGTCATTTACACTGCGGACTGCAAATGTAAAGGGCAAAAGGTGGCATACAAGCGTGTAGGCTGCCTTTTGCCCTCCACATTTGCACTCCGAAGTGCAAAATGAGTAAACACTGCTTGGCATGCTCGATTTATGTTCAACCTCATTTTCAATCATTTCTGTGTTGGAAATTTGTATCTTTGTAGAGGTGGATCACAAACCACTGAGCACTCTCCAACCACAAAGTTTGCTCCACAGTAGGACCCTGGCAACTCAATCGAAGGTGGCAAAAAGATTGGTACAAGCTAAGAATAGGGGTGAACTGTTTTTGTTCCAAGTCAATGCCTGTAGTAAACGAAGGATCAGCCCATTCAGAAAGCAGCCTATTTTTTTTTTTTACAAAAGCCTGATTTAAACAGAATTGGCAACCAACATATTTATCCCAAGATGTTAACTCATCAAATAGAAACAATGCAGATGTTTTGGATGAGGCATCCAACAGGGCAATTAGGTGGTAATTTGAAGGATTGGAGGAATCACCCTTCTTAAAGATGGGGACAATGGATGAGAAAGACCAAGTAGCTGGCATGTGCCAGAGATTGGCAATATTGGAGAACATACTGAATAATATGTTCGCCCATAAACGTCTCCTTTTCAAATCACATCAGGCAGCCCAATGGGACCCATGACTCTGGAGCTTTTAGAGTTAGTTATCTTAAGTAGGGGTAAATTGAATCCGCCAAAGACCCAAAGAATCAAATGAAAATAGAGACCTAGTTTCATTATGTTGCCCAAAGATGCCTGCAAAATGGATATTCCATCTTTATTCATAAATGTGATTGGAAGGTAAAGCTGAGTCAATACATGCCATATTGTTAATTGAATTCTAGAATAGTATTGGGTTAGGCAAGGTGAAATTTAGCATGTGTTGACTGTCTCAAACTGCCATTTGAGCTTAATGATACTTCATCCAATTTTTATGTTGCTGTTTATATTTATTAATCAAGAGAGACTTGACAGCCTTAGAGAGCATGGGTCGGAAATGGCTTAGAAGAGCTCTCTTTCTATTCTTCACTTCTCTGTCAAAAACATGCATTGTAGAGAAAAGAGGCCTACTCTTGGGGGCAAGACCCACTGGTAGTGTGAGGCGGCTTTTTCATAATATCATTTAAAACGGTTGCTTCCATGTACACCTTGCGCGACTTTGAGAAGTATGTAGAAGTGATTGATCTCAAGAAAGTATTGTACTGCGAAATAGAAGGGGCAGACCAGTGGAGCCAAGTTTAAGTTTTGGTGGTAGATAAACCTGTTGGGAAGCCTAGTAGGGGAAGGTGTCTAAAAGTGGCCTGATATGAGAGTACAAGAGTGGCATGGCCACCAACCTCTTTAAAAGATTTTACCAACGGAAGGGATTAAGACTTCAGATGTAAAAATGTAGTCTATGGTAGAAATGCAGGTTCCATTTCTCCAAGTATGATGACGCAGTATATCCACTCTTGTATTTCCATTTAATTGATGGAGATTCCAATGGCCCATATGTTCTGCCCATATGGTACCCCTCCTATTGGGATTAGAACCTTGAGAGACGCACATACTTGCTGTTGCAGAGTATGTCGTATCTGAACAATGTCAATTCAAAATCCCCATAATACGTATAGTGCCAAGAATCCAAAATACCCTAAAAAGTATGAGAAAGGTCCTTTGTTTGTTTTAACAGGGCTCCAACATATGTTTACAATTAAAAGCTTTTGTATTAAACCAACCTTTGATGAGGACCGTGGCAACCCTACCACCAGAATGTACTCACAATTCATCACCCATTCCAAGATCTAGGACAAAAAGCGTGATTTACATGAGTTAATAAACCCCCAGAGGGACGTCTTCAAGTCCCTTTTTTAGCCTTTCCCAGAACAGTTGAACATCTGTCCTGGAAAAACTATTCCAAGAGCCATGCCACCTATAAACAAAAGATGTCAAATATACTTAAATCAGGGGTATAAGAGGAAGGATTAATAAAACTGGTAAAATCTCTAAAGGTTCCAAGAGATGAGGTTGGCTAAGGGGATGCCAATGAGTGCACAAGCAACTTAACTCTTTGGAGACAGAGGCCAAATATGTCACTAACCAAAAGCAATTGATTTTCCCCTTCTATCCTACATAGAAGGGAAACATGTGTCTGCCCCCATCCAAACTTTTCATTATTTGATGAGACCCAAACTTTCAAGCGGGGGTGGGGCTTCTACAGTGGACAACTGATTAAATGTGGGAGATGAGAGCCGCCATTGAGGGTGGGATGCAAAAGATAAAACATCAAACCCCAACCTCAAGAATGCTTCCCTTTCTCTCAAAATGATATTATAAATGAGTTTGGAGTGAAGATGGATCACTGCATAGTCAGTGCTCTGGTGCTCCAAAAGTTCCACTTGTTGGATATTTGATGTGATGAGGCAATTAAGCGTAGCAGTTGGATTTGTTACAAAAGTGCAAGCATGGTAGATCTGGTCAGGATATGGTCCTTCTTATCCTTACAAATGGTCTCAATTCCAATCAAGTAAGAATCCTCAGCCAGGTGCAGAGTATTTGAAGGGCCACAGTGGGCAGGGGCACCCCAAGAGGGGGAAGCATTTGAAGGGGCACGATTTGTTGATGGGTGCAAGATGTGGCTAAATAGAGGAACCCATTTTACATGACTCATAGTCAAAGTGGTATTAGCAGGGGGCATAGAGACACACGTCACTGGCTGCAGTACTTCCACTGGTACCTCTAGACAATCCTCCAACAGCAAGGTGTTTTCAGAGTCATTTATAGGTCACTTGTCAGAGGTGGCTGCTGGATTGAGGGTTCCCTTGCTTGGAAACATTAAGAAGGGAATGATGTAGGTTGATCATGTTTACCTTACTTGGAAATACCAGCCAAGGTACCGTTTTTAGAGGCAGAGATTCAAACACATTTTTGTACATTTTACATGCTTACCCTTATTGTTTTGTGACAGCCACTGGTTCGGTCCTATAACAAAGGGTGTTCCCAAAAAAACTTAAGTTGTAATGTAATTTAGGAAGCTATCAGTGCATATTCAACTAATAGCTGAAACAGAACAGATCAATCAGTTACACATATATAATTTTATCTCACCAGTCAGATAAACCTCAAAACCATTTAGAAGGTATATAAAAAAATATATACATTTTTTATTGAAAGTGAGACAACAGATATAGCCACTTATTGGCTTAGAACGTGAAAAATATTTACACAAATAGGTAACTATATATAGACCAATCTGCAAATATAAACAAAATACATTCAGTTTTGTAGAGGAAAAGGGGGACAAAATAAAAATGAGGGGAGAAGGGATAAGGAGAAGAAGATTGCAACAAAAATAATGGGTTAAGCAGAAAACATGTGTTTTGTTAAAGGTCTTTATCCATCCAAATTGCACAGGAAACAATAATATCAGTCACTCCATGCAATTAAGTCAAAAAAGAAAAAGGAGAGCAGACTATAACTGACTGACCCTTACTAGCTTGAAGGTTTTTTGGGTCAAGAAAGCTAAATGAAAAGTTATGCAACAGGCAATAAATACTGTGCATAGAGCCTTATTCAGGCAGGGAAACAAAGGGGGAAAACACAAACAATAAAACACAAATAAATTGTGCAGCTGACTGGAAATAATGCACACAATTGCTTTTAGTACGACAAAAACCTAGAAGGTTATGTCAAAGGCTGAAAAAGATGTGCTACGCCTTCCGCTGGTAGGCGTGGATGGCCGCGTCCACTGGTCACAGGTGCATGTGCACTGGTTCGGTAACATGAGGAGACGGCGATCCAAGGTGGAGTCTCGCGTCAGGATCATCACTGCAGATAGTTCTGGCTTTAAGAAACATAAGATTGTCCTCAGTGCCTTCTTTTATGGGATAAAGTTGATCCTGCCTCCTTTTTTGAGTTCTTTTAAGAGTTCTTTCTTTTATTTGATGTGACACATTCTTTCTTGTTGTGCGAAGACTTGAGGCAGACAATTGAGAGGACATTACTATGGCAGAGTTGACAGACACAGCCCTCTGATGGCTAGATTCTAAATGGCTAGGAGGCTCGACTGTGGGGGCAGGCCGGCCCCTTTCTGCAGAAATAGGATTTGAAGAAAGGCAGACTGGGGGTAAAAGGTCAATGAAGCGACGAGGTAGGTTGTTTGAACTGCCCCAATTCTACAAATTTCAGGATGTCAAGTAAAAGCCTAGAGTGGGCTTTGGATTCATTATAAATGACATCATACAATCTTGCCAAGGATTTTAATACTGCAAATAAAGCTGTAAAAGAAGGAAGATTTGAGATATCCGGCCAGAGGGAGGAAGGTGGATTCGTTTGACAGAGGAAGGCGGAATCGTTGGATTGGACCAAGGAGGATGAAATCAAGCAGGCAGTGTTCAAGGACCCGAAAGATCATACCCATGCCTTTTGCTTTCACAATTGCTCTAATAGAGTTGTGTTACTGTCTAAAGAATTGTTGAATAGAGACGGAGTGCCATAAATGGAGTCTGATGCTTGGAAAAACTTCCTTGCAGCTTCATTTTCCAAGCTATGGAATAATTGTAGAAATTAGTTCCCAATCTCCAACAAACGCCTATCTTCCCTTTTAATCAGACGAATAGCGCCTGATTCCAAATTGGCCAGATTCTTGGAGTGGGAAAACAGAAAATATGGGCCCATATCCTTGAACTGTATGGAGAACACAAAGTTAGTAATTTCACCAGAAGGCCCAGAGCTCCAAATTGGTACAGAGGTGCTTAGTGAGAATAGAGTCTAAGTGTGATCTGGGTCATTGTAGTGGCAGAGTAGATGCTTTAAAAGGGTCACTTCTTAAGTTGTATCTGGGAGAGCTAGAGTTTAGCATAAGTGAAGGATTCAGCTTGCTACGTCTCAATGGAATAATAAGGAGTAACACATGAATTGCAGAGTTACTCATAGAGAATCCACAAGGTCCCGTTCCCAGTACCTATCAGTGTAACAGCACTTATTAATATACCGACACCTAAGAAAACCTGGACAGTAAGATATCCATTGAGAAAGCCATATCTACATCCTATACAATATGATGGTTGTTTGAATGAAATACCCAAAGAAGCAAAGAAGATAATGAAGGAAGATGAATGGTGACGTCATAAAAAATCAGACTGACAAACATATAGAAGATATAATGACCTAAGAATACTGAAAAGAGACAAAATATGAAGTAGATATCATGGATAAGTAACAGCTTGGGCTCAAGATGAAGAAACCTATGCCACATACATGATGAAGATATTTAGATAGTTTAAACGTGTACAGATGCAAGTAACTGCAAGAGGCAAAGAAATTGTGAAGCTAGCTTATGCTTAATAGTCAATAAATTGTGGCAAGCACCAACGTTTACATGTATATACCTCAAGAAGCACTTTATGTATGAATGCAAGTCCACTACGCATACGAGCAGAATTGAACAAAGGTTACAAAAGGCTTCAAATGGAGTGTGTCGCAGCAAGAAAATCGAGAATCGAGACAGAGCAAAACTCAGCTAAGGATGACCATGCCAAGAAGCCACGGTCTTATCTGGCTGGAATGGGCTGACGTTAGATACAATTAAGGAGAAAAGAGAACAGAGGATCCTGTTCAGAAAGGTCAAGATAAGCCACAGACATCAGAGAACTGGTAGAATTAAATCAAATATACGAAAGGACACAGAGAAAAGCCGATTTCACGGTGTCAAGTCACGTGGCAAAGACTGGGCTGGAAGAGTGAGACTTTCACACCTACACTTGGATCCCTGCCATGCCCATACTCCTTTAAAGTTCTCAGAGCACAGAGCAGACTCAAGGCCAAACTACAAAGAATTAAGTGACACATGACTACTGAGGTGATGATTGATTGTAGCATAACTGGTGGGAAGCTGGGGTGCAGACGAGCTTCTCTGCACCTCGATGTTCTTTCTGCGTACTGCTAGACGTAGGTGGAAAAGTATGAGTGGGGTTGATGCCAACCCAATAATAGTGGGCCATGTAATCTGGGGTCCTATAGTGAGTAGAGCCAATGGGACGTTGTAATTTTAGTGACGTTCATAGTGGCCATTTTGAAGGGAGGGCTTAGTTGCCCCACCTGACATTGATTATCTAATCCCTTATCCCCGTTACAATTTACAGATATAGTACCTATATTAAGTTACCTTCCTATAACCAATCACGCTGCATGTTAGGTTTAAGGTTGCCACGTAGAATGACGTTAGTACGTGCGCAGGTTGTACGTCAGCAATGTCAAGGTTTTGCTATAAATATTGTGTTTTTTCTGAAAGTAATGAGAGCAAGAAGATTGAGCGATTGCTCATGTTCGTTGTACTCCCTGTTTTATGAACTTGTCATTAAACTGACTCACTTTGCCAAACTATTGAGTTGTCTTGATTATTTGATGCATGAGTATGCATCTGCATCCCCATCTATTTCAAGGGTACTGCTACTCATCTTAAAGGGCTGTTTGGAGATCATCCAGTTCACTTGGTAGCAGAGTTAGATGGTTAGATTAGATAAAGATACCCATCGACCGTCGACATAAGTAACTGCGGGTCTTAGGCAATATCACACGTCCTTTGCCATCCGGCTGATAGAACGAGAAGCTCCCCATAGATGTTGGATAGATTAATTGAAAAACCCTGCAAGTTAGGTGTGACGGGTCCCTTGCTTTCTCCCAAAATCCCCTCCTACATCTATGAGTAGCGGATCAGACAAGCGGCACAGAGAGGCGGTAACGAAGGTGGTGATCCCGAGCGTCCGTAGATGAAAGACATGTGAACAGTGAGTAAAAAAGACTGAATGTTTTGGGAAAGCATGCATGCTTAAAAAACAAGTAAGTGAAGGTAACAGAGGGAGGCGGGATAAAATACAATGTCAGAATAAGAGTGTAATGTATATATAAGGGGAAAGATATTGACTCGAGTGTGGCCGAACTATATAAAGAGTTATTGTGAGTGTGGCCGCGATAAGAGTATACGCCCAGTTCCTATATTTTAAAGAATGCTAACAGAAGCCCTTATCTAAAGTCCTGTAAATAGGATGACGTAGGAGACCGGATTGATTAAAGACAAGAGATAGGCTTAAGTTCCATGTCAGAACAGACATTAGGGTAAGGTGCGTCTGAGAGAGCAGACTGCATAAGATTTATGTGGCCAGCCAGAGTTTGTCTGTTTGTTTTATATGTTTGAGTAAAATTGTGATGTCATAGTCGAAAACAGTTTTTATGGGAAAGAAGGTATGAAAATTGCACGATTGTAGAAGGAAATTATTGCATGACATGGATTGATGGTTGTTTTTTAGCAAGATTAAAGTAAAAAATATTGTTGAAAAAACAGGATTGGAGCTTGCGACGATTGGTGCTCGCTCATATTGTTGATTTTTTTAGATACAATTTTAATAAAGTGTGAAGTGAAAAAATAAGCAAGTGTCATATGAATAAGGGGTAAACAAATCAAGCATGGAAGACATCACTTCGTTAATAAACATGTGTAAACAGTTGCCGAAACACGCACCTAAGCTTAAACAGTACAGTGCGGAATGGGTTAAAGGGACCGCGGACAAAATGTTTATGCCGTGGCCCCAAGGCGGATCGCTACCCAAAACGGTCCTGCATCACATGACAACATATTTACATGCCACGTACACTGGCAAAAAGTTAGACAAGTGCCTGGCTAGTTTAGAACTTTGGAAGATGTACCAGGAAGAAAGGGAGGAGGAGCCGCCGTTAGATTGGATACTGAATATATGCAAAGAGGGGGGTGCAGAGCCTGCTGCGCCACCCGCCCCATCTGAAATAAAAACCAAAGCTAGTAAAGACAAAGGATGTACCCACTGAGGGAACCTAAAGCAGCAACGGGATTTAGCACCCTGTTATATGAGTCACCTACGCAAAGTAGTGATGAAAACCCAGAGAAGGACAGGGAAAGAAATATTACCTCCAAAGTCCTGAGGGACAAGGAGAGACGCGAAAAGGAAAAAGGTGATCAAGCACAAGCAAATACATCTCAAGGTACAGGAAAAGAGGTAAAGAGATGAAAAGAAGATGAGGATAGAACTGGTGAGATGGCACTCACACAGAACGAATGGATGGGAGGTCAGATTTCATTGAAACTTGATGGTAAAGGCATTGAGGACGTGAGAGAAAGGGCAGAATGAGATGAATGAGAAAGAAGAGATAAGGAAAAAGGAGGACGATTAAGAGAGGAAGGGGTGAGAAAAAAGGATAGGCAGAAACGAGAGCAGTTATATCATGATAAACAGATCACAAAACAGGAAAAGGCAGAAGAACAAATAAAACGCGACAATAAGCAGAGAACAGCTGATGATCAGGAAAGAATAGAACAAAGGAGAATAGAAGAAGAAGAGCAAAAGATATGAGAGAAGAGAATAAAAAGACAGAGAGATGAGGAAATACAAAGGGCAAATGAACGAAGAGATATGAGGGAAAAAAGAGGACGACGGGGTTAGAGAGGAAGCGAGGAGGCATAGAGAATTTGATGACGACATAAAACGCAAGCGAAGACAGAGAATGCGTGAGGTTAGAAAACCTGATCCATTGGTAGAATGGGAAGATATAGAAGAATTCTTTCCTGAGTACGATTCAGTACCAGACACGTCTAGAGTAAATCTAGAAGATGACTTCAACACCAGAAGTATTGGAGAGACAATCGATAGAATATATGATGAGATGGGACTAGAAAAGGTACCCCAAAGAAAGGGAAAGGATGAGCACCTTGAAAGCACTGAGTTGTACGATACTGCAGATGCTTCACACAGTCGTTAGATAGACTGACACTAAATAGAAATGAGGAAGATGAGAGAAGCTGCACGAGTTGGGCACAGGCAATATCAGACGAAGAAAGGGAAGCCTGTGAAAGAGAAGAAAGAGAAGAAAGAGACCCAGAGCGAGGTCGTGAGAGACGTCTCTCTATAGGTAAGGGAATAAGATGGCCGGATTCAACCGTTTCTGCATCTAAAGTACCAGAGTCAGTGACACAGTCAGATCTGCATGAAGGACTGCCACACGGTCAGAGGGGGGTGTCTCCCCGCCATATGTAAGCAGGTTAAGGACATTGCCAGGCAGACGGCGATGTGGGAATATTACCCCTGCGGTAGACAGACAAATGATGAGAGAAGAAAAGGAGTTTAGTGTGTCACAGTTTCTCTTATTAGAGAAGGGAGGGACAAGGCCACAGTATATACCATGGCCACAGATGGATAGAGAGAATCTAAAATCAAGCTCCCAATGTTTTACATCTGGAGCTGGGAAATGGATACACGAGTTAGAAAAAATTACGGGAGGTGATACATAATTGTAGACCGGTTAGGGACTAAAGTCTAGTCCCTAACCCGTCTACAATTCTGTGTAACATGCCTGTTGAGGCACGTTATTTAACTGTGATTGATTTGAAAAATGCATTTTTCTCAATCCCATTGCACAATGATTCACAGGATTTGACATCTTTACGTTCAGACAAGTTTGTCTGAAAAGCACAAGGCTGCCTCAAGGGTATTGTGAGTTCCCTTCGATTTTGGACTTGAGCAGCGTTGCATTAGAGAGTGTTGTTTTGCAATATGTGGATGACATTCTAGTTTGCAGCACAACAGAGGAAGAGTGCAGACGCGATTCCCTTGAGTTATTGACTATACTTGCTGAAAAGGATATAAAGTTAACAAAGAGAAGTTACAGTATTGTCAACAAGAGGTGTTGTACATAGGCCAACTTATTTCACATGAAGGAAAGAAGGTTACCCCTGAAGGAGCTGAAGCTATTTTGAAGACAGCTAAGCCTCACACGATAAAACAGATGCAGAATTTTCTAGGATTATGCAATTATGTCAGGGTATGGGTCTTTGACTACAGTTCTTATACCAGGCCCTTATGACAAGCCTTAAAGAAAACACAGGCAACAAAAGAAAAAATCATGTGGACTAAGGCCATGGAGGAAGGATTTGATGAACCAAAAAAGGCCATTTACATGGCACCAGTTTTAGGGATTCCCAATTATGCAGAGGAATTCTACCTGTTTTCACACATGGATGGTACTATAACAGCAGTACTTACACTCAGCAGTCCTTGCTCAGAGGGTAGGCACTGTCCGCTGGCGAGGTGAGAATGGTTGTCATTAGATGGCTTTGTCTATTTGTCTGTGTCTAACATGCATGCATGTGCACAGGCATTTATACTCACTAATGAGCCATGTGTTGCCGTGCCTCCCAGCTTACAGGTCCCAGTGTAGGGGTGACATTCTGAATATGAAACTATCATGGGTAGACCCTGGATAGTTGGCATATACAGAGGTAATGATTCCCTTGGCATCACATACAACCTGCACGTTGATGGAATGCCACTGCTTGCGATTGCGATAGATGTGCTCTGTGGCCCTAAGTGGATGTAGGGGCCACATGGGTGCAATCGATGGCACCAAGCACTTTGGGGAAGTGTGCCACCCCATAAAAGTCCTGGACCACGGCTTGCCTTTCTGCAGTTGTTCTGGGCATGTATATGTGCCTGCAGACTGAGGGGCGTGCGGTCATGATTGCCAAGACCTGGTGTAGGCAGCGTGACTGCGTGGGCTGTGAAACAAACCCAGCTATTGCAGTTGTCTGCTGAAATGTCCCAGTGGCTGAAAAATGCAATACATTGAGCACCTTTACAAGGAGCTCAGCGCTTGGGAGCACAAGGTGGGTGATGTGAGGTCATCCTCCCACTCAGTGACCAGGTCTAGGATGATTTGAGGTGGAAACTTATACCTGCCATAGACCTGATCATCAGGCATCCCAAAAAGGCTGGTCCTGGGTAAAAATGTGCAAGACCTGTCAATCCTCCTCCTTCTCCTCAAGCGGTGTCCCACGATCACTGCTGTTAGGAATGGTACATTAATCATAGCTGTATACGCGCGTTTGTGTTCACATGCGCTTTTTATGCATTGTTTAAGGTGCACAGTGACGCTTACGCCTGCTTTCGCTTGGCGGACGTGTTTCCGGCAGTCAGGAGAGCCCTGTTAAATTCCATGAATAGGTGTTGTTAGCTCGCGTGTGGGTGTTGCGAGTATTTTACTGTGGTACTTCCCACGTAACGCCCACATTCACGTTTGTTGTTCCCCATTCCATGTGTTCGGCCCCCTTTTTAGGTGTGTGCGCTCGACGGTGTGCGCCTTCAATGGGTGTCTCGCGCAAGGCATTTGTGGTGTCACAGTGACGTGTTGGACCCGCGCGGATCACACGCAGGTCTCAGGTAAGCCACTTGCCATGTGTTCCATGAATCGCAAAACGTTTTCGGCGCAGTTTTATTCCTTGAATCGGCCCGTCTGTTTCTACAAATGCCACCAAGGTGCATTCGACAGTCTGTTTTTGAAAACTGCCCAATCATTTTAGAATGCAGTACTTCCTTTCAGCTACCGACAGGATCCAAATATGATAATACGTTTCTAAAAACCGTCTTGAAAAGAAAAGTAATTGTACACTGCAAACAGGCACGGACTGGCCTATATGGCAATATGGCAATGGCCGAACCAAAAACACAAAATGCCAGTGTGGGCCAGTTTTTCTGGTCAAAGTAGGACACTTTTTGTCTAGTTTGATAAATTACTTCACCATGCGACTAGTAATTTTGACCAGTATTACAGAATAAGTATTCTTTAAAATGCACAATTTGCATCACATTTGATCAAAAACTCCCCCTTGTGTGCTTCTCAAACAGTCTGTCACAAAAAGAATGAATTGCCATTTTCAACTATGGGACACTTTTTCATTGGGGTCCGAGCCTATATGCCCCATTCCGACCCTGAGTGCACAAATGCAAATGGCATGCTCACAAGGACTCAATTAAACATTTGCAGAATTGCTACCTGCCCACTGTCACGGGAAGCTTTTGGGAACCTAAATATGATTTCTTTACATTTATACTTCTAGAGCAGGGGTGGGACCTTTACCTTTGTGTACAGCACTTTGCTGACTGAGGTTTAAGTCTGGCAGCCGAAGAAAGATCCCACCAGTACATACAAATATACCCATATTTTTTGTTCTCTTCACTCGTAAGGCCAAGGGTTCAGTGGCAACCAGAAAAAGAAAATGCATTGCTCACCAAGCTGAAGAGTCCAGTTAGGGACTCTTAGAGTATGTGGCTGACCATGCAGCCACCGGCCTTGTGTAGGTTTCAACTAAAGTAACCTCCCCTTTGAACTGTAGCCAATGGATATAGCAGTGTCCTTGGAATTACCTTTCAGCAAATTGGCATGGAAGGAGAGCGGCTGTGATGTAGAGCTTTTATTTCTCTTATTTTAAATTTCCATCACTCAACAAGCGCATGAAACTTTTTAGCACCAAAGTCAAATGACACTCCATCACACAGCGCACGATATCAAGCACACTGTTTAATATTTGCCTAAAAGCTTTGGTTCCCAAAATTGCACTCCACTATTCTGGAATGCCTTTAATGGAAGCTTGCTGTCGATACCACACAGCCATTGTTGTGATCTGAAAAATAAGAGCGTAGGGAAATATTGTAACCAGATGTCAAATTGACGCACACGAAATATCTAGTGAAGACAGATTGTTTTTCTTACACCAAGTAGTAACTGGAAAGATTATTGTGGAACGATTGAATTTTTCTGATTAGAAAAAAGAAACACTTAGCTATTGCAAGAAACATTTTTGATCTTTCAAAGCGTTAAACAAGGAAGTCAAATGTCATAGGCCTCGATATATAGGGCCTGGCAGAAGCAATGCCTTAAATAAGTCACCTATAGCTGGAAAGGTAAAATCCATCTACTTTATCCACCAAGGGTTCCATCTGCAAATGTAAAGGAAAGAGGTTGACCACCTTGAGAATGGCCAGAGGAGCCCGCCCTCCCGCTGCCCTCATGGGCTGGGAGATATCGGGGACTCCCCAAGCCTGTACATGCCTATAAATGCCTGGCAGGCAAACTCCCTGAGGGTTCCTGGGCTGGGATAGAGGTAGAAGGGTGGCGCCTACTAAACCCGAGAAAGTGAGAGAAAGTAGCTTTGCTTGCTCCCAAATATGTAGGTTATTATTATTCTAGGCTTAGTTTAAAACAAATTACACTTAAAGAATCATTGATTTTTTGAATGTGAGCTGACACAGTGAACTTGGAAAGCATATATGTTAAGGGAAAGGAGATTGACAACAGCGGCTAAACATGAATCAAGAAAATAATGAAATAATGACATTGGAAGAGAAAGGCTGGAGATTTCCCATTCCTTTATTTAGATATTGGCTCACGCTGGATTTCACCGAGGTGTTGTCGTGGGAGCCATTAAACAGCCTTATGCACCTCTTATGCACCTCTAACATTTTACATTTGTCTTAACTTAAGTTTGTTATATGAGCCTGAAAATGTTTTTTGGGGTGGTCCGGAAACAGCCACATCTTACCTGTCAAGGGTTTCTTTCGTTTTATGGAGCAATCCAAACTCTGCGTCTATTGGTGCCCCGCAACTCATTCTGACTATGTGATGTGACCATATTAAGAGAGAAGAGTTCTGCTCCTCATTAATCTCCCTCCTGAATGTACTCTAAAAAAACAGAGCTGGAAGTTAAGACCAACGGCTGCACAAACCTCTGTTCCAAACTTCAGCAGGGATTTGAGACTCCCTGTGGTTTCAGCAGACCATCAGAAACCTTGAACTTCAGAGATATTTCTGAGACTGCGAATCGATTCAGAGAGAGTGATTGATGTGGTTTAAAAGGACAAACTTACTTCCATCAACTGCCCAGGCGTTGGAAGAAGACATTTGCATACAGTTGCACCGAGGTTTGTTATAGTAACATGCATGATATTGAACCCGTGGGGGAAAGAACAAGATTGTTCACAAGGGTCTGAAACAAGGATGTGTCCTTATACTCTAATTTTTTCTTTCTTTATTCAGTAACAAGTTGGCTGAATGCACAGAGGGTTTAGAGGATGAGTCCCCATTTCATGGCAATGAGAAGGTAGGCACCCTCTTATTGCAGGACTGTGCTGTTCTTGTTTCCAAGAATCCCTCTGGCCATCAACACCAAATGTTTAACAATAAACAACATGTGAGTGAGTCTTGTACGTACCTTTTTTTCTTGTGTAGGCCGAATTGGCTACTCGCTCACTGGAGACCACGAATAGCGAGACCAGCCAATCACACTGGACCAGGAAAAAAAAAACACTACAGTCAAACTTCAGCCAAGCCTACCGTATGTATACCTTATATCACATCTGTGGACACAGGCTGCAGGCACGGCCATCTATCCATACACCCTAGAGTGCAGCTATGCCTATGCTATTCCGGTCTAGCACCACACATAGCCGTCCACACTGAAACCGCTGATGTACCTCAACACCTCTGCCATTAGTATACAGCGACAACCAACGAAAAGAATTTGGTCTAGCTGGGCACAATTGAATTTTCAGCACTACCACTCTATCCCAAAACACCAACAGTGCCCACCCACATACATGACCTCCAGGATGCTTACTGGAGCCTAGTCAGCCACCTAAATCCCAACTCGGCAACAATGCACACAAGCATCTTTAATTTAAACTCTTAGACGCTCCTGCATATGGACTGTGGTCACCGAGGACGTTCCAACCACAAAAGCGCATTGAGGCCATACACATGGGGAAAGGGCGCTATATAAATAACGAATACAATACAATACTAATCTTGAAGCAAGTTTAGCCTAATTCAATTTTCCATATTGGTTGTGCCCAGCCCTTCAAAGACCTGTTTTTAATTTCACCACTTAGTAGCTCCTTGCCATTCATCGAGGGTAAAAGCACCTGCAACGTCATGCATTCTCCTTGGCCATAAGCACACTGTTAGTGTGAGGAAAGTGTGATGTAGGCATCCTTTCAAGCACATATGTATTCAAAAACCCATCGTTCTGTGTAGCTCTGCTGGTTGCAGGTTTGAAAACCTACCTTGTGTAACACTATAGACGGTGTACCAGGGTTCAAACCTGATGTGAGCCTCATCAACGGGGTACAGCCCTCACCAGTTTGATGAACACTAATCATCTGGGTCTCTGGATTTGATCCGCCCTTATTACTTTGAATGCCTGCATTATTCCATACATTTTACACCTGCAGCATTTATTGAGTTTTTATTTATTATTTTGGTTTTAATGTATCCCCTGCTTTTTTCATATGTTTTTATGTATTCTAATTCTTTTAGTACGGGAAGTTAGCAGTGAAAAAGAAGCTCCGTCCAAAGTGTATGGGGTTTAGTGCTTTGTAGCACATATTGGATGCATGTGGCATAATTGTATGTACCACATACAACACAAACAGAAACCATCTACAGCACAGTAGACTTCTCAATGAACCCCCACTCACCACTTTACTCAGAAGCGTTGCTCAGATCAAGCTGCCTTCCCAGCTATTGGCCCTTGCGAACAAAAAGATCCCATGTGAAAAAGAGTGAACACCTTGGAAATGGCCAAAGACAGTAGCAAGCACTCTGCAAGACCTCAACATCTCAATATTACTGGCGCACCCTCACCCTCCAGCCACAGCTACCACAGCCAGCCACCAAAACACAACAATCAAAGATATGAAATGAAGAAAGGTGTCACAAACCATAGCACACATTTCAATAAAGATGTGACAACATAGAGGCAGCACTGTGATTTTAAATGTAAGTTTTCTGATTATTATTTGTCTTGTTTGTGTACTTTATGTCCTTGAAGAAGGGATATTGAACCCAGCTCCTTGCAAACGCTCTCTCTGCTTCACACCTAGAACCATAAGCCTGGAGAATCACAAATGAGCTTCCACCCGTCCTCATATGTTACAAAGCACTCAGCTACAAAATAACCAAGTGGCAATCACACTGCACTGCACCATGGTACGTTCCTTGCCGCTCTAAATGTGCCTGTTTCTTTTTCTGTTTATTCAGTTGTCAAAGCAATAAAAACATAGGCTCTGGGAAAACCGTGTACAAGAGTAGCATGGTTTCCACCGGTACTTGGGGGAGGAGGAACACGCTGTTTTCTTGTTATCCTGCCCCACTTACTTCACCCCCACAACTCATGTACCCCACTCTATTTCTCTCACATTTCTGCCTTCAACTCCCCCTACAGCAGAGAGGCAGATGCATATCCGCCTTTAAGCAACTCCCCAGGCGTTAACTTTAGTAATGGCACCACTGGGATCCCAGTTAGTGGATCCTTGCGGGTCAGAAACAATAGACTTCAGTCTTCCCCTCTAGTGCAGAATGTGTTCAGACCAGCACCTTCAATGTGGTATTCCAGGAAAGTGAAAGCTAATATTGGTCTAAACCCGTCCCCAAAGACAAAGGCAATGCTGCCATTGCTGCAATTGCCAATCAACTCCCTAATGCATGTTTGGGGGGTGAACTCAGCCAGTGCCAGGCAATGCATGTCTATGTAGGCACAATACAACATTAAAAATAGATCAAATATAGACTCCAGAGGATTTAGTGAATGTTTATTGTTCCCATGTAGTGTGCATACATTAACTGTTGAAAAGTGTCATTGATTATAGCAGGCTGTGCTCTGGGGCAGACGGTGTGCAGTCAAAATATCGAATCAATAATGGCGAAAGTCATAATCTCGAAAACAATAATGTCGAAAAAAAAAATTGATTTTTTTATTTATATAAAAAAAGGGAGGTTGGGGGGAACCCCCCCATTTCGAAGAAAAAACGTAATAAAAAAAAAATCAACATTTTTGTGTTTGACATTTTTTTTTCGAGATTATGACTTTCGACATTTTTGTTTTTGATATTATCACTATAAACCGGGGCAGACAGCAGTTGCTGTGTGAGCATGCGGCTCTGACTTTCAGATATATGTCTTCAGCATAATAGAATTTTCTGTTATTCTTTGTTGACAGGCAACAGTATTCAGAGACTTGGAGAGTGTACCTGAAATAATCAAAAACATACCCTAGCATGAGCAACATGATTTCGCATCGCTTCACTCAATAAATCAATGGCGTGCCCCAAGCCACGTATCATCAAGTACCGCTTTGTCGCTGGACTTTCTGCTCCCTCTGAAGAATCATCTTATTTTGTGGACTACTACATCCAGGAGGCTTTGCTACAAAGCGCGCCTAGAGAGGACCTCCCCCTATTGTGAGCGTGCGAGCACCACGCCAAGTACCATCAAGTACCGCTTTGCCGCTTCACTGTGTTCGTCGGGGCGGCAAGGTGGTACTATCTATATTTGTTTGTTTATTATTTCTATGGTTAGCTCGAGTACATAGCGGATTATCAACTGTTAGTATTTCCTCATCTTTTTTCCATCAGTTTTCGTCAGCATGCAACGAGGTGTGTTTTCACTCAAAACAGGCATGCCTTTTCGGGTTCCTTTGGATGTTAATGTTGAGGTAACCCATGTGACTGATATGGATCAAAATAAACGGCAGACTTGTTCCACGCCGATCATTAGGAACAAATGCAAGATGGTGGACAGTTCCACCGTGTCCATACATGGAGATATTTGCTCGTTTTGCAAGGAAATCAATAATGTAGGCACACCAGTGTCACGAGTTAGAACGCCTGTAGTATGTGTGCCTTTGCAAATGTCCAGAGTTTCAATTACTGATGCCGCCATACACATAGAATCTGCTGCACAAGGCATCTTTCAGGCGACTGAAGATAAGAGCAAAGAATCGATACCGTCAATAGCTGGTAAGACGGACGTAAATGTGAATGTCGAAAAACCAATTGTAATTGTAAATGATGTTTCTTTGTCTGACAGCGTTTTGTTGTGTAATGCCCCAACTGCCTCTTTAGTTCCTGATCACCCAAAGTATGGTGCTAGCATTTCATCTGAAGCTGTAATTATTGATCTAAATTTAAATGACTCATGTTTTTCTACACATGATTTACCTGAAAATCTATCTGGTTCCCCAGACCTTTTTCCAGACCATAGTCGTGCAATATGAGACTTAAATGTCTCCTATGTTGCACCTACCCTGCAAAAGCGGCTTTCAATAAATCATGAAGCTGATATTCCCAATGATGTGGAACCAGCTAATAAGTTACTGGAAATTGCCCTAAACTCGATGAATCTTACCATGCAGACTATGGCTAGGCTTTTTGGGACACTCAATGATAAAAATGAATACACAAACACATCAAATTGACCAAATACTAAAATGGCAAAGTAGCCTCATTGAGACTCTCAATCAAAAGGAGAGAAAACAGGATAGACACTTTGGGGCCGATTCATGGAACAAACGTGCGCCGAAAATCTTCGCGCAAGCAGGCGCAAGCAGGCGCAAGCAGGTGCAAGCGGAAAAAAACAGGCGCACGCGTGCGATTCATGGAAGTCCCTGCGCGTGTTTACCACGGGATGTGCGCCAAACCCGTGCATGGCGCACACGTCACTGCAACATCCCAAAAGACGTGCGCGATGCGCACAGTGAAAGCGCACAACCTCGGCGCATACACCAGAAAGTGGGCGGAACACGGGGCGTAACGCGCGGAATGGGGAACAACTCGCGAAAACAAGGGCGTAACTGGGGATGTACTGCAGGGAAGCAGACGGAACGCCCACACGCACCCGAACCACACGTATTCATGGAATCGAATAGGGCAAAGCCATGCACAGCGAAAGACACGCACAAGCCGATACACGTCCGCCACACGAAGGCAGGCGGTAGCATCCCTGCGCATTACAAAAGTGGCAACATACAGCAATTGTGCGAGCGGGGCACGTGTATTTCGGGGTTGCGCGGGAAGTTACACACGTGATTGAGCGGGATACGTGTATTCCGGGGGTTCGCGGGAAGTCACACACGCGATCTGGCCTGGGGGAGCGTGCTACGTGTATTTCAGGGGTTCGCGTGAACTTTCTCACGCGATCGGGCCTGGGGGAGTGGGGTACGTGTATTTCAGGGGTTCGCGTGAACTTTCTCACGCGATCGGGCCTGTGGGAGCGGGCTACGTGTATTTCAGGGGTTCGCGTGAACTTTCTCACGCGATCGGGCCTGGGGGAGCGGGCTACGTGTATTTCAGGGGTTCGCGTGAACTTTCTCACGCGATCGGTCCTGGGGGAGCGGGGTACGTGTATTTCAGGGGTTCGCGTGAAGTTTCTCACGCGATCGGGCCTGGGGGAGCGGGGTACGTGTATTTCAGGGGTTCGCGTGAAGTTTCTCACGCGATCGGGCCTGGGGGAGCGGGGTACCACTCACCGTCTGCCTTGCGTGTAGAAGAACGCGTAGCCAACACCCGCTGTGAAGTAATAGCGTGTGAACCCCAACGGATGGAAAACACACGCACCGCACGAAAAGCACGTACAGAACATAAATGCACGCGGGATCACCAAGCCCTGCCAGGGCAACGCCCGTGCGCAAAACGTCACAGACGCGCTTACGCTGCAAGGGCCTTTGGTCCAATGAAATCGCGTACGCGTGCTGACGCGCTTACGCGCTAAGGGCCTTTCCTCGATTTTCACGCTGACGTGCAGGATTTTCACGTGCCAAATCACTCCGTATCAAGCTGGCCATGCGAAAACACACGGAAGACCACGCTCCTGCCCAGAAGGCCGAATCACTGCCCCCCAGTGCCCCGAGCAGCCTCCCACGTGCCATCTGCTGCTGCCTGCCTGCCTGCCTGCCTGCTGCCACCGTGCCCTGCCATTTGGTACCTGCACATCAGCCATCTGCAGGGGTCCAGTTGCTGTGTCCACCCCTGCTGGTACAGAAGACTCCCGACTCGAATAACATCGCTCCACAGCCCAGCCCCAGGACCCAGTTGCCCACCCACTCCTGCCCCTGGGGTTGCCATGTCGGGCACATCCACATCTGACCCCAGTGGCAACCCCCGGCCAGAGGGGCAGAGGGGCACCAGCTTCACTGCCACCGAAGTTGGTGTCCTGGTGGAGCAAGTCCTGGGGCAGTATGATGCCCTCTTCGGATCGTCCCGCGCCAACAGGGTAGGACGGGAGAGGATCTGGGCCGACTGTGTGGTTGCCATCAACGCGGAGGGGGTGGCAACCCGCACCATCCAGAAGGTCAAGAAGCGCTGGGAGGACTTGAGGTCCAGGACCCTCATGAAGGCCCGGCGCCTCCTGGAGGGGGGCCGGGGCCGCATGAGTACCATCCAGTTGAGGGTCCTGGAACGCGCACACCCAGCGCTCCACGCCCAGGTCCTTGAGAGGGAGACCCGTCTGGAGTTGAGCGGTAAGTGGCCAAGCATTGCTGTGTGAGACAGGGCATGTTGCAGTGTGCTGGTTGTCTGATACTTGCCTGCATGTGTGACATAGGCCATGTACGCATGTATGTGTGCAGGGACATCATGGGAATGCATGTGCGACCTGTAATGTGTGAACCGCACGGTTGTTGCATGTGTTTGAATGCGACATGGGGAGCCCTGTGCAGATTGCACACATGAGAGCATGGCAGTCTCTGTTCCTGGACATGGGTGGGGGCGAGGGATGGGTGCTGATGCCAGATACATATGTGGTATCCATGTGTGTGTGCCTGACCTGCGTGTCTGTGACTTGTGAGTGCCATGGATGCATGACACATGTCTGTGACAATGTACAGATTCACTGATGCAGCCTAGTCATCCTTGTATGCACTGTGATTGGGGTGTACGGGGCCAGATGGATTTGACTGAGGTGAAGTGTGTGCATGTGATAGGCATGACCCAAGATGCATGTGAGTCCCATTACATTGTATGATTCGAGAGTCCATTGGACATGCATTGAAATGTCCATGGCACGCACCATGACTGTCACTGTGTGTGTTTTGCCTGGACTGACACATGTGTTGTGGTGTGACATGATGGAAGTGTACTTTGACAGTGGCACTCATCTGCTATTGCTTCCTGTCTAGGGGACCATTGTACAGTACCCTGATGCTTGTGTTCTATGTCTCCCTCTACGCAGCGGCTAGTGAAGGAGAGGGCGGAGACGGCGCTGTGGAGCAAGGCGGCGGGGATGCCCCCACGGCTGCAGCGGAAGGGGTGGGTGAGCCCCCACAGGGGCCTGCTACGGCGGTAGACGGCGAGGAGCCATCCAGGTTGGTGGTTTCCACAGAGGAGGAGGAGGCCGCCACTGAGGCGCACATGGGGCCTGGTGGGGGCATCCCTGCTGGTGCAAGTGGTGCGGTCCAGGGGCAGGGGCAGGAGGCAGCACAGGTCACCGTGGAGGGGCCTGTGCATGTCGCTGTCCCTGAACCTGTGGGTGCACCACCTTGCACCACCAGGGATGCCCCGTCCCAGGCCCGTCCGCAGGTAGAGGGGATGTCCATGTCATCTGACTCCCCTCCACCTGCGGACGAGGGGACCCCTGGCCGTGTGGAGAAGGTCCTGATTGGGGTCGCGATGCGCACGGCTGTGATTCGTGATGCCGTGCGTGCTTCCCAGGAGGAGCACGCACGTCATCACGAAGAGCACCGTGCCGACGTGGCCCAATTGGGATCGGCCATGTTCGGCGGTTTCCTGCATGTGTCGGCCAATCTGGCGGCCCTCTCCTCCTCTGTGGAGACTATACGCCAGTCGTTCTCCTTGCCGTCTTCCGGCCCAGATGCCACCAGGGCCCCCTGTGGACCTGCCCTGACCAATGCAGCCAGCTCGGTGGGGATCCCATCCCTGCCACAGTCGGGAGTCAGAGGTCCAGCAGGGGTGGACAACACAGCAACTGGACCCCAGCAGATGGAGGATGTGACGGCATCATCGGGCAGGGCACGTGCACGACGGCGTCGGTGGTTTCCATCATCCTGGATGCCGTCGTGCTGGCAGAGGCAGTTGCGTCGGAGGCAGCAGCAGGCTCGACGTTGGAGGCATCATGGCTCGGGGCCATCAAGATCAGAGGGGCAGGCATCGGCCGGAGGGCAGGAGAACCCTGGGATGGTAGTGTCTTCCGTGTGGGAGCAGTTGGTCCAGCGGATAGGTGCGGAGCGGCAGCGGGCGGAAGAGGAGCTGCTCACCATGGTCAGGGCGGAGTTCTCCATGCGTCGGGCGTTGAGGCGGGCTGAGTGCCTCGAGGAAGCTCGCAGGGAGTTTGAGGTGAACATGGGGTTATCCCTGCGAGACCTCGGGGCCAGGACAGAGTCCCGCCTCCAGGACATCGACATGGAGTTCGATGATGCCCTGGCCGGCAACATCACAGAGTGAGCCGCAGGACTTGCCCGCTGCCATTGTATATAGTTATATAGTTAGTGGTAGGTTTCCTTTTAATTATTTTTTTTTTATTTGGTTGCGATTGGACAATGCGCCACTTTTTTGTATATAGTTCAGTTTTTAGTTAGTTGACATAGTTAGGTTTCATTTGGTTGGGCTCATGGACCCGGGATTGTCTTGTAAATAGTTCTTCTATGGATTTTTTGATTTTTTGGATTTTTTTCATGGACATTCATCTTCTTTTTGTTGTTTTGCTTTGTGGTTTTTCTAATTTCATTTCCATTCTAGTTGATTTTCAATACATTTTTATTTTCATCCTTCAATGTGTCATATCATCTCATTACTTTCATGCATGTCATGTTCGTTGTTTTGACATTCACTTGCAGCCATTGTGTGTGACAGACATGTGTTCATTTGCATTATTTACATTGGGTGTGTAACATGTAATTGCCTTTGATATGTGGGTGGATGTGATAGTTGGTTGGGCCTTTTGGCAGGGGAGGATGGCCATTACGGACATGATTGGGGATTGTTGGGACCCAGGTGCAGGGGGGCATGGATGGGACATGGGCGAGGGCCTGGTGGAGGGTGCCCCGCAATGCTGGGGGGTGGGGGTGGTGGGGGACATGAGTTGGACATGGGTGGGGGCCTGCTGGCAGGTGCCCCACAGTGCTGGGGGGTGGGGGTGGTGGGGGACATGAGTTGGACATGGGTGGGGGCCTGCTGGCAGGTGCCCCACAGTGCTGGGGGGTGGGGGTGGTGGGGGACA
This sequence comes from Ambystoma mexicanum, assembly GCF_040938575.1. Lineage (NCBI taxonomy): Eukaryota > Metazoa > Chordata > Amphibia > Caudata > Ambystomatidae > Ambystoma > Ambystoma mexicanum. Next base: position 856,430,879 of record NC_090924.1, on the reverse strand, counting down.
TGAGTTGGACATGGGTGGGGGCCTGCTGGCAGGTGCCCCACAGTGCTGGGGGGTGGGAGTGGTGGGGGACATGAGTTGGACATGGGTGGGGGCCTGCTGGCAGGTGCCCCACAGTGCTGGGGGGTGGGAGTGGTGGGGGACATGAGTTGGACATGGGTGGGGGCCTGCTGGCAGATGCCCCACAGTGCTGGGGGGTGGGGGTGGTGGGGGACATGAGTTGGTGTTCATTAGTTCAAGGAGACATGTGCCTTTGCTGGGGGGCATGCCCATGTTGGGTGGGCTGCCTGCGGGACATGACCAGGGATGCAGGGTAGTCCCCTGTGGTGTGGGCTGCCTGCAGGGGCCGTGGAGGGTGTACAGGGAACACCTGGGAGGACCCACACTGTCAAATCACATGTAGGACTCCCCGGCACCCCTGAAATACACGTACCCTGCTGAAATCGCGTGTAAAACTTCCCGCGCACCCCTGAAATACACGCGCCCAGGCTATTCGCGTGTAAAACTTCCTGCGCACCCCTGAAATACACGTACCCTGCTGAAATCGCGTGTAAAACTTCCCGCGCACCCCTGAAATACACGCGCCCAGGCTATTCGCGTGTAAAACTTCCCGCGCACCCCTGAAATACACGCGCCCAGGCTATTCGCGTGTGGAACTTCCCGCGCACCCCTGAAATACACACGCCCAGGCTATTCGCGTGTGGAACTTCCCGCGCACCCCTGAAATACACGTAGCCCGCTCCCCCAGGCCCGATCGCGTGAGAAACTTCACACGAACCCCTGAAATACACGTAGCCCGCTCCCCCAGGCCCGATCACGTGAAAAAGTTCACGCGAACCCCTGAAATACACGTAGCACGCTCCCCCAGGCCCGATCGCGTGAGAAACTTCACGTGAACCCCTGAAATACACGTAGCCCGCTTGCCGTGCTGGTACAGGGTTAGCACAGCCCTTTGCGCTGGATTGGGGATTTTGATGGCTTTTCCCTGCGCGGAAGGCATTCTTGGGGGCGTAACTGGCGCTGCTGCAAGGTCGCTGCGCCACTGTGCGCCACGGCTGGTTTTGGTGGCTGGAATCCATGAATACGCTGTGCGCGGAAATGGGTTTTGGCGCACGCGGCTGGCGCAGGGATTCGCACGCGCACACTGTGCGCCAGCCGCGTGCGCCACTTGTGCGCTGAATTCTATGAATTACCCCCTTAGTGATAAATCATTGTATTGCGCCGGGGAAACATACAAGGAACATGGTCTCGTGTGCAACTCAGACAGTGTCTGATATAAATATGGAAAAGAAGTATACTGATGTGGCCACCCAAAAGACCATTGAGGTCACTCCATCAATACCACTCATTGCCAAGGTGATGTGTGAACAGCACCCACAGATTGATGCGATGGGAGTGGGGGAGAATGACACTTCTCATCAAATCAATCCATCTAAATATGTAGCTAATCCAATATATACTATTTTTGCCAATGCAGCTGTGGACAATAATAAAAATGAAAAAACTGGCCCAAACGATCATAAATGATAAAATAAAAAAATAAAAAATGTGAAAAATATTAAAAGTGTTTCCTCCTCTCAAACAAAGCAATTTATTAAAACTTTGCAACAAACAAATACATCGACTATGGAGGCCTCAAAGGCAATTTCCAAGAAATATTTTCAACAAGCATTGAATGAAAAAAATAATACAGTTCTCAAATTAAATCCCATAGCTCAAACCTATAAGCCTCTAGATGATCTAGTGGAAGTGGTAACCATGGCAGGAAATCAACACAGTAATGATAATGACAAAATAGCCAAAGGGAATGCTTCTAAAGGAACATTGTCAAACAGGGATGTTGCAGAACAAACATTGAGAGATGCCCATCGGAAGGAAATTAGACGTGCTGTTGACGAGTACATGGCTGCACAACCTGCACAATCTACCCTAAAATATCATCCATTGATTCAGCATATCCAAGAATCCCAGTCAGGAGTTGCATCAGTGGTTGGAAAAAGCTCCAATCCGACCCTAATAAATCTAGAGTCATCAAAGACATCACAAATAGCGAGGGATCAGAACATATTACCCCCTCCAAAAATAATCTCCGAAATTGGTGCTGGATGGTGCAACTCTAACAGTTCCAACTTAAAGATGCCTTCTAATGTTGACATCATGCAAATATTAAACACGAATGTAAGTCAAGCCGTATAGGTGAGACATCAAGAATTGGTTCTTTCTAATAAACCAAAATCACAAGCCCCTATCCTGAAAATACAGACCAATGTAAAAAGTAAGAGACCAGCTGTCCATTCTCTGATGATAGCATGTCGCCCACTACTAGCAATTCAATACAATTTGAACCGTAAGTCCGTACTGACTATTTTTTCTGATATCCTCACTCTAGATTATATATCCTCTGTGGATATAGAACTAGTTGAACATGATCATAATAGTAGGAAGCAAACTTCAGCAAACCTATGGATTAACTCACGAGTAGTCCTAAATACACTATGGGCAGCTAAATCCGAATTATATGACTTGAGTTTTAATATATTCTCAGAAACAACAGAAATAACATCTGAGGATACAGTGCGAAATTTGTGTGATCTATCTAAAACAATAACAAACAATAGGACCCCAAATCTCAATGGCTGTCAATGCAATCATGGTCATAAACAAAATTAACTAGAGAGTGGAATATTGGTAACCCATTCTCTGGTTAGTTGGAAAACAAGGGGCCATGCATAACAGAACTTTGGGTCTAGAACATTTTGATGTTGTAGTGCTACAACAAACTGTTGTCCCCACGTGAGATAATTATGACATACATTTGGTCCCAGCAATTAAGGCAACTCATGGACGACCCATTTCAGGTTTATTAGTAGCGATTAAACAGAGCTCTACATTTTGATTGGACAGTTGGCTCTGTCCTAATCCATATATGCAATTGATCAAAATATATGATATCAAAAAAAGATACACTTTAATTAACCTGTACTGGAACCCGGAAGGATTATCTAATGAAAAATGTATCAGTAGCATGGGTTGTCTATAGGATGCAATTGCTGGAGATCAAAATATACAATATACAATTGTAGCTGGAAATTTTAATCTACATTGCCTAGACGAAAAACAGCCCTCCGAACAAGGACGGCTGGCCAGCTGGCTACATATGGCTGCAACTCGAAATTTGTCTGTACTAAATGGTTTTTTTGCCTCTGAAATTCCACCAGCTTTAACTTGGCATAGGCAAAATAGTGCTGCTATTATTGACTATGTTTATGTTGATATTTCTTTTTGTCACAAGTATCCAGTTTTTATGTACAACATACCACATTAAGTGACCATAACATGCTGATAATGCAATGGGAAACAGAGAAACCTATGGTCAATCAGGAGAAATTTGACACAGTAGGTATGATTACAGTTAACGCAGGTCGCAATAGGGTGCAATGGTCTGAGATAGCCTTACTAAAATTTAAAGAATAGCTTGTAAGAGAAATAGGGCAAAAGAAGGTTGACAGCAAGGGAGGATCTGTGGTATATCCTGAGTTAATGCAACGTTTTCAGGTAGCCTCTAAAACTCATAGGAAAAAACAAACACCTAAACTGCATTGTTACAGTCAGGATGTACACTCAATGAAAACAATGGTACGAACTTTAAAGAGACAGACAATGAGATTACCCTTGTCACAGAGAGTATCTACTTTAGTCAGGATTAAGACAAGGTATAAGAACTGGCTGAGACAGCAAAAATCAGCACTATATCAAAATGATGATATACTTATGATGAAAGAATTATACAACAAGAACACCTCCCAAATATGGCAAGTGATGAATCAAAGCACAGCTGGCCAGCAGGTTGCTACACAATCCAATGCCATTAAAGAGAGAGAGTGGATTGAATACTATTCAAATATGTATTCCATGGATGAGAGTTATAGCAATCCCGAAATTAAGGAAACTATTGATTACTTTCACCTAAAAATTGATAATGAAGATATATTGTATTACATCAATAAAATCAGCAGGTCAAGAGTGGCCGGCCTAGATAGATTATCTAACTTAACACTTAAACAACATCTCCAAGTCTGGGCTGATATTTCATGGAATATGTTTCACAAATATCAACAAAACACAAACCATACTGCAATCATGGAAGAAATCCAAAGTTATACCATTATATAAAAAAGGTGACCATTGTAAACCATCAAGCTACAGACCAATAACACTTCTGGATGTTCCTAGCAAAATATTCAGGTATATTATTATGAAGGAACTGAATGATTGGTCATTGTCAATGTATAAAAGAGACCTGTTTCAATCCGGGTTTGTAGCAGCTATAGGCACAATACCAAATATCATTATCTTGAATATTTTGAAGTCACAAAGTGCCATCTGGAAACAACCATTATATATGGCATTTGTGGATTTCCGGATGGCCTTTGACTCTAGTAACTGAAGGTTATTGTATGATAAGCTCTTACGATATGGTTGTTCATCCTCACTAATAGCCTTAATAAAACATCTGCATGCGAATACATGAATGCAAGTGAGGCTTACAATGAAGGGTCTACTCTTCGCCTCATTTCCTACAAGGCGAGGTTTAAACCGGGGCTGTATATTAGCCTCCATTCTATTCATTTTATTTATTTTGGATATGGGCGCATCATTCATGTTGGTTCTGAATGATGCCCCTAAACTGAATGGCCAGCGTGTAGCTTGGTTACTATACTCTGATGATCTCATCCTTTTTTCTAAAACACCCTCAGGTTCGCAGAATCTGTTATATGGTTTGGAGAGATATGTGCAAGACGATAATCTCACAATCAACATTGAAAAAACACAAATACTTAGATGCTTATGTTTAAGTAGAATGCAAGCCAAAACATTCAGATGGACTTTGCAAAATACAGAATTGTTCATCACAACTGAATATAAGTATCTAGGTATGTTGGTGCATAACACCATGTCTGATACTACCTATGAGCAGAATTTACACCATAAAATAACAACTTTAACATCGCAAGCCAAGATCCTGCTTCATAGATATGGAAAATTCTCTTGTAAACATCTAGGGGCGGATTCATGGAACAAACGTGCGCCGAAAATATTCGCGCAAGCAGGCGCAAGCGGAAAAAAACAGGCGCACGGAAGTCCCTGCACGTGTACACCTCGGGATGTGCGCCAAACCCGTGCATGGCGCACAAGTCACTGCAACATCCCGAAAGGCGTGCGCGACGCGCACAGTGAAAGCGCACAACCTCGGCGCATACACCAGAAAGTGGGCGGGACATGGGGCGTAACGCGCGGAATGGGGAACAACGTGGGAAAAAAAGGGCGTAACTGGGGATGTACTGCAGGGAAGCAGACGGAACGCCCACACGCACTCGAACCACACGTATTCATGAAATCGAATAGGGCAAAGCCACGCACAGCCAAAGACACGCACAAGCTGAAACACGTCCGCTACACGAAGGCAGGCGGTAGAGTCCCAGCGCATCACAAAAGTGGCAACATACAGCAATTGGGCCTGTGCGAGCGGGGTACATGTATTTCGGGGGCGCGCGGGAAGTTACACACGTGATTGAGCGGGGTACGTGTATTTCGGGGGTGCGCGGGAAGTTACACACGCGATTGAGCGGGGTACGTGTATTTCAGGGGCGCGCGGGAAGTTACACACGCGATTGAGCGGGGTACGTGTATTTCGGGGGCGCGCGGGAAGTTACACACGCGATTGAGCGGGGTACGTGTATTTTGGGGGTGCGCGGGAAGTCACACACGCGATTGAGCGGGGTACGTGTATTTCGGGGGCGCGCGGGAACTTACACACACGATTGAGTGGGGTACGTGTATTTCGGGGGTGCGCGGGAAGTTACACACGCGATTGAGCCGGGTACGTGTAGTCCAGGGGTGCGCGGGAAGTTCCACACGCGATCTATCAGGGTACGTGTATTACAGGGGTGCGCCGGGAGCAGCACACGTGAATTTCACGTGTGGGTCCTCCCAGGTGTTCCCTCTACACCCTCCACGGCCCCTGCAGGTGGCTCACACCACAGGGGCCTACCCAGCACATGTCCTGCAGGCACCCCATCCACCATGGCCATGCCCACCAGCCAACCCACATGTCAACTTGCACTACTGCCCACCAACGCATGTCCCCCTGCACCCCCAGCCACCAGGGGCAGCCACCACCAGGCCCCCACCCATGTCTCCCACCACCCCCACCCCCCAGCAGTGCAGGGGCAGTCTCCACCAGGCCCCCACCAATGTCTCCCAGCACCCCCACCCCCCGCACTGTGGGGCACCTGCCAGCAGGCCCCCACCCATGTCCAACTCATGTCTCCCACCACCCCACCCCCCAGCACTGTGGGGCACATGCCAGCTGGCCCCCACCCATGTCCAACTCATGTTCCCCACCACCCCCACCCCCCAGCAGTGCAGGGGCACCCACTACCAGGCCCCCACCCATGTCTCCCAGCACCCCCACCCCCCAGCCACCAGGGGCAGCCTCCACCAGGCCCCCACCCATGTCTCCCACCACCCCCACCCCCCAGCAGTGCAGGGGCAGCCTCCACCAGGCCCCCACCCATGTCTCCCACCACCCCCACCCCCCACCACTGTGGGGCACCTGCCAGCAGGCCCCCACCCATGTCCAACTCATGTTCCCCACCACCCCGACCCCCCAGCACTGTGGGGCACCTGCCAGGAGGCCCCCACCCATGTCCAACTCATGTTCCCCACCACCCCCACCCCCCAGCACTGTGGGGCACCTGCCAGCAGGCCCCACCCATGTCTCCCACCACCCCCACCCCCCAGCCACCAGGGGCAGCCTCCACCAGGCCCCCACCCATGTCTTCCAGCACCCCCACCCCCGCAGTCACCAGGGGCAGCCTCCACCAGGCCCCCACCCATGTCTCCCAGCACCCCCACCCCCCAGCCACCAGGGGCAGCATCCACCAGGCCCCCACCCATGTCGACCACCACCCCCACCCCCCAGCAGTGCAGGGGCAGCCTCCACCAGGCCCCCACCCATGTCTCCCACCACTCCCACCCCCCCAGTCACCAGGGGCAGCCTCCACCAGGCCCCCACCCATGTCTCCCAGCACCCCCACCCCCCACTCCCCAGGGGCAGCCTCCACCACGCCCCCACCCATGTCTCCCACCCCCCCACCCCCCTGCAGTGCAGGGGCAGCCTCCACCAGGCCCCCACCCATGTCTCCCAGCTCCCCCACCCCCCAGCCACCAGGGGCAGCCTCCACCAGGCCCCCACCCATGTCTCCCACCACCCCCACCCCCCAGCAGTGCAGGGGCAGCCTCCACCAGGCCCCCACCCATGTCTCCCACCACCCCCACCCCCCAGCAGTGCAGGGGCAGCCTCCACCAGGCCCCCACCCATGTCTCCCACCACCCCCACCCCCCAGCACTGTGGGGCACCTGCCAGCAGGCCCCCACCCATGTCCAACTCATGTTCCCCACCACCCCCACCCCCCAGCACTGTGGGGCACCTGCCAGCAGGCCCCCACCCATGTCCAACTCATGTTCCCCACCACCCCCACCCCCCAGCAGTGCAGGGGCACCCACCACCAGGCCCCCGCCCATGTCTCCCACCACCCCCACCCCCACCAGTGCAGGGGCAGCCTCCACCAGGCCCCCACCCATGTCTCCCAGCACCCCCACCCCCCAGCACTGTGGGGCACCTGCCAGCAGACCCCCACCCATGTCCAACTCATGTTCCCCACCACCCCCACCCCCCAGCACTGTGGGGCACCTGCCAGCAGGCCCCCACCCATGTCCAACTCATGTTCCCCACCACGCCCACCCCCTTGCACTGTGGGGCACCTGCCAGCAGGCCCCCCACCCATGTGCAACTCATGTTCCCCACCCAACATGTCATCACAATCTAGATCCCTGGTCCCTATGGTCAGCCTCCAAATGCAAAACACCCACCCGAGTATTGCATCCACCCACTCATAATTTGCAATTACATCACAGAACACCAATTGCAAGTTCCGAAACAAACACATTTCCCTCACATACACCCAATGGGTGTCAGTGAATCTCAAAACTCATATCATGAAATGCATGAAACCACACATTGAAGTTCACCAAAAAAAATATGTATTAAAGGAAACATAAATAGAATAAAAAATGAAGAAACAAAAATGTGAATGTACAAAAATGAAAAGAAGCATGTCCGTTAAAAAAAGCAAAACCAAAAATAAAATTCCAAAGTAATGTTATCCAAAGTCAATGTCCACAAAACAAAATCCAATGGGAAATAAAAAAGAAAGCCATTGCTCCATGGTTAAAAAGTGAAAAAAAAATACAATCCAACTGTAAACTATGTACACGGGAACAAGCCAGGGTCCATTATCCCAACAAAATAAAGAGAACCTATCTAACTACACTAACTAATAAAATAAACTATATACAAAAATGTGGCCAATGTCCGAAAGGTCCAAATAAAATAAAAACAAAAATGAAACCTAACACTACCTACATAACTATGTACAAGGGCAGCGGGCTAGTTTCACGGCTCACTTGTGGATGTCCCGGGTCAGGGCATCATCGAACTCCTCCTCAATGTCCCGGAGGCGGTCCTCCTCCATGGCCCCGAGGGTCCGCAGGGCCGTCGACGTCTCCACCTCCAAACCCCTGCGGATTGCCTTGAGGCACTCGGCCCGCCTCAGGGCCCTCCGCATGGAGTTCTCCGCCCTGACCATTGTAAGCCGTGCCTCTTCCGCCCGCTGCCGCTCCGCATCTATGGCGTGGCCCAACCGCTGCCACACGGAAGACACTCTCTGACCTGGGTCCTCCTGCCCTCCGGCCGATGCCTGCCCCTCCGATGTTGAAGGCCCCGAGCCTTCATGGCTCCCACCACGTTGCTGCTGCTGCTGTGCCTCTGCCCGTGCACTGCCTCCTGCTGCCTGCACATCCTCCGCCGGCTGGGGTGCAGTCATAGATGTGGCCACCCCTGCTGGACATCCGACTCCCGACTGTGGCAGGGATGCCTCCTCCACCAGCCTGGCCGCACCGTCAGAGGCAGCTCCACAGGGCACCCAGGTGACTGATGGGTGGGAAGATGGCACAGAGGACGACTGGCGCATAGGGGGTCCAGTTGAGGAGGGGGTCGTAGCAAGCCCCATCAGACGGAGGAATCCGGCCTGGGTGATCTGTCCCAGCAGGCTGACGTGGTCAACGAGCCATTCGAGATGACTTGCAGTCTCTTCATGAAAAGACTGCAGGTCACCTCGCATGGCCCGTTGACGCAACGCCACACCAGCTAGGACAGGCTCAACCCGGACCTGGATAGCCACGTCCACAGGCAGAGGAAGGCCAGTTGACGTGAGCTCATCCCCTGCCTGAAAACGGGTCTGGACGCAGGCAGCTCTGCTGGTGCAAGATGATGCAGGGACAGGATCAGGGACAGGATTGCACACAGGCACCTCCGCGGCGGCCTGTGCTGCCTCCTGTCCCTGGTCCTGCACTGCACCACTAGCACCAGTGGGATCCCCACCTCCAGACCCCATCTCTGGTGCTTGCACGGCCTCCTCCTCCACCAAACCCCCCACCAACCTGGATGACTCTGTGCCATCTTCCCCTGTTGGGCTCTGTGGGGTCCCAGCTGCCCCTTCTGCTGCCGAGGAGTCCAACTCCAACCTCCGCCCCTTGGACCTCCCCCGGCAGCTGCGGCCTGGGACGCGGCACCGGACTCCTCACTCCCCGACGAGTTGACAACATGGGAGGGGAGCCGGGCCTTGCGTCTCCGGCTGGCGGTGGGATCCCCGCCGTTGTGCTCCACAGCACCTTCTCCGCCCTCTTCATCAGTTGACGCTGCAGACAGGGAGAAACAAAACACAGGCATCAGGGCACTGTACAATGGACACATACACACATGACAGTTGTACATGAGTGGCATTGGCAAACCTCAGACAAGTCATCACAATCCCCAACACACATGTCATTACAACTCGCACACATGAGCCATACCACAGCCATATCGCAACTGCCACCACCATCCATACACATACAACAGCATGAGCAGCCAAAGGTGAGCCAGACATCACATGCAACACAGGAAGTGCACCACACATGTACACACATCACCACACTTGCATGCATGTGTACACCTCTGCCAAGTGTCGCAGTGTTCAGACGGGCATCCATGTCACATCTGCCAATCAGGCTTCCACATACCGCTAACACATGCATCCATGTTGCATCACTGTTGCACCCTTGTCAAATACACACACATGCACATGTGCACAGTGCTGATACATGCAGCCAAAAACAACATACATGCGTGACATCACGGACATGTCTACTTACATACACATTCATCCAAACATGTGTGCCCACACAACTGCATTTGGCATGCAAGCCTACACACACAAGCACCATCCATGTCTCACACATTACAGCCCTCGCATGTGTCAGCCCCACGGCCCTGTACACCCCCACCCATACTCGACCCCATACAAACAGATGTGCAACCTGCACACTACTGAATAATCACCACACGCACTGCTCACAATCAGGATGCATGTACACTCACCGCTCAACTCCAGACGGGTCTGCTTCTCAAGGACCTGGACGTGGAGCGCTGGGAATATGCGTTCCAGGACCCTCATCTGTTCTTCCGACAAGTGGCCCCGGCGCCCCTTGGCATCCGCTGCCTTCAAGAGGCGCCGGGCCTTGTTCAGGGTCCTGGACCTGAATTCCTCCCAGCGCTTCTTGACATGTTGTAAGTCGCTGACTGCCACCCCCTCCGCGTTGATGGCAGTCACGATGTCAGTCCAGATCCGAGTCCGTCCTTCCTTGTCGGCGCGGGAACTTCCGAAGAGGGCATCATACTGCCCCAGGACTTGCTCCACCAGGACACCAACTTCGGTGGCACTGAAGCTGGTGCCCCTCTGCCTCTCTGGCCGGGGGTTGTCAGTGGTCCCAGATGGTGTTTGCCCCGACATGACAACCCCAGAGGCAGGAGTGGGTGGGCAACTGGGTCCTGGGGCTGGGCTGTGCAGCGATGGAATCCCAGTCGGGAGTCTTCGGTTCCAGCAGGGTTGGTCACAGCAACAGCACCCCTGGCTGATGTGCAGGCAGCCAATGGCAGGGCACGTGGGCAGCAGGCAGTCAGGCAGCAGCAGATGGCAGGTGGGAGCGTGCTCGGGGCTCTGGGGGGCAGTAGTTCGGCCTTCTGGGCAGGAGCGTGGTCTTCCGTGTGCTTACGCGTGGCCAGCTTGATACGGAGTGATTTGGCACGTGAAAAATCTGCAAGTCAGCGTGTAATTCGAGGAAAGGCCCTTAGCGCGTAAGCGCGTCTGCACGCATACGCATTTTCATTGGACAGAAGGCCCCTCAAGCGCAAGCGCCCCTGTGACGTGACGCGTACAGACGTGCATGGGCATTTCAGCGCGCGTGAAAAACTGCACGTCCGCGTGTAATGCGAGGAAAGGGCCCATGCGCGTAAGCGCACGTGGAAAACTGCACGTCTGCGTGTAATACGAGGAAAGGCCCTTAGCGCGTATGCACGGCAGCACGCATATGCGATTTCATTGGACCAAAGGCCCTTAGCGCGTGAGCGCGTCTGAGACGTGACGCGCACAGGTGTTTCCCTCATTGCACGTGATGACAGAACACACGTGGATTTCCACCAATCGCGTGTGAAAGTTCCCGGCACCCTGGAACACACGTACCCAGGCTAATCGCGTGTGGAACTTCCCGCACACCCCGAAACACACGTACCCAGGCCAATTGCGGGTACGCTCACTCCCCTCCGATCACACGCGATGACACTCGGACCGTATCCGAATACGGGAAACCCGCGCACGGCAAAAGACGTGCACAGGCGTCAACGCGTCCGCCCACACGAAGGCAGGCGGAGCCGTCCCCGCGCACAGCATAAAAGTGCGCGCAAACAACAAACGCGTATATACAGCTACGATGAATGCCCCATTTGTCGCTGCACTGATCGTGGGACACCGCAGGAGGAGGAGAATAGCCAGGGCACGCATTTTCGCACCACGGACAAGCCTTTTTGGGATGCCTGACGACCAGGTCTATGGCAGGTATAGGTTTCCACCCCATATCATCCTAGACCTGGTCAGGGAGTGGGAAGATGACCTCACATCACCCACCCTTTGCTCCCAAGCATTGAGCCCCTTGGAGAAGCTGCTCAATGTCCTGCATTTTTTGGCCACTGGGTCATTTCAGCGGACCACTGCCATAGTGGGGGGGGTCTTACAGGCCACGCAGTCACGCTGCCTACACCAGGTACTGGCAATCATGACAGCGCGCCCCTCAGTCCGCAGGCACATATACATGCCCAGAACACCCGCAGAAAGGCAGGCCACCTAGGGCCATTGAGCACATCTACCGAAACCGCAAGCACTGGCATTCCATCAATGTACAGGTGGTATGTGATGCAAAGGGAATCATCACCTCTGTCTATGCAAACTACCCTGGCTCCACCCATGACAGTTTCATATACAGAATGTCCGCCCTGAGCCGGGCCCTGGAAGCTGAGCAGCATGGCGACACATGGCTCCTAGGTCAGTACAAATGCCCTTGCACATGCATGCAAGTCACACACAGACAAATATCCAAACCCTAATAATCTCAACTATTATCACCTCCCCAGGGGACAGTGCCTACCCTCTGAGCAACCACATGATGACGCCAATCCGGAACCCCACCACACCACCCCAGGTAAGATACAACGCCGCCCATATTGCAACCAGGGGCATAGTGGAGCGCACATTCGGAGTGCTCAAGTCACGTTTCCGCTCCCTTGACCGCTCTGGTGGGCAACTACTCTATGCACCACCAGTAGTGTGCAGGATCATTGTGGCAGCATGTGTCCTGCACAATGTTGCAACACGGCAGGGCGTTCCGGTGGACATGGTGGTGCCCCCACATCCCAACCACAGGCACAGGCGCTGCCCATGGGACGGGACAGGGCACGTGGCGAGGAAGCCCGGACCCAGCTTGTGGCCACATTTTTCACCTAAACTCCCACCCCTGCGGAGTGCACACAGGCCTGGCACATACCAGGTGACAATCGATGATGTCAAAGAGAAAGTCAACTGTCACAACCCTACCACCCTGAGATAGTTGCCATGGAAGTGCCACATCGTCTGCATCCCTAGCTACTTAAACACAAGCTATCCTGTGTGACCAAAAGGCACACATATGACATATGACATGATATGGGCCATACACAAGTATTCCAAGGCGCAATGAGGCAGGGAGGGGGGAACAAGGGAACACAGAGAACGGTACTACTAGGCCAGGTGTCATTGAGATCGTGCAAGTGCAGGGGTAGGGGGAATGGGAAAAGTGCAAGGGGAAGGGTGGGGGGGAGTCCAGTACAGGGGAAGTAGCCCAAACAAATAATACATAGGTCGCCTGGTGGCAACTACAAAGGTAAGTGCAGACAAGTGCTGGGAAGGGAGGGCTGTAGGGATAGAGAGACAGTACTGCAGTGCAGGGGTTGCCAGGGAGGCAGTGCAAGTGGAGAGTGGCTGGGCCAGGGACCGAGGTCGGTGAGAGTGGCCCAGTTGCAGCTCCTGTGCAGTTCCAGTGGAGAATTCTGCAAGGGAGAGGCAGAGAGTAAGCAGAAGCAAAGAGGAAGGTCTTGAGGTGCTTCCAGAACTGGAGATGGTTCCCCTCAAGTTCAAGTCAGGCCGGAAGACTGTTCCAGGGGGAGGGCCCACCTGCGGAGAGAAATCTATCCCCAGCTAGTTGCTCTGAGAAGCGGATGACCCGGACATGCAAGGTGGGCATCACACACACCTGAAAAACAGGCCATGGCCATCACTGTCATGTCACTCAAACCCCCCCAAACATCAACATGACATGGCAAGCAATACCCATACACCAATGCAGTAATGATAAGGTACACATTGCCATGTCCTAAATGTACAGTGGCATCGGACACTGCTGCCTGACCCGGAATCAGATGAAATGACAGACCAACAAAATCTCCCACCCAAAATAAGTCATTTCCAAATGCATTACAACAGTCGTAGACGTAACATCACAATGAATGCCTGTCTACATGCACATTATGCATTGCAAAATCAACACTGCAGCTCATGTGTGCAGTGTCCTACTCCTGCATCACACTGTTCAGCGCACAGCACAGTGAACAGCCATTGTGTGTGATGCACACCCTGAGCATCACATTTAAGTGACAGACCACGTCAAACATCAAATTAGGCATGTACTGGATCCATGATCGGTCACAGAACATGTGCTGCCGGGACACAGTGGGCACCAGAAGGCACACAGTGTACACGTGGATATGCAAGGGTGGGAGTACATGTAGTGCATCAGAGTGCAAGTGTGTGGTTCTGCAAGGACATGCACTCCACATATGCATGTGCACTCAAGTGACCATCAGTGTTCCCTACACATCACATGTGAACATCCACCATGTGTACACCCCAGCATGTCAAACCACAACTATCCCCTCGCACCTGAAAGGAAAACACAACACATGAACAGGCATTGATCAGCAGAACACAACATGTACATAGGATACCACCATTACTATGTCAGAGTTCCCATCACACTGCAGGGCAAGGCAACTATCAACAACAACCCCCCCCCTCCCTCACAAATGACCATGACCCACTGAACAACTGCACCTGGGTCATGGAGCCTCCAAACCTCAATTCCACCTGGCCACAGGATCACCTTTACCCTTCGTCACCATCTCCAACCTTTTGTGTAAAAAGATGCCTGAACCCTCAGAATCCACACTCATTTCCAAAATCACAAAATCCAAGGCATAAAAACGAACCCGAACACCCTCCAGTAGATGACTTGACGTAGCAGTACCTCACAAAGGCCAAGTACTACCACAATGATGCAACAACCAAGGTAGCACAGCAAAACAATGTCACGACAGGATGTGAGACATGTGTGGTACATGACATAGGATGATGCACCATGAATGGATGTGTACTGTCACAGGTCCCCTGTACAGGCGCGGGAGTGTCACGAAACAACCACCCCCACCATGTCCCGGGTGCCTGCAAGGTCAAACTCACACAGGCATCTGAGACCCTGGTGGGGAATGAGGTTCAGGGATATGCAGTCGGGACAGGTGTTGACACACTGGATGAATGAGTGGCAGGAGAGGGGAGGAGGAATGACACATGAAACTAGGGAATGCACTAAAATGTACAACCTGCATGAACACATACACAATCCAAACAAACTTGGACATCATTGTCATGGCCTTCTGTAGTCCAGGCTCAGGAGTGGTACGAACCAACCACCCCCTCTAGGGTTTTGGCGCCTGCAAGTTCGGGGCTTACACAGGCATCCGCAACCCCAGTGGGGAAAGAGGGTCAGGGAACGTTGCTTGGATAGGCACGGGAAGCAGGAACACCGGGTAGAGGGTACAGGTTTCAGTATTGCATAGGATCACGGGTGATTAGGGAGAAAAAAACATACCAAATTGAACCACACATACATCCATGCATCAGTACACTCCCCAGCAAGCCTATGCAGAGCAGTTCGTAAGAAAAACAACAAGACACTTAGCTCTGGTTTTGAGTGCTGGCCTCCTGCCTGCGCACTCTCAGGTCTGGTTACAGGAGCACTGCAATGCTGCAAAGAGAGCCACAGTCAACAACCTGTACGTGCCAATTACACAAAAACACAACACCAAACATGCCCCATAGCAACAAACTACTCTACAAACAGACAATCTGTGGTTGATGCTTCGTACCCATATATAACATCACCCCTGTGACGGGTCATACACAGTCAATGCAGTAAGTCAGCCGCTGGTGGGTGCGTGGCAGATGGAACACCAATGTGTCACAATTCACACAACATGCAATGTTCCCTGGGTAAGCAGACAGACGCATATAGCAAGCCATGACTACAGAGCAAGTTGCGTACCACCATGACCGAAACAAAGTTGGCAGTGCATTTATCATGAAGTACGTGGAAAAGACATGCACTGCACCCGAGTATGTCCCTTGCTGTATGTCCCTGTGAGCTTTCCCTTTCCATGTCTCTAAAGGCTACATGGTTGATACAAGTGCCTCAATGGACCTTGGTGTACCGGAGGATATGTGCCACTGCCCCTGCATGTGTCCCAGACAACCCTACTATCAACAGCCATCAGTCCACAAACACATCTGAGCTGCATTGTGTGCTTCAACACCAATATTCGTCTAAGCTCACCCTCAGTGCTGTGACTAAGCCTGCATGTGCAACTCGCCTGGTGCAAGCTTTGCTGTGTCGTGGCCCCCCTGTGATGCTCACCTTGCCTGGAGTTCCTTGGAACATGTCAGCAGTTCTAGGATGTGGGTCTGCAATCACTGTGCCTCTGCTTGTGCACACATGTGCATGTGGGCACCAACAAACGGGTCCAGAATTCCGTCGTCCAATGGGCCATGTCTGCTGGCAAAGGTGCTCTGGAGGCTCATCCCGCTGCAGAAAGGGCATGAAACACATGATTAATGCTTCAAAGTCATCTGTGTGTGTCTCATCAGGCATCTCATTACTTGACCATGTCAGAGAGTCACATCACAAATCACACCATCAGTCCGTCTTTCACCTCCAAAGTGCGGAACACTATCTACAGCATGAATTGCAACAAGCACATGTACAGGAAAGATATGAAACATACTACACAATGCATAGCAATCAATGTCCACATTAATCATGACACACCCCATCTAGCAAAAGCTGAACAGTGGACAATGACACCTAAATCATCCCCACTAGGGGTGTCAACACAAGTCACACAGCACCAGACATGCCACAGATATGACAGTCCAAAGCCCTTGTGTAAAATGCTGTAACACCGAACCATCCTTGCGAGCCCATGTATAAGGGAGGCAGGAGTGGCATATGTGAGTCAAGGACCCCAAGCAGCAAACACATACACAAGACAACCATGAAGGGCCGAGCTGGAACAGACAGTGGATGCCTTCAAAAGCCACAAAGCACCGCACCGTCACATGAAAGCACAATAGACTAGCAATTTTAAACTAACTTAACTATTAACTAATTACACTAACTATGGAAAACCTACATTACCTATTTAAACTAACTATCAAACAGAAACTTAACTAACTAAACTAAAAGAAAAATCAAAAATGGCCACATACGACCCGGGGGGGAGGGGAGGCACCCAGGAGGGGGGAGGTACAGGGTGCTGCTCAACATCCACATGCGAAAAAATCCTCCATGGGCTCAACGCCTGCACAGCACGACCTATGTGGGAGATAGATTGTCGTCCGAGTCTGGCTCATCCTGGAAAGGAGGACGTGGCACAGTAGCCTGGCCACGCCTAGCCGCAGCTTGCCCCTCATCGGCAGCAAGTCTGCCGGACGGGTGAGCCTGGTTCTGTGTGGCGATGTGACGTAGGTCTGCATGCAGAACCTCACGTGATACACGTGCTTCCTCTTGCAAGGTAGCACGTGTAACACGGAGTTCCTCCTGCAAGGCCTGGCTGGACAACCGCTGCACCTCCCGGCAAGCCTGTACCTCAGTCGAGATGGTACGCTCAAGCTGTGCAAACCTCTCCTCTGCCTGCTGCCTCTGGGACATCATGAGGACACCCAGAGTGGATCTGAGGGAAGCATACTCCTCCCTCAGGGCATCCATGTGCGCCTCTGCATGAGAAGCAATTGCTTGACGCAGAGACGACATTTCAGCCTGGCGTGCCCTGTCTGAGGCCGCCATGCCCAGCCTGAGCGAGCGGGCCGTGGACCGTGCCGCCTGCTGCTGGAGAAGCACCTGCCTAGCAGTGGGGAGCACAGATCGGGCCACAAGCTCCATGCTCTCAGCGATGTCCTCCATTGCTGCCCCCTGCCGTTCGGAAATGGCAGTCATGTATTGCTCCCACTCAGTATACAGTGGTTGCGCGCGGCGACCGCGTTGCCGGGCTTGACCCCTGCGGGACCCAAGGACCGGGGGTCCTCGCTGTGTTGGCACCGCCTGCGGCTGCACGACTACATGCCCCCGTCGACGTGATGTCCCAGGCACATCAGTGACTGGTGTGGAGGGTGACCCTGCGTCCCGATCCACCACGGGCGGAGGAACCAAGACTGTCTGATCCCTCAGTGCAGGTGTCGCAGACAGAGGAGTGTCCACATCAGAATCACTCACCCCTGACACATAGACTTGATGCTCATCCAACTCAACATGGACGTCAGAGTCGTCATCAAATCTGGACTCATAGGCAGCCAGAGACAAGATGGACTGCAGCACTTGGGGGTTTTCGTGGCCTACCACCCCACGACCCCCACTAGTGCCGGGTTGATGTGGTGTTACCAACCCTGTGTCTGGCATGACAACACCATCCTCCGCCTCCATTGCGTCATCACCTGAAAAATAGAGAGAAAAAGGTCAATACACATGTCAGAAGCACACGACACACACACACACCGACAGCAAAGGCATCCGGCAGACATGTGACACAACATATGACCTGGCATGCATGCTGGGTCTACTTTGAATAGCTTCTGTGATCAGACCTGTTGAAAGGTGGCAGTTTCCATGGAAGTGGGTCTATGCAGTGCAGAAAATGTGTACGCCACTCACTACCTACATGTACAAGCACTACATGGTGTGTGCCAGGAAATGTGAAGGCAGTGCAATGTCAAATTCAGACATCACGTGCATTGTGCATTCAATGTGTACCATGTCTAGAAGCCAAGCACCCCTCCACCCCAGTACCAAAGCAGGGATGCCTAGCATGGTATCAAAAGGCTGACCATACACCTGTGTATTGACAGGCAGTGTTGACTGGCATCAACAGCTTAATGTGATTCAAATTACAACACTGCAAATGATGCTGGGACAGTGGGCAGGACACATGATGGAAACTCCGGAGGCCGCCCACGTGTGAAGAAGACACAACAAGAGTTGGACAGAGTCATTGGCCATTGAACAGGCTTAGGCCTGTGAGCCACACAGATTGTCAGAGCCTAAACATGTGTGCAACGCAGGACTGAGCCACAGTTGACATGGGAAGGCTGATGAGATGGCAGGCAATGTATGTAACCAAGGACTTATATTACAGTGATCATCCAGTCAAGGACACATAGGGGCATGCGTGCAATGCACATGGAGCATGAACGGGCACTCATGTCCCTGCGGGACATCTGACCCATGCACAGTACAAGTGAGATACCCTGCATCGTGTACTAAGGCTGTACCACACGGCATATGTCTGGCAGATTCTACGCTGGAAGTTAGCATCTACACAGGACACATGAACAAGAAAGTACAAATTGGCAAGATTGAAGCAGACCAGTGCAAAGGTGGAACTGGGGTGCAGAGTGGCGGAGGAGGGGCAAGGGAGCATGCCTACATGGAGTCCCGCATGCAGGCAGAGGAGACATGCATGACGGTAGCATTGCATTACTTACACATCAGAACCATGTACACGTCACATGTAGCAGCAATCATGCACAACACATCCCACAAGTGAAACACACACGTCCTCAACAAACACGCATCAACACTCACTGGACTGGGCATCAAAGTCCAGCATCTCTCCCACTCCTTCGACCAATTCAGGTGGTATGAACTCCGCAACGAGAGCCTCATGCGGAGTGAGTTCTTCCTCCTCTGGTGCAGGCCCACCGCCAGTCACCAGAGTCAAGTTGTAATTTGAGCCACGCTTGGCCTTAGTGCTGCGCTTGATGTCATTCCAACGCTTTTTGCACTCCTGCGCCGTGCGCACCTCATGGCCGAATGAACTGACATGTTCCGCAACATGCTTCCAGTGGGTGTCACGTTGGGCAGCCGTAGTCTGACTATTGGCACCCACTAGCATGTCACGGCTGTGGCCCCGCACGTAGTCCACAAGGAAGTCCAGTTCCTGCTTACAGAAAGGCTTCTTCCTCGACGTGCAGGAGGTCGTGGCTGTGTGTGGGGTCCCAGCCTGTGCTGCAGGTGCAACCTTCCTCCTCTTGGACTGTGGCGCAGACCCTGGCTGGCTAATGCCGCCCTGACCAGTATGGCCAGTGGGTTCGGTGGATTGAGCCAAGGGAGTGGCAGGTGGAGGGATGACCAAAGGCCTGACTTGTGTCAGTGGCAGCTGGGTGCCCACTAATGGACCCTGCGCAGCAACATCAGCTGTGGCAGGGTCATTGACCGCAACGGTCCTGGTTGGCAGACTCACAACCGGGGTGCTGTTGGGTGCATCTGCCCCTGCACTTGCCAACACCCGGCTGTTCGGGGCAGCAGATGACATGACTGCCCCAGGGACACGTGTCTTGGTCTGAGCAGCCCGGCCTGCCCCTATGGTTTCCCCCCTGGCCTGTTGGAGATCTACCAAGGGCTCTTCAAGTGCCAATGCAGCCTGCGCTGGCAGACCCTGAGCCTGGGTGGTGGTGTCCACAGCTGCACCTGCAGCTACCACTACCCTTGGGCCCGTGGCAGTCGATGGAACGGACTGCCGGGTCATATGGGTGCCAGTGCCAGATGCAGGAGCTGCATCCCCCGGAACCACAGGGGGTGGTGGCATGGCTGCACCGACACATGGCATAACATTGTGCTCAAGTGGCGCACCCCTGCCTCTTCCCCCTCTGTGGCTGCCCTGGACACCCTGGAGTCCCCCTACTCTCTGGTCACCACGGCCACGTCCCCGACCACGCCCGCCACAAGGAGTACGCCCAGCTGAGGCGCCCCTCACCTTTGGTGGCCTCCCAACCATGGCACAGATGTAGTAGTGCTGGCACAGATGGAGTGGTGCCAATGGGAGGTGTACACCACAATTGACCTGGGCAATTGGGGTGAAGGGGGTGGGAAGCAAGATGTTAACAGCCCCCCTGCACCTGCAAGGCTGTATGTGACCCCGGTGATGTGGTGACGGGTCACGCAACGCTCAGGCACCCCAAAACTGCAGTAAAACAGTGCACGCAACCCTGCAGCCTACGTGCGTGGATTCAACCTCCCGCAGTACGCGGTGGCACCCAGTAACACGAATAACGCGTAAGCGTGGGACACGCAGGCTACTATGACATCGAAAATGGGTGCGATACACAGGGGCACCCGCAGTGGGAAAAAGAGCGTGTGCGACTCACTGTCTGACTAGCGCGATGCAGAAAAACACGCGTAGCCAATACCCCCGCCAAAAGAAGAGATACGTCCTTGATAGCTGTGAAGTTGTGATGGCGCGCGAAACAACAGGAAGCAGCAACACACGTCGGTCTCCACGAAAGGCACGTACAGCGAACTGCTGGGCCCGCTCACCTTTAACCCGTGCTGAGGGAAACGCATGCGCGCGTCACGTCACTTACGAGCATGGGCCCTTCCCTCGTATTACATGCGGACGTGCAGTTTTTCACGTGCGCTTACGCGCATGGGCCCTTTCCTTGTATTATACGCGGACGTGCAGTTTTCCACGCACGCTTACGCGCATGGGCCCTTTCCTCGTATTACACCCGGACGTGCAGTTTTCCACGCGTGCTTACGCGCATGGGCCCTTTCCTCGTATTACACGCGGACGTGCAGTTTTTCACGCGCGCTGAAATGCCCATGCACGTCTGTACGCGTCACGTCACAGGGGCGCTTGAGGGGCCTTCTGTCCAATGAAAATGCGTATGCGTGCAGACGCGCTTACGCGCTAAGGGCCTTTCCTCGAATTACACGCTGACATGCAGATTTTTCACGTGCCAAATCACTCCGTATCAAGCTGGCCACGCGTAAACACACGGAAGACCACGCTCCTGCCCAGAGGGCCGAAATACTGCCCCCCAGAGCCCCGAGCACGCTGCCACCTGCCATCTGCTGCTGCCTGACTGCCTGCTGCCCACGTGCCCTGCCATTTGCTGTCTGCACATCAGCCAGGGGTGCTGTTGCTGTGACCACCCCTGCTGGAACCGAAGATTCCATCGCTCCACAGCCCAGCCCCAGGACCCAGTTGCCCACCCACTCCTGCCTCTGGGGTTGTCATGTCGGGGCAAACACCATCTGGGACCACTGACAACCCCCGGCCAGAGAGGCAGAGGAGCATCAGCTTCAGTGCCACCGAAGTTGGTGTCCTGGTGGAGCAAGTCCTGGGGCAGTATGATGACCTCTTCGGAAGTTCCCGCGCCGACAAGGAAGGACGGACTCGGATCTGGACTGACATCGTGACTGCCATCAATGCGGAGGGGGTGGCAGTCCGCGACTTACAACATGTCAAGAAGCGCTGGGAGGACTTCAGGTCCAGGACCCTGAACAAGGACCGGCACCTCTTGAAGGCAGCGGATGCCAAGGGGCACCGGGGCCACTTGTCGGAAGAACAGATGAGGGTCCTGGAACGCATATCCCCAGCGCTCCACGTCCAGGTCTTTGAGAAGCAGACCCATCTGGAGTTGAGCGGTGAGTGTACATGCATCCTGATTGTGAGCAGTGCGTGTGGTGATTATTCAGTAGTGTGCAGGTTGCACATCTGTTTGTATGGGGTCGAGTATGGGTGGGGGTGTACAGGGCCGTGGGGCTGACATATGCGAGGGCTGTAATGTGTGAGACATGGATGGTGCTTGTGTGTGTAGGCTTGCATGCCAAATGCAGTTGTGTGGGCACACATGTTTGGATGAATGTATATGTAAGTAGACATGTCCGTGATGTCACGCATGTATGTTGTTTTTGGCTGCATGTATCAGCACTGTGTACATGTGCATGTGTGTGTATTTGACAAGGGTGCAACAGTGATGCAACATGGATGCATGTGTTAGCGGTATGTGGAAGCCTGATTGGCAGATGTGACATGGATGCCCGTCTGAACACTGCGACACTTGGCAGAGGTGTACACATGCATGCAAGTGTGGTGATGTGTGTACATGTGTGGTGCACTTCCTGTGTTGCATGTGATGTCTGGCTCACCTTTGGCTGCTCATGCTGTTGTATGTGTATGGATGGTGGTGGCAGTTGCGATATGGCTGTGGTATGGCTCATGTGTGCGAGTTGTAATGACATGTGTGTTGGGGATTGTGATGACTTGTCTGAGGTTTGCCAATGCCACTCATGTACAACTGTCATGTGTGTATGTGTCCATTGTACAGTGCCCTGATGCCTGTGTTTTGTTTCTCCCTGTCTGCAGCGTCAACTGATGAAGAGGGCGGAGAAGGTGCTGTGGGATCCCACCGCCAGCCGGAGACGCAAGGCCCGGCTCCCCTCCCATGTTGTCATCTCGTCGGGGAGTGAGGAGTCCGGTGCCGCGTCCCAGGCCGCAGCTGCCGGGGAGATGTCCAAGAGGCGGAGGTTGGAGTTGGACTCCTCGGCAGCAGAAGGGGCAGCTGGGACCCCACAGGGCCCAACAGGGGAAGATGGCACGGAGTCATCCAGGTTGGTGGGGGGTTTGGTGGAGGAGGAGCCCGTGCAAGCACCAGAGACGGGGTCTGGAGGTGGGGATCCCACTGGTGCTAGTGGTGCAGTGCAGGACCAGGGAAAGGAGGCAGCACAGGCCGCCGTGGAGGTGCCTGTGTGCAATACTGTCCCTGATCCTGTCCCTGCATCATCTTGCACCAGCAGGGATGCCTACGTCCAGACCCGTTTTCAGGCAGGGGATGAGCTCACGTCAACTGGCCTTCCTCTGCCTGCGGACGTGGCTATCCAGGTCCGGGTTGAGCCTTTCCTGGCTGGTGTGGTGTTGCGTCAACGGGCCATGCGAGGTGACCTGCAGTCTTTTCATGAAGAGACTGCACGTCATCTCGAATGGCTCGTTGACCACGTCAGCCTGCTGGGACAGGTCACCCAGGCCGGATTCCTCCGTCTGATGGGGCTTGCTACGACCCCCTCCTCAACTGGACCCCCTACGCACCAGTCGTCCTCTGTGCCATCTTCCCACCCATCAGTCACCT
The DNA here is from genome assembly GCF_040938575.1 of Ambystoma mexicanum. Classification (NCBI taxonomy): domain Eukaryota; kingdom Metazoa; phylum Chordata; class Amphibia; order Caudata; family Ambystomatidae; genus Ambystoma; species Ambystoma mexicanum. The sequence continues at coordinate 856,407,063 of NC_090924.1, read as the reverse complement.
GGGTGCCCTGTGGAGCTGCCTCTGACGGTGCGGCCAGGCTGGTGGAGGAGGCATCCCTGCCACAGTCGGGAGTCGGACGTCCAGCAGGGGTGGCCACATCTACGACTGCACCCCAGCCGGCGGAGGATGTGCAGGCAGCAGGAGGCAGTGCACGGGCAGAGGCACAGCAGCAGCAACGTGGTGGGAGCCATGAAGGCTCAGGGCCTTCAACATCGGAGGGGCAGGCATCGGCCGGAGGGCAGGAGGACCCAGGACAGAGAGTGTCTTCCGTGTGGCAGCGGTTGGGCCACGCCATAGATGCGGAGCTGCAGCGGGCGGAAGAGGCACGGCTCACAATGGTCAGGGTGGAGAACTCCATGCGGAGGTCCCTGAGGCGGGCCGAGTGCCTCGAGGCAATCCGCAGGGGTTTGGAGGTGGAGACGTCGACGGCCCTGCGGACCCTCGGGGCCATGGAGGAGGACCGCCTCCGGGACATTGAGGAGGAGTTCGATGATGCCCTGGCCCGGGACATCCACAAGTGAGCCGTGAAACTAGCCCGCTGCCCTTGTACATAGTTATGTAGGTGGTGTTTGGTTTCATTTTTGTTTTTATTTTGTTTGGACCTTTCGGACATTGGCCACATTTTTGTATATAGTTTATTTTATTAGTTAGTGTAGTTAGATAGGTTTCCTTTATTTTGTTGGGATAATGGACCCTGGCTTGTTCCCATGTACATAGTTCACAGTTGGATTGTATTTTTTTTTCACTTTTTAACCATGGAGCAATGGCTTTCTTTTTTATTTCCCATTGGATTTTGTTTTGTGGACATTGACTTTGGACAACATTACTTTGGAATTTTATTTTTGGTTTTGCTTTTTTTTTTTTATCGGACATGCTTCTTTTCATTTTTGTACATTCACATTTCTGTTTCTTCATTTTTTATTCTATTTATTTTTCCTTTAATACATATTTTTTTTGGTGAACTTCAATGTGTGGTATCTCATTGGTTTCATGCATTTCATGATATGTGTTTTGAGATTCACTGACACCCATTGGGTGTATGTGAGGGAAATGTGTTTGTTTCGGAACTTGCAATTGGTGTTCTGTGATGTAATGGCAAATTATGAGTGGGTGGATGCAATACTCGGGTGGGTGTTTTGCATTTGGAGGTTGACCATAGGGACCAGGGATCTAGATTGTGATGACATGTTGGCTGGGGAACATGAGTTGCACATGGGTGGGGGCCTGCTGGCAGGTGCCCCACAGTGCTGGGGGGTGGGGGTGGTGGGGAACATGAGTTGGACATGGGTGGGGGCCTGCTGGCAGGTGCCCCACAGTGCTGGGGGGTGGGGGTGGTGGGGAACATGAGTTGGACATGGGTGGGGGCCTGCTGGCAGGTGCCCCACAGTGCTGGGGGGTGGGGGTGGTGTGAGACATGGGTGGGGGCCTGGTGGAGGCTGCCCCTGCACTGCTGGGGGGTGGGGGTGTTGGGAGACATGGGTGGGGGCCTGGTGGAGGCTGCCCCTGCACTGCTGGGGGTTGGGGGTGGTGGGAGTCATCGGTGGGGGCCTGGTGGAGGCTGCCCCTGGTGACTGGGGGGGTGGGGTTGCTGGGAGACATGGGTGGGGGCCTGGTGGAGGCTGCCCCTGGTGGCTGGGGGGTGGGGGTGCTGGGAGACATGGGTGGGGGCTTGGTGGTGGCTGCCCCTGCACTGCTGGGGGGTGGGGGTGGTGGGGAACATGCGTTGGACATGGGTGGGGGCCTGCTGGCAGGTGCCTCACTGTGCTGGGGGGTGGGGGTGGTGGGGAACATTAGTTGGACATGGGTGGGGGCCTGCTGGCAGGTGCCCCACAGTGCTGGGGGGTGGGGATGCTGGGAGACATGGGTGGGGGCCTGGTGGAGGCTGCCCCTGCACTGCTGGGGGGTGGGGGTGGTGGGAGACATGGGTGGGGGCCTGGTGGTGGGTGCCCCTGCACTGCTGGGGGGTGGTGGGGAACATGAGTTGGACATGGGTGGGGGCCTGCTGGCAGGTGCCCCACAGTGCTGGGGGGTGGGGGTGGTGGGAGACATGAGTTGGACATGGGTGGGGGCCTGCTGGCAGGTGCCCCACAGTGCTGGGGGGTGGGGGTGGTGGGGAACATGAGTTGGACATGGGTGGGGGCCTGCTGGCAGGTGCTCCACACTGCTGGGGGGTGGGGGTGGTGGGAAACATGGGCGGGGGCCTGGTGGTGGGTGCCCCTGCATTGCTGGGGGGTGGGGGTGGTGGGAGACATGGGTGGGGGCCTGGTGGAGGCTGCCCCTGGTGACTGGGGGGGTGGGGGTGGTGGGAGACATGGGTGGGGGCCTGGTGGAGGCTGCCCCTGGTGGCTGGGGGGTGGGGTGGTGTGAGACATGGGTGGGGGCCTGGTGGAGGCTGCCCCTGCACTGCTGGGGGGTGGGGGTGGTGGGAGACATGGGTGGGGGCCTGGTGGAGGCTGCCCCTGGTGACTGGGGGGGTGGGAGTGGTGGGAGACATGGGTGGGAGCCTGATGGAGGCTGCCCCTGGTGACTGGGGGGGTGGGGGTGCTGGGAGACAAGGGTGGGGGCCTGGTGGAGGCTGCACCTGGTGGCTGGGGGGTGGGGGTGCTGGGAGACATGCGAGGGGGCCGGGTGGTGGGTGCCCCTGCACTGCTGGGGGGTGGGGGCGGTGGGAGACATGGGTGGGGGCCTGGTGGAGGTTGGCCCTGGTGACTGGGGGGGTGGGGGTGGTGGGAGACATGGGTGGGGGCCTGGTGGAGGCTGCCCCTGGTGGCTGGGGGGTGGGGGTTGTGTGAGACATGGGTGGGGGCCTGGTGGAGGCTGCCCCTGCACTACTGGGGGGGTGGGGGTGGTGGGAGACATGGGTGGGGGCCTGGTGGAGGCTGCCCCTGGTGACTGGGGGGGTGGGGGTGGTGGGAGACATGGGTGGGGGCCTGGTGGAGGCTGCCCCTGGTGACTGGGGGGGTGGGGGTGCTGGGAGACATGGGTGGGGGCCTGGTGGAGGCTGCCCCTGGTGGCTGGGGGGTGGGGGTGCTGGGAGACATGGGTGGGGGCCTGGTGGTGGCTGCCCCTGCACTGCTGGGGGGTGGGGGTGGTGGGGAACATGTGTTGGACATGGGTGGGGGCCTGCTGGCAGGTGCCCCACAGTGCTGGGGGGTGGGGGAGGTGGGGAACATGAGTTGGACATGGGTGGGGGCCTGCTGGCAGGTGCCCCACAGTGCTGGGGGGTGGGGGTGGTGGGAGACATGGGTTGGACATGGGTGGTGGCCTGCTGGCAGGTGCCCCACAGTCCTGGGGGGTGGGGGTGGTGGGGAACATGAGTTGGACATGGGTGGGGGCCTGCTGGCAGGTGCCCCACAGTGCTGGGGGGTGGGGGTGCTGGGAGACATGGGTGGGGGCCTGGTGGAGGCTGCCCCTGCACTGCTGGGGGGTGGGGGTGCTGGGAGACGTGGGTGGGGGCCTGGTGGCGGGTGCCCCACAGTGCTGGGGGGGTGAGGGTGATGGGAGACAAGGGTGGGGGCCTGGTGGAGGCTTCCCCTGGTGGCTGGGGGGTGGGGGTGCTGGGAGACATGGGTGGGGGCCTGGTGGAGGCTGCCCCTGCACTTCTGGGGGGTGGGGGTGGTGGGAGACATGGGTGGGGGCCTGCTGGCAGGTGCCCCACAGTGCTGGGGGTGGGGGTGGTGGGGAACATGAGTTGGACATGGGTGGGGGCCTGCTGGCAGGTGCCCCACAGTGCTGGGGGGTGGGGGTGGTGGGAGACATGGGTGGGGGCCTGGTGGAGGCTGCCCCTGGTGACTGGCGGGGTGGGGGTGGTGGGAGACATGGGTGGGGGCCTGCTGGCAGGTGCCCCACAGTGCTGGGGGGTGGGGGTGGTGGGGAACATGAGTTGGACATGGGTGGGGGCCTGCTGGCAGGTGCCCCACAGTGCTGGGGGGTGGGGGTGGTGGGGAACATGAGTTGGACATGGGTGGGGGCCTGCTGGCAGGTGCCCCACAGTGCTGGGGGGTGGGGGTGGTGGGAGACATGGGTGGGGGCCTGGTGGAGGCTGCCCCTGCACTGCTGGGGGGTGGGGTGGTGGGAGACATGGGTGGGGGCCTGGTGGAGGCTGCCCCTGCACTGCTGGGGGGTGGGGTGGTGGGAGACATGGGTGGGGGCCTGGTGGAGGCTGCCCCTGGTGACTGGGGGGGTGGGGGTGGTGGGAGACATGGGTGGGAGCCTGATGGAGGCTGCCCCTGGTGACTGGGGGGATGGGGGTGCTGGGAGACATGGGTGGGGGCCTGGTGGAGGCTGCACCTGGTGGCTGGGGGGTGGGGGTGCTGGGAGACATGCGAGGGGGCCGGGTGGTGGGTGCCCCTGCACTGCTGGGGGGTGGGGGTAGTGGGAGACATGGGTGGGGGCCTGGTGGAGGCTGCCCCTGGTGACTGGGGGGGTGGGGGTGGTGGGAGACATGGGTGGGGGCCTGGTGGAGGCTGCCCCTGGTGGCTGGGGGGTGGGGGTGGTGTGAGACATGGGTGGGGGCCTGGTGGAGGCTGCCCCTGCACTGCTGGGGGGGTGGGGGTGGTGGGAGACATGGGTGGGGGCCTGGTGGAGGCTGCCCCTGGTGACTGGGGGGCTGGGGGTGGTGGGAGACATGGGTGGGGGCCTGGTGGAGGCTGCCCCTGGTGACTGGGGGGGTGGGGGTGCTGGGAGACATGGGTGGGGGCCTGGTGGAGGCTGCCCCTGGTGGCTGGGGGGTGGGGGTGCTGGGAGACATGGGTGGGGGCCTGGTGGTGGCTGCCCCTGCACTGCTGGGGGGTGGGGGTGGTGGGGAACATGCGTTGGACATGGGTGGGGGCCTGCTGGCAGGTGCCCCACAGTGCTGGGGGCTGGGGGAGGTGGGGAACATGAGTTGGACATGGTTGGGGGCCTGCTGGCAGGTGCCCCACAGTGCTGGGGGGTGGGGGTGGTGGGAGACATGGGTTGGACATGGGTGGTGGCCTGCTAGCAGGTGCCCCACAGTCCTGGGGGGTGGGGGTGGTGGGGAACATGAGTTGGACATGGGTGGGGGCCTGCTGGCAGGTGCCCCACAGTGCTGGGGGGTGGGGGTGCTGGGAGACATGGGTGGGGGCCTGGTGGAGGCTGCCCCTGCACTGCTGGGGGGTGGGGGTGCTGGGAGACGTGGGTGGGGGCCTGGTGGCGGGTGCCCCACAGTGCTGGGGTGGTGGGTGTGATGGGAGACATGGGGGGGGCCTGGTGGAGGCTTCCCCTGGTGGCTGGGGGTGGGGGTGCTGGGAGACATGGGTGGGGGCCTGGTGGAGGCTGCCCCTGCACTGCTGGGGGGTGGGGGTGGTGGGAGACATGGGTGGGGGCCTGCTGGCAGGTGCCCCACAGTGCTGGGGGTGGGGGTGGTGGGGAACATGAGTTGGACATGGGTGGGGGCCTGCTGGCAGGTGCCCCACAGTGCTGGGGGGTGGGGGTGGTGGGAGACATGGGTGGGGGCCTGGTGGAGGCTGCCCCTGGTGACTGGGGGGGTGGGGGTGGTGGGAGACATGGGTGGGGGCCTGCTGGCAGGTGCCCCACAGTGCTGGGGGGTGGGGGTGGTGGGGAACATGAGTTGGACATGGGTGGGGGCCTGCTGGCAGGTGCCCCACAGTGCTGGGGGGTGGGGGTGGTGGGGAACATGAGTTGGACATGGGTGGGGGCCTGCAGGCAGGTGCCCCACAGTGCTGGGGGGTGGGGGTGGTGGGAGACATGGGTGGGGGCCTGGTGGAGGCTGCCCCTGCACTGCTGGGGGGTGGGGTGGTGGGAGACATGGGTGGGGGCCTGGTGGAGGCTGCCCCTGCACTGCTGGGGGGTGGGGTGGTGGGAGACATGGGTGGGGGCCTGGTGGAGGCTGCCCCTGCACTGCTGGGGGGTGGGGGTGGTGGGAGACATGGGTGGGGGCCTGGTGGTGGGTGCCCCTGCACTGCTGGGGGGTGGGGGTGGTGGGAGACATGGGTGGGGGCCTGGTGGAGGCTGCCCCTGGTGACTGGGGGGGTGGGGGTGGTGGGAGACATGGGTGGGGGCCTGGTGGAGGGTGCCCCTGGTGGCTGGGGGGTGGGGGTGGTGTGAGACATGGGTGGGGGCCTGGTGGAGGCTGCCCCTGCACTGCTGGGGGGTGGGGGTGGTGGGAGACATGGGTGGGGGCCTGGTGGAGGCTGCCCCTGGTGACTGGGGGGGGTGGGGGTGGTGGGAGACATGAGTGGGGGCCTGGTGGAGGCTGCCCCTGGTGACTGGGGGGTGGGGGTGCTGGGAGACATGGGTGGGGGCCTGGTGGAGGCTGCCCCTGGTGGCTGGGGGGGTGGGGGTGCTGGGAGACATGGGTGGGGGCCTGGTGGTGGGTGCCCCTGCACTGCTGGGGGGTGGGGGTGGTGGGAGACATGGGTGGGGGCCTGGTGGAGGCTGCCCCTGCACTGCTGGGGGGTGGGGGTGCTGGTAGACGTGGGTGGGGGCCTGGTGGCGGGTGCCCCACAGTGCTGGGGGGGTGGGGGTGGTGGGAGACATGGGTGGGGGCCTGGTGGAGGCTGCCCCTGGTGGCTGGGGGGTGGCGGTGGTGTGAGACATGGGTCGGGGCCTGGTGGAGGCTGCCCCTGCACTGCTGGGGGGTGGGGGTGGTGGGAGACATGGGTGGGGGCCTGGTGGAGGTTGGCCCTGGTGACTGGGGGGGTGGGGGTGCTAGGAGACATGGGCGGCGGCCTGGTGGAGGCTGCCCCTGGTGGCTGGGGGTGGGGGTGCTGGGAGACATGGGTGGGGGCCTGGTGGTGGGTGCCCCTGCACTGCTGGGGGGTGGGGGTGGTGGGAGACATGGGTGGGGGCCTGGTGGAGGCTGCCTCTGGTGACTGGGGGGGTGGGGGCGGTGGGAGACATGGGTGGGGGCCTGGTGGAGGCTGCCCCTGGTGACTGGGGGGGTGGGGGTGGTGGGAGACATGGGTGGGGGCCTGGTGGAGGCTGCCCCTGCACTGCTGGGGGGTGGGGGTGGTGTGAGACATGGGTGGGGGCCTGGCGGAGGCTGCCCCTGCACTGCTGGGGGGTGGGGGTGGTGGGAGACATGGGTGGGGGCCTGGTGGAGGCTGCCCCTGGTGACTGGGGGGGTGGGGGTGGTGGGAGACATGGGTGGGGGCCTGGTGGAGGCTGCCCCTGGTGAGTGGGGGGTGGGGGTGCTGGGAGACATGGGTGGGGGCCTGGTGGAGGCTGCCCCTGGTGGCTGGGGGGTGGGGGTGCTGGGAGACATGGGTGGGGGCCTGGTGGTGGCTGCCCCTGCACTGCTGGGGGTGGGGGTGGTGGGGAACATGCGTTGGACATGGGTGGGGGCCTGCTGGCAGGTGCCCCACAGTGCTGGGGGGAGGGGGTGGTGGGAGACATGGGTGGGGGCCTGGTGGAGGCTGCCCCTGCACTGCTGGGGGGTGGGGGTGCTGGTAGACGTGGGTGGGGGCCTGGTGGCGGGTGCCCCACAGTGCTGGGGGGGTGGGGGTGGTGGGAGACATGGGTGGGGGCCTGGTGGAGGCTGCCCCTGGTGGCTGGGGGGTGGCGGTGGTGTGAGACATGGGTGGGGGCCTGGTGGAGGCTGCCCCTGCACTGCTGGGGGGTGGGGGTGGTGGGAGACATGGGTGGGGGCCTCGTGGAGGTTGGCCCTGGTGACTGGGGGGGTGGGGGTGCTAGGAGACATGGGCGGCGGCCTGGTGGAGGCTGCCCCTGGTGGCTGGGGGTGGGGGTGCTGGGAGACATGGGTGGGGGCCTGGTGGTGGGTGCCCCTGCACTGCTGGGGGGTGGGGGTGGTGGGAGACATGGGTGGGGGCCTGGTGGAGGCTGCCTCTGGTGACTGGGGGGGTGGGGGCGGTGGGAGACATGGGTGGGGGCCTGGTGGAGGCTGCCCCTGGTGACTGGGGGGGTGGGGGTGGTGGGAGACATGGGTGGGGGCCTGGTGGAGGCTGCCCCTGGTGACTGGGTGGGTGGGGGTGCTGGGAGACATGGGTGGTGGCCTGGTGGAGGCTGCCCCTGGTGGCTGGGGGGTGGGGGTGCTGGGAGACATGGGTGGGGGCCTGGTGGTGGCTGCCCCTGCACTGCTGGGGGCTGGGGGTGGTGGGGAACATGCGTTGGACATGGGTGGGGGCCTGCTGGCAGGTGCCCCACAGTGCTGGAGGGTGGGGGTGGTGGGGAACATGAGTTGGACATGGGTGGGGGCCTGCTGGCAGGTGCCCCACAGTGCTGGAGGGTGGGGGTGGTGGGGAACATGAGTTGGACATGGGTGGGGGCCTGCTGGCAGGTGCCCCACAGTGCTGGGGGGTGGGGGTGGTGGGAGACATGAGTTGGACATGGGTGGGGGCCTGGTGGAGGCTGCCCCTGCACTGCTGGGGGGTGGGGGTGGTGGGAGACATGGGTGGGGGCCTGGTGGTGGGTGCCCCTGGTGGCTGGGGGGTGGGGGTGGTGGGAGACATGGGTGGGGGCCTGGTGGTGGGTGCCCCTGCACTGCTGGGGGTTGGGGGTGCTGGGAGACATGGGTGGGGCCTGGTGGAGGGTTCCCCTGGTGACTAGGGGTGCAGGGGGACATGCGTTGGTGGGCAGTAGTGCAAGTTGACATGTGGGTTGACTGGGGGTCATGGCCATGGTGGATGGTGTGCCTGCAGGACATGTGCAGGGTAGGCCTCTGTGGTGTGAGCCACCTGCAGGGGCCGTGGAGGGTGTAGAGGGAACACCTGGGAGGACCCACACGTGAAATTCACGTGTGGTGCTCCCCGCGCACCCCTGTAATACACGTACCCTGATGGAATCGCGTGTGGAACTTCCCGCGCACCCCTGGAATACACGTACCCTGCTGAAATCGCGTGTGGCACTTCCTGCGCACCCCTGAGATACGCGTACCCTGCTCGCACGGGCCCAATCGCGTGTGGAAATTCCCGCGCACCCCTGAGATATGCGTACCCTGCGGAAATCGCGTGTGGCACTTCCCGCGCTCCCCTGAGATACGCATACCCGCAATCGCGTGTGGAAATTCCCGCGCACCCCTGTAATACACGTACCCTGCTGAAATCGCGTGTGGCACTTCCTGCGCACCCCTGAGATACGCGTACCCCCAATCGCGTGTGGAAATTCCCGCGCACCCCTGAAATACACGTACCCTGCTGAAATCCCGTGTGGCACTTCCTGCGCACCCCTGAGATATGCGTACCCTGCTCGCACGGGCCCAATCGCGTGTGGAAATTCCCGCGCACCCCTGAGATACGCGTACCCTACGGAAATCGCGCGTGAAACTTCCCGCGCACCCCTGAAATACGCATACCCTGCTCGCACAGGGCCAATCGCGTGAGGTACTTCCCGCGCACCCCAGTGATACACGTAGCCCGCTTGCCGTGCTGGTACAGGGTTAGCGCAGCCCTTTGCGCTGGATTGGGTATATTGATGGCTTTTCCCTGTGCGAGAGGCGTTCTTGGGGGCGTAACTGGCGCTGCTGCAGGGTCGCTGCGCCACTGTGCGCCACGGCTGGTTTTGGTGGCTGGAATCCATGAATACACTGTGCGCGGAAATGGATTTTAGCGCACGCGGCTGGCGCAGGGATTCGCACGCGCACACTGTGCGCCAGCCGCGTGCGCCACTTGTTTGCTGAATTCTATGAATTACCCCCATAATGTTGTTTTATCAACAAAAAGTTATACCAATTTTAACATATGGAGTTGAAGCAACATTGTATAATTCAGCACATAAGTGGACATTTTGGAAGGAGGAATCTGGAAAGGAATTTTTAACTTGCCAAAATGTACTCCATTGTCCATTCTTCACTTCGAACTTGGATTGTTGTCACTGACAGCCCACATAATGTGGAAAATGTGTAATCTTTTTCAAAATGCCTGCTCAGTCTAAGTCAACCAAATGTACTCAGTATGAGGGCTCACTATTTAATCTCATCCAAGCATGAATTCCCAAGAAAATGGAGACTGCACATTGAACAACTTAGCAGATGCAGATATAATTATAAGGTTGTTGCTGGAAAATCCCAATAGGGCAAAATTGAAATTGTATCAATACGGCTGGATCCAAAATAGATTCAAGAGTTTGATGCTTAAAGATTTTGACAGTTCTCTTTTTGGTCATAAGAAAATTAGATGTATGTCAGACTATTTGGAAAAATTTCCTTCACCTAAAATGAGAATGTCGTATTTACGTTTTAGATTAAACCTATGGCATACCAAAAATGTCCTTGCCAGAAGAGGTTTTAACTAAGGAATTGAATATCTGTCGATTTTGCCAAGATCCATTACAGAAGGAAACATTGTAACATATGATTGTTGACTGAACCACTTTGTTACAACAATAGAATATATTGGTCAGCCAACACAGATGAAATCTGGCAGAAACTGATTTCTAGTAGACAACTAGCAGTGAGAATAGCCATAGTACATTTCCTTGAATGTGTAATTCCAAAAGAGGGAAACGAGAAAAAGTAGTCTTAGTTCATGTGAGAAACAATGTTGTCACATGGTTAATGTTTGGAATTATAGAGTGATGACAAAGAAATTGTAATGTGTATGTTTGATTGAATATGTTAATGTTTTAAAGATCATTATCCAAATTTGAATATTCTGTAAGTAAAATGTTTTAATGTTTTTTTAAAATGAATTGATTTGGTATTATAATTTGGATGTAAATTTGAAAGGTTAATTTTATTAGCCAGTCAAATAAAAATTTAAATAAAATAAAAAAAAGTAAATCAATCAATCATATAAGTTAATTTCTGAACATTTACATAAAGCTAGTGCAAATGCTGTCACATGGTAGGGCATCCACGACCCAATACATCTACGTTATTATTTGTTACATCTGGGCAGTAAAAAACGTTTGTATAAGTTATACAGTAAAATCCCAAAAATAACGTTCAGGGTAGCGGAAAGGGTCCAGTTAAAAGGTTTGCTTGCACATCAAACGTTCAAATTTGCAGACACTTCTCCATGTAAACAAATAATGCTTGGCCAATGTATGTATTTGGCATGAAGCACAAAAGTCTTTTGGCCTCTCCCCTTTTGTTACCATTCCTATCCTTTAAATACTTTCTGTGAAGGGAATGTGGAGGGGACAAAAAAACGAAAGGTGCACTCAGTCTTCCACTACTGTTTGGCAACAGGGACAGTGGGACACCCTTATTTGGGGTGGCTAGCACCCCACATTTCCCCATGGAAACTATAGGGAATCGATTTGCCCTAGGATTAAACAGCATGCCTCTTATTTGTGTTTTTTCAAACCAGTTAATACAAGTGTAAACCAGTTGCTTCAACTGCACTATACTCATCATTCCTCTATATCTGTCTCTCTGTCTCTCTCTATCTCACATTGTCTCTCTCTCTTTAGCTGTCTCACACTCTCTCTCTCTCTCTCTCTCTCTCTCTCTGTTTCTCTTTCTACCGCTCCATCTCTCTCCAAAACACTGCTTAACAGGTTTATTATCAGCATTGGAAGGAGGGGGGATTAATATGTGGCAAACCATGTGGGGAGTGAACTGGTCGCCCTTCCGAAGTGCAAGGCATATATTAAAAAAGACCTTCTTTTTTATAATACTGTAGTTCTTAATAAAAATAAATACAAGGCCAGTTCAAAAAAGGTATTTGCTGTGGTGGTATTTGAACCCAGCTCTCACAACTACTCCTGATTCAGAGGGCCATGAGACTGAGGAATTCATTAGTTGTCACAACCTCAACATATCCACAGGAAGTCGCAATCCCACAACCCTCCCACTTTGGTGCCCCTCTAGATATAAAAATACATGCCCCCAGGATTTCCAATGTAGGCACTGCATTACATTTAATAGCCATATACGTCCTTACTGTATAGCAACCTGGGTAAGATTGACCTGCGTTTACATAATATTCACCACAATATTTTGCTCATATTCACAGGTTTGCACTGTGTTTTCCAGCGTTTTCTTCATATTGCCCAATCGATTGCAAGATTATACCAGGTTCCATACTTTCCAGTGTTGCTTCAATACTTCTCATGCAGGTGTTCCTCAGGGCAGTATCCAGTGCCTTATCGGCATACCACAGTCACTGCAATAATACCCCTTGCTCTGCCTCATGAGGTTTCCTACAGAGTAATAGTTGCTTTTGAGGGAGAACAGTTTTACAACTATTTATATCACATTCAACCTTTATATATTCAATAGGTTATGTCGGATGTGCTCTTACCAATTTTCCTAATATTTTTGCTTCCAATTTATTTAGCTTGAGCTGATATTTGTCTTCCCATACTTCTGCTCTGTATATCATTATTAATCTAACTTTGGTCTTATGCAGTGTAATTATGGTCTATGTAGAATATCCACCATTACTCCCTGCAAATGCGCTGATCACTCCAGCAGTCTGGGTAGCCGCATATTAACCAATTGCCAATGTTTATCCCATTTCAGGCGATCGTCAATTACTACCTTTTATGCTTTTTCAATTTCTTTCTAACCAGGTTAAACATTGTTTTTTTTTATATATATATTGATTTCAAGCCTGTTTTCATTATAACAGGCTTCTATCAGTAATAAGTCATCCGCACAGCCCAGCCATGCAACCGACATATTACTGTGTTTTACCGGGTAAGTTCTATTAACATCTAAGGCTTCCTGCAGATCTGATAAGTATAAATTAAGGAAACAGGGCGCAAGAATGCATCCCCGCTTAACTCCCCTTATGGTGGAGATTCAGTTTGTTAGTTTCCCTTCTCTATCCAGACGAACTCGCTCCCGTGTGCCATCTCATCTGGAGTAGTCCATTAGGAATATACTTCGGGTACAATTTCTTCCATAGCCTTGCTCTAATCACAGTATCAAATGCAACAGTATAATCTGTACATGCTGCGTAAACCTGCTGTCCTCGCTTGTACCACGAATATTCAATTATACTGACAAACATCAGTGAGTTGCATACCGTGCTTACTGCCTTCCGAAATCCTGGTTGATTGAATGGTAGGACCTTAATTCCGTCACTCCATTCAGTCAGGTCATCCAGGAGAACCCTGGAACAAATGTTAGAAGCTATTCCCAACATTGCTAAGAGACTATCATTGGACGGCTCTTCTCTTTTTCCCTTTTTGTAGACTGGAAGAATAATACTGTCACACCAAGACGCTGGTATCCTTCCAGGTACACTTACAGATATAAGCACTTTCAGCAATGCCCTGGCCCATAAAGTAGGATGTTCCATTAGGCGCTGCAGCTCTTGCTATGTATAATTTCCTTATAATCTCAGCAAACCGAATGAGGGTGATGTTACAAGGCTGTCTGTTTTTCTCTCTTGCACCTGTATTCATATGTTCATCTACCTGTTGTCCTAGCATGTACTAATATACTTTCCCCAACCTGCACCCAAAGCACCATTTATCAACACCCCTGCTGGACTGTTATTGTGGATGTATTTCCAAAACGTGTGGTCATTTATTTCAGTAAATGCACTCACAATTCCCATCCACAATTCCCTTTTCTTTTTCTTTTGGTGGGCTCGTAGCCACCTCTTAAATATGTACTTCCTCGCTGCAAGCACTTCCCCTACAGTTAAATCTCCTTCTAAATTCCCATCCTTTTTTAAACTATGAACAAGTACCTGAAGATCCTTTCCTAATATTTGTTTTTCTTGCTGCACTGTTTTATCATATTCCTGTCTAGATTGTAATGGTTCAATTCTATTCCGTATTCCCACCTTCCACATACTATTAGTCAAATGCACAATTGTTTGAATTATATTTAGAGTGTCTTCAAAAGCTTGGATGATACTCTCCCCATGATCTTCACTAACTGAATCTTCTTGCTGTGTAATATATTTATTTAACTCTCTACTCAAAATAGTACTGGTCTTGTTCAGACGTCCTGTATTCCAGGATATTCGATTTAGGCTTCCATTCACCTCCAACTCTCCAGAATGAATAACATCTAGTTTGGGATTTTCATATTGCAGTATGGCACTCAGAGGTAGATGATCACGTCCCTTTCTTGTGCCGATCGTCATATCAATGACCATGGCTAAATAAGGAAGAGATAATGTATAGTGGAAGTACTTCTCTCATCCATTCATGTATATCATCTATGTCTGTCTCCCATACAATGTCCATTAAGCATTCTAAATCCATGCAACTCTTATTGGTTTAGACCTGGACAGTGCCTTTTTATTGTATCTTTTTAGCTCAATGGGAGAAGATCTTTCAATAGTCCTGCTTCCTTCTAATACGGTGGGAATGATGGTGTTACAATCTTCTTCTATAATCACCATTATATTCTCATCCTCCATAACCAACATTTGTTTTACTATGTGCAGGTTTATCTCATGTTTATGTATATCTGGAAGATCATATTCATTAGTTATTCATATTTTACACTTTTCTCCCTCAAATCTTTAAATGGTTCCTCCCAGTACAAATTCAGTATTTATACCATGCGCTATCTATTGATATATGTAAGCCACCCCGTGGCCTCCCTTTTGTCCTTTATTGGGTACTGCATTGAAATATTGCTGTCCATCAAACTCCAGCGTTTCCACGGGCCATGTTTCCTGTCATAGTAAAAATGAAAAGACGCTATAATAGTCACTAAGCCCTTCTTCATCCCAATAATGGGCCAAACCCCTGGTATTGCATGGGCATAGCAATATACAGTTGCCAGGGCTTCTTTGTAAAGTGAGCTTGAAATACCTTAGGCAGCCATTACCAGTATCGCTCTGTGTCTACCTCTTCCATTGTCCTGCTCATTTCCACACACACTCATCTCTAATGTTTCTCTCATTTTTGTATTAACTTTCAATGTTTCATTTACTTCAATATCTTCTCCCTTCTGCTTGGGTGCCCACTCTTTCATTTTAGGGATGGTTATCTGCATGCATCCATAGCCCCACTTAAATAGATGTTCATCAAACTTCATAAAAAAAACTCTTTTACGTCACTTGTCTTAAATTCAATATTTACAGTAGGACCTGTTCTGCCCTCCACTCATCAACAATTATCATAACATCTTACAGCCCTTAGTGGGATAATAATGTTTAACATGTGCATCAAAATGTATTTTTCAGAGGACGTTTACTGACAGTAAATACATAGCTAAGTTGTAATGCTTCATATCCTTCAAGTTCTACTTCCTCGTTGAATGTGGTCATTGTACAACAGGCACCATATTTTGTATTCCCTTGTCGCCCAGAAGTTTCCTCAGGAAAGTTCTCCTTTTCCTGGGATCTGAGTCCATCAACCTCTAAATGCATCTGTAGTCTATCAGCATTTTTTTGTTTATTCTCTACCTCTTCTTTTCTTGTCATATATACCCTTATACCTTTACTCTTTTTTTTATTCATCATCGTGCTGTCTTCTTCATCTTCATTTATCTTGTCATCTCCTAGGATATGAGTTTGCTCCACTAGATTACCATTTCTTTCTCCATTATTATATCAACATTTTTTATTACTTTTTCCATAGCTTCTCCATCCAATTCCCTCCATCCTATTGATTTGAATTCAATCACAGCATATTTCCCATCAGTACCTTCCACTAACACAATGGTTTTCTAAATTAGAGGCTATAACATTATTCTTGATCTTTCCTTCTTTCATTTTACTCTACATTATGGCTTAATGTACCGGGTCATTTTTCCACTGTTCTTGCTACCATCCTTTAACGGTTAACCCATCGATTATTAGTGCCCTCATTGTCAATAGGAGTTCTGTTACATACCCATCGGGCCTCATTACAAGTTTGCTGGTCCAGTAACTATGGTACAGGTAAGCTTGCCGGTACCGTAGTTACCGGACCAGCAAACTACGAGTTCTGCTCGCAGGTGCCTTTTCACCTGCCAGGTCGGACCTGGCGGGCAGAGCGGCACCTGCGAACAGAGCATGTCGGATGCACTGGCACCATTCTGAATGGTTCCGGTGCATCCGACCTCCCCATTCCCACTGAGCCTGACTTGGCTCAAATGGGAATGGGGAATAAAAGTGTCTGCCCCCTACCAAAGGGAAAATACAGGGTCCGTTGGGGTTGTAATGGCCTATTGCCAGGGGGCAGAGGAAAAATGTGCAAGTTTGGCAGCAGCCTGCCGGTTTTACTGGCAAGGCTAATGCCAAACTTGTAATGAGGCCCATTGTCTTCTTTTGGTGTTTGTTCATGTCCTATATTTTCCACGCTAGTTTCAGTGTTGGAGATTACGGTTTTGCTCCCCATACACACCTGCATAATCCCTTCCAATCGTGTAGGTGATCAAGTTTGCTTTCCAGAATTACATATTGTTCCCTAAGTTCATTACAGGCACTTATTTGCGTATTGCCTAAAGTACATATCCGTCTGAGATGTTTTAATTCCTCAGCTTGTATATTAAGCTTTGTTTCAATATTTTCACATATCTCTATAAGCACAGTTAATAGTTGTTCAAGAGCCAAACATTTTGACTGTAGGTGGCGGGTTACCAGCCACTCCGTAACACTGTTTCCGCCGCCTGACTTCCCGTTGCCACCGCGATATTATAGTAGGTGGCGGAAGCAGTAAATCCCCAATTCTGTGGTGTCTGGTAGAACTCAATGGGAATGGGGTCATTGAAGCACCAGCACCTTGCTAACGGTACCAGTGCTTCAGTGAAAACACTGCTGGTAGGGGCCTGAACTCCCGGCAGGTCAAGTGTGCTGGGAGTTCTGTGCCCCTACTGGCAAACGTGCAGTTTGGAGGTCCCGAAAGGATGCTGGTACATTGCTACTGGCACCCGTGTTTCCGGACCGCCAAACCTGTAACGAAGCCCATGGATTAATTTATGGGATGCATCTCTTCCACTATTCTACTATCATTTATCTGATTCTTGACTTCCTCCTTTGTTAAAATAAAAAGGTTTTTCTAGAACACCACCTGTGTGCTTCATCCTAGTATGTCCTTGTTGTTTTATCAATGTTTCTTCTGAATTATGGGTATCCAAAATAGGTTCTTGCAATGTTATAGAAACATCTTCTAAAATATCGTCAAGCGATGTATTCCCTTGTGTCCTATGCACATCAATTGTGACCTTGGTAGCTTACGTCGCTACTATCTGCTCCCTACTGATGTTGGAATCGATGTTTATAAAGAGGTGTTCCAATTCTTCACTTATTCTATTTATTGAGGTCACCTCTCCTGCTGCAATCATACTTAAAGGTACTATAGTTGTGTTTTGCTTGGACAACTTTTCAACAATGCAGTCATCAGGTAAGCCTAAAGCATTTTCATTGGTCTCTGTCATCTTGGTGCCCAAACAGTCCAGTGACATAGAAAAATCCAGAATGTTCACCTGCCTCTTTGTCTGAATGTCTTATCTATCTGCCAAGAAAAAATGAGAAATTTAGTTTGGGGTCATGCCCGTATCTTTCTCCATATGCTTCTTCGCAAGCACCTTAATTCATTTTGCTGGGCAAGTTCGCAGATGCCTAAAATAGTAATTGCTGCCTGAATCCAGGGAGTGTTGTACAGCATTTACCACAGCTGCTTCCCCTATGTCCATGGTTTGTATTGATTTTCTAGTTCCTGGTTCCTCACTCTCTGTGATTCTTCTTCCTCCTTCCATCGTCTTCTCGCCTTACGGCGTGCCAGCAAAGCGCTTTGCGCGCGTGGGGCTGTCATGCCGCTGAATCGCTGCTTCAGTGCTTCCTTTGTTTTTATAGTGAGGTAAGTGGGCGGGTCAACGGTATTTCCCTGCAGTCACTGACAGCAAAGATTCTGGCCCAGGATTCTGGTCCCAGGCGTACAACGTGCAGCTTCACCATGTAGGAACAATGTCAAAAATGATATATACACCATGCAAGCTAGCCATATAAATGTTCTTTATAACTCCTTTTACTGTACAGTAAATCCAAAAACAAAACAGGGGGTACCAGACCAGCCTAAAGAATGGTTGCTTTATTTGCTTGTCCAAAAGACACACTGCCAGTGAGAGGTAGAGGATAGGCTGATGTTCAGGAGAGAGATGGAATGGCATGTTCCAGAATGCATTGCATATACTGACATGTACTCTGGTACATGTGGTCCTGTCTCTATGGTGGGGAAAAGGTAATGCAGCTATGAGAGTGTCTATGGCAGTGTGGACCCAAGACACATGATGCCAACCTCCTGACCCCCAACTGCAATTCTATAATCAAAGTAATTGTGAAGTTTCCAGGTTTGTCTGTTACAGTGTAGACTATACAGTGTAGACTAACAACATCCTTCTCCACTCAGCAGATGTATTTGAAAAATGTAAAAAATAACTCTCCCTGTTTTTCTTCCACATCTTCCTATATTGTCCTGTGTGTCAGGCCACTTCGGCACAGGGGCACCTCCAAGGGGGGACCAAGGGGGCCCACGGCCACCCTTATAAAAATGCTGCCCCCACCCACCGGCCCATTCATTTATGTCTTTTTGTTTTGGTGTGCCACCCCAAGATTTCCCATGTGGCCACCCCTATGAAAGCTTTCTGGGGGAGCCACTGCGACTTCGCAGAGCCCATACATGCCACAGGAGCACTGTATGCTGGCCAGACCATCAGCTAATCATGCTGAACCTACTAACAGCTGCACCATTGTGAATATGCAGTATTCCAATTATCAGACAGTGCCAACTCATACCTGGTGTCACCTCACATAAACAATTAGCAATGCCAACAGTTTGAGCTTTGTGTGGGCAATGTAAAAGCACTTGCCATGCACAGCCATAGTGGTATTGACTGGCCATTGATGGTAGCGGGTGCAAAATGGTGTGAGTGCCTGCTATCTAATAGCAGTGCATGGCAAATACACAAACCAAAACTGTTGGCTTTGCAAATTCTTGTTTTTAACAGGACTTCAGTGAAGGACACTCATAGTGCTTATAAATCGAGGAGCTAAATGCAGACCGTGTTCAAAAATGTTTATTACATCAGTAGCAGGTTTACAGCTCTAATTAAGTCATGAACTCCCAGGAGACTGCTTTGAAAAAACACTGGCCGGCACTTACAGTGCAACGTTTGATGGTAAGGCTTGATTAAGGTGAACTCAAAGAGTTCGCATGAGGAGGTGTTTTTGGAGGGCATGTGCAGGATCTGGGTGGGAATGGCTATGGGGATTAGCATGGCTATGTGTAGTCAATGGGTGGGCAAATAACCAAACAACACCTACAAGCTGTGTGTCCCTCTTCATATGCCATTTCTCCCTATCTGTACTCTAATGCAATAGCCCAAACTAATAAAATTGTAGGCAGAGATCGAAGTGGGCAGGAACTAAAGTGTACGACACTTCCCAACATTTTGGTAAGAACAGCCATGGTTCCTGGATTGCAGGTGAAGGGCACCTTGTTTAATGCCCTCGGCCAAGCTCTAATACCACATCCCTTTGAGCTATCTTGCAGCAGCTGCTTTGCTGTTGTATTTTTTCCATAGCCTGCTTAGGACATAAAGCCCATTCCCAAACTCCTCATAGGGCTCATTACGAGATTGCCCGTAAGCCGCTGGTAATACTGGAGGTTTATCAGCAATCTCAGTTTAACATTTCTGCCGCCTGATATCCTGGTATTACCGGGATGTTATGGGCAGCGGAGTAACAGTAAATTCCCATTCCCATGGAGTACCATAGGACTCCATAGGATGGAAAACACTGAAGCACTGATGCCATTGTTAACGGAGCAGGTGCTTCAGTGAATGATCTGCTGGGAAGGGGCCTGAACTACCAGCAGGTCAGGCCTGCCAGTAGTTCACTGCCCCTACCAGCAGACTCGGAGTATGCCAGTCCAGAAAAGGTGCCGGTACATGTTGTTACCTGCACCTTTTTACGGATCGGCATACTCGTAATAAAGCCCCTCCGGCACTGATCAGTGTTTTTCTTGTGCACTTGTGCAACCAATTAATGTGAAATTGCTGCAGACGCAGCTGTGTGTGCAGATAAGAGTGGATGTGAGGGGTGGATTTTGTCTTTGGCATGTGCCTTTAGAAGTGTGAAAGGATAGGGTTTATGAAGCTGTACGCTGTGAGGGACAATGAGGTATAATATACAGAAAGAAAAGAACGCTCTTGAGTTGTGCTCTTAAGGGCTCTGATGTTCAAGCCTTTGCTTTCACCACTCTTCATTCAGTATTGTTGACCAGCAGTTGTAATTTTGGTTTCAGACTGCAAAGCCAGGTTTCCAAGTAAGGTTCTGCAATGTAAAGAAGTAAAATGCAATGAGATGATGAGAACTGATTTAGCATCTCACGCCTTTCATGCACTAATTCAAGATGCCTTTGATGTTGTTACTGGTCTATATATGTGATTGTCACTCTTAGTTGTTATTTGATGAGGTCATGCAGCTCGTTATTATGTATTATGTGTATTCAAACAAGAGACAGCTTTAATGGGATGACAGCACACACATCTAATAGAACGTACTTGGCGTATTTAAATAAAACAGATTTCACTCCTACCTCAGCTTCAAGAAATAAATAGTTATTGATGGTGTTTAGCAGAACAGACAACACTCCCACCTCAGCTTCAAATAATCTGCCATCAAAAACCGTCAATTTAACAGAAGAGACATACATAACAGCTCAAAGATAGGTAGTAAAAGCCAGTCTGTTTAACAGATGAGATATCATCCATAGTCACCGAATACAGGGGGACATGGGGCGACTTCCCGCTCATTTTTTTAGCAATGGGTGCAGGAGCCTCATCTTCCCCCGTTGAAATATTTACAGTTTTCAGTTTCTAGGTGTTCTTCCTAAATGAGACTGTGCGCAGCGTCAGAGAGGTTGGCAGTGAAACACTATTGGTTTTAAATTCGTGTGCATGAACTGCACAGATTCCGAGCACAATCAGGGATCCATATCTAATGTTGAATTCTCTGCAGATAGACAGACACCCCTAAAGTAGAAAGCTACCAAGGTGTCTCGGCAGGTTGAGTCACTTTTTATTTAGAAGTCACATGTTTAAAGCTGGCTGTAAATCCTATGGCTTTTGGCAATTCCTTATATAAAACAGGTGCTGTAAAATGCACAGTTGGGCCAGAGGATGGGTTGGACTGGATGTTTCCTCATTTTCAGGATGAGGGTGGGTAAATGTCTGCCCCCTTAGTGAAAATCAAAGGTTGGCCTTCATGAACACATTCATGTTTGATTTAGCAGTTTCACAAGAAAATACAGTTTTTAGAAGTGGAGGTATGAACGTCACACGTTATTTGTGGGGGTAGTCCAACATAAAAAAAGAAACACAGTTTAAAGAAAACTACAATTTAAAGAATACGAGGGGGGTTTTACGTTAAGAAGCATGTTTCACTTTGGAATGTCTTTTTGTTGTTTCTATGACATTGCAAGCGGCACATTTAGGAAACAATAATGTGTCCATAATGTGGGAAGCCCGCTTTAAACACAGACACCCCCCCACCCCGGTGATATCCTTGGCTGTCTATTCCAGTGGTGTCTGCATCAGGCCAGAAGGCAGAACAGGCTCAGCAAACAAAGAGCCTGGAAACGCATGAATGACTGCTGGTCGAAGGAGCACTTTGAAGAAAGTGTTCTTTGCCAGATGGTGTGGGGCAACGTTTTGGGGTGAGAGGGGCAACGCAGCAATTGGAGGTGGGGAGCAATTCCCAGTCATTACTACCCCCTAATGGTGCCTATGATAATAATGTTCTATGAAGCACCATTAACACTATTCTTCAGTATCAGCAAAACAAATCCCGAACTCATAGAAAAGATAAAGTGGCTGATTCGTGGAATTTGTGCGCAGAAAAACGGGGATGTGTGCGCCATTCTGCCCGCAAATCCCGGTTCAACAAATGGGGATTTGCGGGCAGACAAATCCCAGTTTTTCGGCGCACAAATTCCATGAATCTGCCCCAAAGTGCGCTGAGATAAATCATGACGCCACAATGCCACAGTTGTCTGTCATAAGCTGTAATCTCATTGCAGAAACACAACTTCGCCTACTTTTTGCTAGAATCAGCCATTTGTCAGCTGAGAATCGTTGCTGAACAGCAGGCAAAGCACACATTTGTGTAGTGTTGGGGATTCGAACCTCGGCTCTACTCAAACAGTTCTTATATCATAACCTCTTGGGTTTACCTGCAGCTGCTGGAAGGTTGTTGTTTATTTTCGTAGCCGGCCTGGGACCTAAACATCTCCTAAGCCCCAAAACAGCGCTGCTCCTGATCCGTGTGTGACTTCTGCCTTTACGCCACCGATCAACTATGTGTTTTAGTACATATATAAAGCGCAGTAGTGGGGGGACGGGGGCGGGCGAGGGGGGTGGAGGAATGACCAGCCCCAGGAAGAGCCAGGTACAGGGTTTGTATTGCGGGGTGATTTGAGCGTGGATATTATGTCAGCAGCTAGTGGTGGCACGGGTAGCAGGGAACATAGCTGCACTATTTTTGTTGTACACTTCGATTCCTTGAAACACCAAGAGCTTTAAATCCTTCGAGTCGGTGATTCGTCTCTGTGTGCTTTACCCAGTCTATCCACTAGATGGGGGTAGATGTCAATACAACTTTTGATGCACATTGCTACATATGAAAGGGTGGTGGTTGTCCTTCATTATCTGCTAACTAGATAGTATTTGTGTTTGTATTTTGTATTTGTAATTATTTGAAGAACAGGGATGTAGATTTCAATCAGAGATGACATACAATAACACATTTACAGATGGCGGAAGCATTCCCACGAAAGGAGCCTGTACAGTGCCATAAAGATGAGAACAATTAGTGAGACAGTTTATGATGGTGTCGAAAATTAGGATATACACTAGAGGCAAAACAAAAAGAAGAAACATGCAGACAAGAAAACAGGTGACCTTACAAATGTAACATTAACCTAAGGAGGCAAGTGCTTAAAACTAAAGAGGAGTGCTAAATAAATACACAAAACAGCATTATTAAGCGTTACTGGAGGCAGTGGTGGGCTCGGGAGGGGAGTATGGGGGAGAGGGCAGGGTGGCTCCCTCATTAGCAAGTAAGTGAAGTTTAAACCAAGCTTTGAAGAGACCCACAGCTGGGCTAGCTTTGATTGTTATGAGCAGTGAGTTTGAGGCGAGTATGGCATATAGGGACAAAGAGGAGAACTGAGAGGAGGAACAACGATGTTATAGGATTTTGAAGTTCAGTCCAGAGGAAGATCAGAGGGAACAAGATAGTGAGAGAGCCATCCAGTGACGAATTGCAGTGAGACCGTTTTTAATCTGTTCAGAGATGGCTGCAGGGAAGGAGGGAAAGGAAACAAATATTTTAGTGTCATTAGCAAAGAGGTGATAGTGAAAGCCAAAAGATGAGATAGGTGTTCCTTGGGAAGAGGCACGGATGGTGAAGAGCAGAGGCCCAAAGACTAATCCATGGGGGATGCTGACAAAGAGGGGGGGTGGGATCAGAGGTTAAAAAGTAACACATTATTTGAAAGGACATACCTTCCAGGCAGGAGGCAATCCAGGCAAAAGCATATTTGCGAAACCCACAGTCCTGGAGGTTGAATAGAGAGGAGTGGTTGACAGTGTCAAAAGCGGCAGGGGGTAACAAAAGATGAGCATAGAAGAGATATTGGAGTGGTGAGCATTAGAGTGAAAGTTGGAGCCATGCATGAGTGCAGTCGCTCTGGAAAGTTTACTATGGAAGTCAGATTGAAGTGGCTCTCCAAGGCCATTATCCTCAAGGAATTTAGTGAGCCGTCGCAGACCACCTGCTCACAGACCTTTAAATAAATAATGGGAAAGGAGAGAAACTGGGCAATGGTTTGCTGGGGCATTTGGGCCAGCAGAAGATTTCTCCAATAGGGGTTAGACAGTTGCAGATTTGAAGGGGGCATGGAAAAGTCCAGCAGAGAGAGGGATAGAGCTCAGCGAGATAAGGGCAAGTGATTGAGACTAATTCTTTGACCATTTGGGGAGCAAATGCATCAATAGGAGCGCAAAATAGGCTGGCACTGCGAAGCATGGGTGCTAATTCAATAGGTGAGTTAGGGGATAAGTAGTCAATCATAGTACTAAATAAGGGGAGAGGTTCATGGACAGAAGAGAAGGGGAGAAAGTAATGATATATTCTAGATCATTTGAAGGGTAGATTGTAAGGAATTGTATGATCAGACTGAAAAAAAAGGTCAGACCGTACAAAAAGTCAGAAAAATGATACCACCAAAGGTTCGAACACCAAAAGTTCGAACCTTTGGTGGTACCATTGTAGGGAAGTATAAAAAAAAAAGACTGCTTCGTATAGTGAGAAGGGTGTTGCGGGGGACACCCCCAGCACACCAGGAAAAAAAACAGGGGCTGCGGGGGGTCCCCCGCAACACCCCACTCACTATAATGTGTGATTTAGTGAGCGGGGTGTTGCGGGTGACAGCCCTGCAGCACACCTGGAAAAAAAAAAAACTAAACAAATGTGGGCTGCGGGGGTGTCCCCCGCAACACCACGCTCACTTTATTGTGTGGTATAGTGAGCGGAGGTTGCGGGGGACACCCCTGCAGCTCCTGAAAAAAAGAAAAGGACCCTGCGGCACCAGTTCCCCGATCACGGAAGTGAAAGTGAAAGGGAACTCGTGCTGCAGGGACTCGGCGTGTAAAATAGCGTGTTTGCATGGGAAATGTGTGTACCTTTTGTGGTTCGCACATTTCTCATGCAAACGTTTCTGTCGCAGACATTTCCGCGACGGAAAAATCACGCAGATCCAATTGTAATATATATTCTAGATCATTTGCTAAGAAGTGGATTCAAATGGGTTGTATGTTAATTTATCAGGCCACATGATAATTGTACAAATATGGAGACATTTTATAAAAGCTTACTCTAGACAAAGCCAATTGGAATGAAGTAACAGTAAAGGCATAACTAGTGACAAACGTATGAGACACACGGTTTTGCCTTCTGAGGAAGGGCACAAAAATTTGAATTGACAGAAAGCACCTGCGTGCCATGCAAAAACCCATAGATGATCATGAAAATCAGATAAGTGTTTGTTACCCACGCGTTTAGGGCAGCCTGAAACATTATGTAAATAAGGGAAACTGAAGACCACCTGTCTTAATGCTCGGATTGCAACCACACAACACACATCACTAGAATGGCAGCTGTAGAGTCTTGCTCCGTGGGGGAACCAGAGGAAGTCCAGACAGCGCAATGCATTTATTCATTCATTTATTTTTATTTATAAAGCGTTAGCCCTTAAGCTTTGCACACATTTTCAAAAGGGGCTCTAGTAACTAAAACGAGAGACGTGAGTTAAGAGTGAGCAACATCATGTATCCATTTGGATCAACTTGCTGCTACACCTGCATCCTCATGCCTGCACCCCCTGCCCCGTCTGTACCTCCCCTGCCCTGAATGCATCACTTTTAGACAGCTGATAGCCTGCTTTATCACAGCCCTTCTGTCTACAACCAATGCCATTGTCATTCCCTATTAAAACTCTCCTCTCCCTACACAGCACCCGGCCTGCGAAAAGTGCATGCACCTCGATGCCAGCAACTAATCGTGCCCTGCCTATTTTTATTTTTTTAGTTTCAAACCCTAGCTCGAGAACAGCAGAACCCTGTCCACAGCATGCGTGCCAGGTTTTGTGTGCGAGTTGCGAACTAGGCCTACACTATACCATACCTGCACACATTTTCCCTGTCGGCACCCAACCCTGTCTGCACCGATCCATGTCTGCACTTTACCCTGCCTTGTCTGTAACACCCATTCTGCACTCTTCCCTGCCATGCTTTTACCCTATTTAGCCGAACCAGCACGTCTGGCAACATCACCCACTGTCCTAATAACACCACACGCAGCCTTACCAGTAGATAGCTCAATATATACATTGCCTTGCCCAGGCTGCACCCTTCCATTACTGCACCGTTTCATGGACCCAACCCTCATCTGCCTCTTTCCTTTCCAAGAGTGCAGTACGCTGTATAACCATCTCTTTCTACTCAGTATCCTGCCTCACTTTCTCCATGTCTACCGTAGCCTGTCTTTAAGCACTTTTTTATGTCCTACCTGCAAACCTGTTCTCCTTCCTTACACCCATACTTATCATTGACATTTAAAATATTGTCTGAAAACTGATGTACCCCTTGGACCGATATGAGACCTAGCATCTTTATCTCTTTTTTTACATCGCCAATAGGCTTGAAAGTGGACTAAAGGCACCTCTCCACTCTCTCCATAATATGTCACTGGATAGAACCTTCACTGGAAATGCTCAAGGTGAGGCTATGAAGACACTTGAGCATGTGTTAACACTCACCCACACTTCTATAGCATTCACCCCCCTGCTGGGAGAAAGACATGAGGTTTATTGGCCCACCAGCCAGAGCTTTGGTAAGTCCGAGCTAAGCGAAGGCCTCAGCTCGGGTTGTGGGCCATTAAACCCCAATTTCATCCTGCAGCCGGGGCGTGAAAGCTATTTGCACCCCAGGATTTTGTTGGCAAGGGGATTAACCTATCCCACCCCCTAGGCACTTTAGAGTAAGGCGAAACCCATAAATAAACATGTGATGTGGGAGGGGGGGCGTAACAAGAAACCCGGCACGAAAACAATACTATGCAAAATGTAGATGCTTAGACTTAGTGCACGCATGTAAACAAGTGCCATTTTGTAGTTATGGTAGAAACATTCAGGCAATAGTCCCAAAAGCTGATGACAGAGAAACCCACGCTGTTAGCCTCTATTTAAACTTTTCTTTGTTCCAGAACTGTTGCTAATGTGTGATATCACAAGAAGTAATGTGCCCTGCAAGGCCGCGAGACAGTACTAGGCACAATGGTGCACGTTTATCGCAGCCATGCCAAAGCAGGCACCCTACCACCACTCAGCCAGCCATTAGTTATGACACCCACAACTGTCCCTGTCCAAGACCCCTGAATTCCACGATCGCAGGTGGCTCCAGACCACCAACCATAAACCCACTGACCATAACAAATGTAAAAGAACACAACCATTGCACCTTATTTCCTATATGGCAAGATTTGTAATGCGAGGTATGTTGGGTGTCCTGACCCACGTTTAAGCTATCCTGCTACAACATTTGGTGCTGTGGGCTTAGGAAATTCAAGATGGCGGAAAACCCACATGTGCGCCGAAATCCAGGAAAGCTGCGCAGTTTGTGCGCCCACCAAAATGGTTGCCTCACTTGCCACCCACCAGTGCGAGAATGAAAGGCCGGGTTGCCATGAGGGAAATGGGTTGCCAAAGGAAAAACAGTAGCGCCGGTTAGCTTCAAAGCGCTTTAAAACCACCATTGGACTACCCGCACAGTAGTCTGAAACCATTGGGAATGGCAATGCTGATTGCCAAATGCAACCTAGAAGTGTGGGGAATTCATTTCTTAAATCCCAAAAATGAGTGCAGTACCAGTACTCACCACTATCCAAAAGCCGGCGTTTTAAAACCACTCTGTGTGTTTTTCTGAAGGCAAGCAAAATGCCTATTTCAAACCTTGCAACATGTGCAAAATATTCACTGAACACCAGCAGACATTTGGCAGAATGGAGTTTTGTGTGCCTACAAAATCTGGGAAATGAAGAGCCCAAAAACAATGCTTATAACAAAAATGCTATGGAGTCAGCAGCTTAAGCCTAACTGCAACTGGATTTAAAACCACCAAAATCGAAAATGTTAAATTAAATGAGTGACCTATGTTTGGTGTCACATGCCTTTGTAACTGTTGAAATGTCATAGTTTTGCACTTAGAATCAGCATTCTAGCTGCATGTGTAAAATTACAAGTTATTTTAAAAGCAACAAAAAGTTAGCTGAAGGTCTGGCTTAAGGAACTTGATTTTGCCTAGCAACGGATCCCATCAGCAGTGAAACTTGAGTCACCACTGTGTTCCCAGGCCAACCTTCCTTTTGCTGCCCAGGCTAAGGATATGCCATCTATCTGATAATTGAATTATCTGTGCTCTGCAAGAGGGTGAACAAAGCCCTCTTCACTCAGGCAAAGGTTTTTATTACCGCAGTCGTAAATTGTAGCTTCCTCTTGGCAGGAGCTGGGAGGAGCACTGCCTGTGAGAGCAAGCTGGCTTGGCAGAACTGGAAAGAACCAGAAATTCAACCTTGTGCTGAGGGTAAACCACACCCCTTTGGAGCCAGAACATAACTTTAAAAAGATGAATAACTCATAGAGCGGACATGTGAAAATTTTATAAATGATACCATAATTCTTGTGATTTTTCTGCCCACAGTTTAAGACGTGGTAGGAACCGGTGGTATGTTCAGGGGGGTTTTAGCGGAAAAGTGGATATTACTCTAAATGTGTGCATGTTAAAAATCTGAAACTTCATCAGTTAATGTCCCTACCCCCTGCACACATGTATGTAAAGTTGGGTCCATGTCGGAAATTGAAAAAGCAGTTAAAAAGTGAAATATGTGCCAGTTCTGAATGCAAGCTCCCAGGAAGAGCAGAGTTTGAACAGGGGATACCTCCTGTAATGCATGATGGGTGCATATGATTTTAAAACAATATGTACCTCTGCAAATATGTATTTGTTTCAAATCTAGATTTGTGTGTAAGTTGACAGGAGGAGTGGACTTTCTGCAGGCTGTAAAATGACATCAATCTGACTCACAGTTCAGTTTGCCAATCAAGCGGAGGAATGGAAGTTTGACCAATTAGAAGCTGAGAGAGAGGTAGGGTCAGTGATGCTAGAACACACCCACATTCTAAACACATAAAAGCAGACAGACAGGACAGATAGGGACTTTCCAAATCCATTTGCAGCGGGACGCTCTGCCGGAAAAATCCATACTTACCTCCATCAACCTCCAGAAAGCCAAACTAGAGACTTCAATCTATCCAGAACTAAGAGACCAGACCAGAGGGAGAAAGCAGTGCTGTGCCCAGAGAGTGACCAGAGCCCAGTCTAAAACCCTGACCAGATCCATGGCGAGGCCCATTTCACCCAAGAATATAGTGTGAGTACCTAGAAAACTGTGTAGAACCAAGCTTTTAGTTTAAATTCATCTAATTCAATCTATTTAACCTAAGTAGAACTGCCTCCTAACTGTCACCTGTCATTTTAGCTGCAAAAGCTGCACGTGTCTTTTTGAACTTTAAAATTTCGAATCTGAAAAACGACCTTTATTCAATCGTTCATATCTCCGCAACCGTTTGTGCTAGAGACTTGCAATAACTTTTATTTAAAAGCTTAGAATCGTAGCTTTGAATCGCACCAAGAACCGCATTCCTACCCCTTATAGTTTTACCGCAATCGCGGAACACGCATCCGCGAATTTTACCGCGATTTGCAATTTCTTCACATGTAAAAACTGCTGCTGCTTGCCTTCCATTTGCCAGAAATTCGTTTGACCTGCTAACTATCCCTGCATCATTGCTAGTGTGAGCCTGGACTAATATTAACTAGATACCACTCACCCTGAACCTCTGTAAGGGAATTAAAAGCGCTTAGCATATTTCTCATCCATTGCTAGCACATATCAAAGCATTTGGGCCTGTGTTTTCAAAACTCCTATCTGTTTTCTGTTGTCTAAGCTTGCTGGATTGAACTGATTACATTGATTGCATTTCTGAGAACTGTGTGCTTTCCTCCCATTCCCTTGCATTGCATAAAGAGGGGGGGAGTGAATAGCCAGAGAAAAGTGATTACATTGTTTGGTTGAAATCATATTGAGTATTTTCTGTACTGCATTCATTGAATATTGCATCCACCTGAGCTTACATAAAGCATCCTCTACCACATTATACTTTTGTTCCTATTTACCAGTGTGTTACCTTATCCATTCATGTCAACTCATTAGTGATTATAAGAAGAGTGCTAGTGCCAGATTCTCCGTTGTTGATCTTTATCATATCAGATTAAGTGTGCTATTCAATTATTAATTTATTATAAAGTGGGATATATATACCTATTGTTTAAATTATCAAATAAACCTTTTAACTTGCAAAACAGAACTACTTCTTGGCTCAGTGGGGTCAGGGGGATTCCAAGAGAGGGGTGTTATATAAGGGTAGTCATCCAGAACGCATGAACTGGACCTAAAGATATATCAATAAGGGTTTTCATTCAGTCTTCTAGACTAGGCGTTAACTTAGCTGTAGTGCTGAATTGAATCCTCTTACAAAGTGGGGGCTCGTATCCGGGATTCTGGGTTAGAATACCACTTGTGCAGCTTAATACAGTGTGCTAACTGACGGGATACATACATCCAGTCGGATCACCACGCTGCATTACGCTGTGAAGCATTCCTCAAAAGGGACACTCCAAGAAAAGTTCTGTTCTGCAAAACTAAAATACTAACTTCTGTAAGTCAGGACAGAGACCAATCTCTAGAATGACGACCTTGGTAGATATGAAAATAGCCAGAGAGCACTTCTTACATAAGTTATTTGTGAGAGGTGAGTGGACTCACCAGGACCAAACAGTCTGGTTGCAGGCCATCATGCAACAGGTCACGGAAACAGGGTCAGATATATATAGAGATCAGGGTCCATTACACGTGGCCCTGAGTGAACTATATATGGCTCCTAAGGCCAAAGATGAGCACGACAAGATTGTTAGGATAGCGGCATATTTATATTTATACATGGGAGCCATACAGAATAAATGTGCTGAAGGCCATGATCTGGCAAAAAGGCAACAGATGGCGTTAGAGAAGGCCCAATCTGATCTGGACTCTTCTGAGCAAAGGCTGCACAGAAGCCAGGAGTCAGAAAATGAGACCAGACAGTACATCACTAAAATAAAGGAGGATATGGATGTGCTGCAAAAGGAAAAGTCAGAACAGGATACCAGATTTCTGGCCTTGCAGAAGGAACACCAAGAAGGTTTGGACTCCCTACTGCAAAGCCAGAAAAAGCTGGAGCAACAGCTAGACTTCAATAGGGCATGTGCTGAGCAGGTAGTCACCCTGCAATGCCACCTAGATAGAGTGAAGGAGGAGAGCAATAAACTGATTCTGAAAGACCTGGATACCCAGGCAGAGTTTGATCAGGAGCGCCAGAAAGCTGGTGCCTTCCAAAGGCAAAGGGACGACCTGGCGGCACAAATGCAGGCTCTTAGTCAGGAAAGAGACGCCTTAGGCCAGGAAGTCTGCCATTTAAAAAGAAAAATGGAAGAAAATCACCTGGCCCACCAGGGGCTGGGTGATCTCCAAAAAGAAAACCAGAACTTGGTAGAGCACACCAGAAGGGTGGAAGATGCTCTAGCAAGAAAGGAGCAGGCCAATAGGGACATTGCCCAGGAGGTAAACCTCCTGCAGCAAAGACTGGCCCAGTTCTCCAGGACCAACCAGGAAGCACAGAGGGAGAATGAGGCCCTCTGTCAACACAATGATAGGCTCCAGCAACAGGTAGCGATGCAGGAGAAACTGATAGAGTCGAGTAAGGCCTTAACAGAGGAACTGAAGGCACAAATGCAGGCTCTTGCATTGCAACAGGGAGCAGGGGCGGATAGAGATGAGGTCCGCTGGGAAAGAGAGATTCCTGACCATAACCGCAGGAGCCCTAACACCAGGGGCCTTCATCTCCCCCAGTCCCTGGACTCTACCATCCCCATGTCCCCTGGCGCACATGAGCACAGGGCCACAGGGATGGCAGATTACTATCCAGCCAGAAGCATGGGGCTCATAGGCCAGTACCATCCAGGAATGGAGGGGTGGGCATCCGGGTATGGGCACCCAAGTACAATACAGTTCAGTGGGGAACCCCAGGAGAGTAGGCCCATTAAGGGCATCCTGAAAACCTCTGCCCAGTTAGGTCAGTGGAGGGGGTACCCATCAAATCCTGGCAGCAAGGAGGAATCTGAAGACTCCTCTGAACTGCGCAGGACACAGGAGACCAGGTCCCCACAGTCTGCCAGCCATTCCCAGGCTCGCAGAATCCGGGAAAACCTGGAAGAACAGACGGGAACCTCTGGGAGCAGTGCCTCTGAGTCCGAGGAAGAATGGACAAGGGTTACCCGAACCAAAAAGGCCAATAAGGCAAAAAGGGCCTTGCTTAAGGACCCCTTCAAGCAGATTAAGGCGATCAGGAGCGTCATCACGCCTTACCATAAGAACGCTAAGTATTCTGTTTGGGAGCACTTAGAGTTGTTTGAACAAATGATGGAGACTTTCCATTTGAAGGACAGCCAAAGCTGTATTCAATATGTAAAGTGGACATTCTCCCCGGAATACTCCAGTTTCTTTGCGGGGCTGGAGGACCAAAATCATTTAAGATGGTCCACATATAAGGCGGCCATCCTGAAACATTTTTCTGTTCACAGAAATCCTCAAGAGGCTCGCAAGGCGGCCTACAATTTGCAATGTGGGGAGGATCAGGCCCCACGAGAATTTGTGCAGGAGTTAAAGCGTGCGTTTGCGCAAACCACCAGAAGGGTGCGCACAGATAGTAGAGAGTTTGTCAATACATTTTTCCATGCCTTGCCCAAATATATAATGACCCAGCTCGTGAGAGATTTTCATGAGAAAAGATCTTTAGACTGGGTCATTGAACAGGCTACCCGGATCTATGAGGTGCAGAAGCCCATAGAAAATAAAAGCAATGCCCAGAAAAACCCCAAAGCCAACAGCACCCCTGCTGCTGCCAAGGTGGCAGAGGTAAAGGTCACCCCCGTTTTGGATTTGGAGATGGGGGGGCCTAAAAACCTACCTGCACCTAATAATGCTAGGCCCAGAAGGTCCTCGGGCCAGTCACAGACAGGGAGCCAGGGAGGCAGCCCCACAAATGGGGTCCCTCGCTCTCCTGACTATGTAAGTCCTCGCTACAAAGGTAACAGACCCATCCTGGGTTATGTGTGGACTCCTCCAGCCCAAGGGGGGGGATCCAGCCAAGCACCTAACCCAGGGAACTTCCCTCCAAACTTCCCACCGGAGGGCAGAAATTTACCAAACCCTGGGCAGAACTTTTTCCCCAGATATCCTCCCGACTTTCAGCCCCAAAACCATCCCTCCTTCTTTCCTCAATTCCCTGAGCCCAGACCACTGAATCCGGGAGAGGGGAGGCCAAGGGTGGAGGGGTACCCAAATCTTCCCAACCCGGGGTACTACCAGAGGAGGGACAGCTACCCTTCCCGGGATCAGCCCAGGGGAGAAAACAGGGCCCCGTATCAGCCTGAGCGGGTTTCCCAGTTAGAGCGCCAGGTTCAAAACATGGCGCGGGATATGGGTCATATACTGAGGGCGCAGCAGAACCCTCAGATCAGCATGCCGGCGCAGAACGCACCCAACTCTGGACCTGGTGCTCCAGAACAATGACGGGGGCAGCACCCCGATAACTCACCGGTTCCCAGGGAGGAGGCACAAAGGGAAGGGGGGTGTAAAGCCTTGGAGGAAACTTCCTTCCTCACTTGTAAACAGCCCCTGGAAACCCAGGAACCGGAAACAAAATCTCTTGCCCCTGAAAGTCTGCCTCCTAAGGAGCAGAGGGGGGGTAGGAGAAACAAAAGACCCAAACAGACTCAGTTTGAGGAGGAGGTACAGATCTTCCAATTTGAGGGAGAGGGATCCTCAGAGGATCCTGGGAAAAGGATCTTCTCCTTCAGAGAGGGGGGAACTCCTCCCAAAGAAAAATGGGTCCCTAGGGATGCAAATCCAGACTGGGGAGATGTGGAGACTGAGCTACCGCCGCCCACCATCTCATCCCAGAACCAACAGCAAGAAAATCCCCTGGTTCAAACCCATCCTGGGGACTGCCTCCAAAAAGGGGGGGGCGGCCCAGAAACAGAGCCAGGGGAACCCACAATGGCTCTGATCTCCAGTTGCAAAATTTTTCTTTCAGATTCCCAAGACTCTCCACAGAATTCTGCCCAAATCTCTTCGCTAGCGATGTCCAAAACCAGAAAATTAGCCCACCAGTTGTCCAAAAATGTACATTATCTGTGCCCCCTTGAGGAGAAGGAGGGAAGATATTATGCACCGGTACAAGTACAGGGGCAGGGTACAATCTCAGCACTGGTGGACACTGGATCTCAAGCTACCCTTCTGTCCAGAAGGGCCTTTGACGAACTGAATGCAGGAAGGGGAGAGAATTACCAAATTCCTCTCACCTCTCTTCCTGGACAACTGCAGAACTTTGACGGGAAGGAAATTCCCGTCGAGGGGACGGCAGACTTGGACATTAAGATCGGGCGACACAAGTTGAAACACCCGGTCATAGTTGTGACCCCAGAGGGCACCCCTTGTTTACTAGGGAATGACCTCCTGAGAAGGTTGTCACCCCTAATAGATTGCGTAAACAAGGTCCTCTGGACCCAGACTAGCCGACCAATAAAATTAAAACAGAGTGCCAACCATGTTAGTTTAAACGGCACATGCCACATGGTTGAACAAAAATCTGACCAAGTAGAATTTCACTTCCAGAATAGCCAAATTCCAGACGTGACAGTAATAGCAGTAGGACAACAGACTGGTGATGGGGGGTCCTCTCTATTTCTGAAAATCAACCTTCCTTCCAGTCTAAAGTGGTACTCCACGCTGGAAGGAAACACTCTGAAATTCTATACCAATCCACAATCTGAAACTCCCACTCCTATAGTCCAGAAAGATGTGAAATCAGCTCAGAGCCTGGCTGATATTCAGCAAATTGGAGAGCAGTTGTTCATCCCTGTTCAGTTAAATGATGGGAAGGACTCTGTTCTCGCTCGAGTGTGTGTGAACAACGGTAAGAGCTTCATCAGCGAAGCCATGTTTCGCCAACTCCCAAAAGAACCAGCCATTCCCACCTTCAAACTGATAGACAAATGGGAAATGGACCTGGAAGTACCTAATTCCAAACATCTCCTGCCAAGCAGGTGTATGCTCAAAATCTCCATTGGCAACAAGAGCATAGTCCATAATTGTTGGGTCGTGCGAGACGTCCCTGCCGCCTTTTACTTAGGCAGTGACATTCTCAATCGCTTTGCCATTAGTTTGGACCTAATAAACTTCAAAGCTTGGTCCCGATTAGCGGATAATCCCATGGGCTTTGATGATCCAGAAAAAGCATTTAGGTCAGCTCAATTGCTACCTTATGCAGTTGAAATTCAGGTTAAAGAGGAAGTCACCATCCCAGAAAGGACCCGACAATTCTCCCTGGAAGTGAAAGTTAAAAGGGGACAAGAGTTGAAAAACCCTGATGCTTACATACATCTAAATGCTTCTCTCCAACAGCAAGGGTTGGGGGTAAACCCGACTCCATTAGTCAACATAGAACATGACCCCATTCTAATAGAGGTGGATAACAGCGACTTAAAGAGTATTACTCTAGCCGCAGGCACCATTATTGGAATGGCGGTTGATGACCGACATTTCTCCATTGATCTTGTAAATGAACTGTTAGGACCCATCCCCAAGGACTGTTTTGACAGTGACAGTGATGACAATACAACACCAGACAGGATTTTTACCCGGCATGGGGGGAACTTCCTGGTGTACACTTCCTGCCCGTATGGTAAGGAAGATGTGACGTGTGACTTCAGGAGGGATGAGGTGATTTTCCAGGTCCATGAGGGCTGCCTTTCCCACCTGAAGCCTCCGGTCCAAATCAGCACTCTGACCAGGGACTTCTCCACCCAGCTGGAGGAGGCCGCGGAGATAGCCAAACCAGAAGTCTTTCCAGGCTTCAGGCAGATGGTGGAAGAGAGAGTCAACCTAGCTGATGCCTGTGTGACTCTGGAACAAAAGCAAAAGTTGAAACAAGTTTTCTTGGATTTCCAAGATCTCTTTGCGGTAGACTCGTATGACTGTGGTCGCACTGACATCCACACAACAACAATCCCCACGGACCCTGGCATGACTCCTGTGTTTGTGAAGCAATATCGCTTGCCTCTCGCATCAATGGAGTCCCTTACTGAAATAATTAAGAACCTTGAGTCCCGGGGAATAATCCGTCCAGTCCACAGCACCTTCAATAATCCGGTGCTGGGAATATTGAAGCCGAACGGCCAGTGGAGACTCTGCGCCGACCTCAGGGAGCTCAACAAACGGGTCCATACTTCCCGATGGCCTCTGCCCTACATTGACCAAGGGCTGGCCCAGATCCAGGGGTCACAGGTATTCACTGCAATAGACCTGACCAATGGATACTGGACTGTGCCTGTCAGTAGGGAGGACCAATACAAACTGGCTTTTACCTTTGGGGGCCAGCAGTATACATGGACACGGACTCCCTTCGGATACCTCAACTCCGGCAATGAATTCAACATTTTTCTACACAAGGCCATGCCCGACTTGGGTGCAAGGGGTAACCTGGCTTATGTAGATGATGTCCTCATCAAAAGTTCATCTGTGGAGGAACACATAGCGGAGATCCGTTATGTTCTGACGCAGTTGAGGGCCGCCGGAGCAAAACTTTCCTTTCAGAAAGCACAGTGGTGTAGAACCCGTGTTAATTTCTTGGGGCATGAGATTACTCCTCAGGGCCTCTGTCCCCAGGAAAAGAAAGTGGAAGCACTTCAGAAACTGAAAGACCCCACAACTCTGCGAGAACTAAGGAGCCTCCTTGGACTGACTAATTACAGCAGAAAGTTCATTGAGGGATACGCAGAGATCACCAGACCCCTGATTCATCTCCTGAAGGGGGGGGTCAAGTGGGAATGGGGTCCAGAACAAGCCGAGGCAGTAAAACAACTCAAGAGAAGCCTCTCACAAGCGCCTTGCCTAGCTTACCCTGTCAGAAACAAGGAGTTCTTCCTGGAGACAGGGTTCTCTAATACGTGCTTGACGGCAGTATTATACCAAAAGCATGACAAGGTCAATAAAGTAATCTCCTATGCGAGCAAAACTTTATCCTCTGTGGAGGAAAAATTCAACGATTGTGAGAAGGCACTCCTGGCAACGGTGTGGGCATTGAAGAATTACCGCCCGTTTATCCAGGGGGAACACATCATAGTGGAGACTCCACACCAGCCTCTGCAATATCTCCAAAGTGACAGAATCCGGGCCGGAAATGTGAGTAATTCCCGAATTACTTCCTGGATTCTGTCAATGCAAGGCTTTCCTGTGGAGGTCAGATATGGCCAAAACAAGAAGAGTCCCCTCGCGCAAGGTCTGGCTGACTTGCATGATTGTGCCAGAGAAAACTGTCTCGAGGACGAAAGTCTAAAAATCAAGGACAACATGGAGGCATACCTTAATTCCCCCCACAAAGTCTTTGAAGAAGACAAGTGTGAGGGAATGCCCACTGTCTATGTGGATGGATGCTCTTACCATGTTGACAACAACGGGGAGAAAGAATTGGTGGCCGGCGTAGGGAATGCATGGGTGAATGAGTCCCCAGAACCCTCCGCTGGATACAAAATTGGCCCCCGAAGTAGTCAGGTGGCAGAATTGATGGCTGTGCATCAGGCCATCCTCACTGCTGTCCAGCATCAACTCCACGAACTGGTCATAATCACAGATTCGGATTATGTACGGAACGGGTTCGTGGAGCACCTGGTTAATTGGAAAACCAGAGGCATGTTATGTGCTAACAACAAACCCTTGAAACATGGGAAGTTGATCCAAAACATTGATGATCTGGTCACCTCGAATGAGATGACCATCTATTGGAAAAAGATCAAGGGTCATTCCAAAGTAGAGGGACCAGACAAAACTGGAAATGACTTAGCTGATCAGCTGGCCAAAACCGGGGCCATCCAAGGGGATCTAATTGAGATTGAGTCCCTGTTGGGGGAAATCCAGGTCACTGCTATCACTAGGTCCCAGACAAATGCTCACAACGACCTTTCAATTGCACAATGGAGCAAGGAGACCCCTGATGCTGATTTGATTACTGCTCAGAAGGGGGATCCAATAATTGGTAAATTTTACCAGCACCTTGAGGACCCTGAGAACTTTCCCCTGACGGATACCGATTACATTGGGAAAGAGGACCTAAGAGTGTTGATGAAATGTCCCAAAATGTTCCGGATCCAAGACGGTTTGTTGGTAAGGAAATCCAAAGCTGGCCACGATCAGTGGGTGGTTCCTACCTCATTCCGAAGCCTGATGTTAAGTCACGCCCATGATGCGGCCACCGCCGGTCATAGGGGGTTTCACACAACATTGGAAATCTTAAGAGAGGTTGCATACTGGCCACACATGGGGCAGGACCTCGACCAATACTTGAAGGGGTGTCTTGTGTGTGCACAATTTCAGCCATCATCCCTCACGCACCGGGCGCCTTTACAAAAGAGGGGAATGACACTGCCATGGTCAGATTTACAAATCGACTTCGTAGGCCCCGTGATTCGCTCGGCTAGGGGGAATAAGTACATGTTGACCGTCACATGCTTGTTTACCAAGTGGGTGGAATGTCTCCCAGCCCCAAATTGCAAGGCAGAAACTGCAGCTGCCTTGATGATTAACCACATCTTTTCCCGTTTTGGTCTACCTCAAAGGATTGAGTCAGACAGAGGTAGCCACTTCACCAGTGAGGTAATGACAAAGATGTGGGAGGTACTGGGGGTCAAGAGAAAGCTGCATATTGCTTACCGGCCAGCTTCTTCTGGGGCAGTAGAGAGATATAACCGGACAATTGTGAGCATATTAAAGAAGTTTGTGGCAGATTCTGGGCCAAGTTGGGATATCCGATTACCTCTGGTCCTAATGGCCATCAGATCTACCCCTTCATCTGCAACCAAAATGTCACCATTTGAGTTGATGACGGGGCGCAAGATGGTGCTTCCTCAGCATTTGCTCTATAGGACCCAAGAGCAGACACTGATAAATGCCTCCACTACTCATGAGTATGTGGAGAATTTAAGGAAACACCTTCAACATGCTTTTGCTTATGCTCAGCGGAATCTAGAAAGATCGGCTGATAGCATGAAGACCCATTATGACCTGAAAACTTCCAGGAAGGAATATCAGGTGGGAGACCGGGTCTATCTATACAACTTCCAAAGGAACCAGGCCAAGCAGCGCAAATTTTTGCCTACATGGAAGGGACCCTTTGAGATCGTCGATAAGATCTCCCCTGTGGCCTACAAGATCCGCATCCCCAAAGGCGGTTCGGCAGAGGGGGAAGACAAGTGGGTCCACATAAACCAGTTGAAATGTTGCCATCCCAGGCACACTCTGCAACAACTGGAGGAATCCTCTGGAATCCTAGCGGGTACTGTCTCAGACTAATTCAGTTCCAATCATAAAACATACCACATCTAGTCTCTAAAATATTGTGATTGTATGAAACTGTCTCTTAGTCATACTGTTTTTATTAAAATAAGAATGTAATGTTTTGTTATGATAAAATGCATATGCTGCCCCACTATCTCAACAGTGGTGGAAAAAATCGCCTATGAGTAGATATTGCCGCTTTTGCTTTATCATCCTAGGAGAGATGAAACCATGAAGGATGACCAAGAAGGACGATTCGGAGACCGGGAACGGAGATCCAATGGGCCCAGTGGACCGCCCAATACTCCCATCAGGACCGGCGAGGAGAACCGATCGATCAGTACCGGATGGAGAAGAAGATGCTGAACTGTGCCATCTACAGAAGAGGAAGAAGATTATGCGGACAGACCGGTGCATGGGTCAAAACCCTTGTGCACGCGACTCCCCATCGACTCAAATTCAAAGTGCAGTCGCGTGGGGGGGACTTGTTGGGTGTCCTGACCCACGTTTAAGCTATCCTGCTACAACATTTGGTGCTGTGGGCTTAGGAAATTCAAGATGGCGGAAAACCCACATGTGCGCCGAAATCCAGGAAAGCTGCGCAGTTTGTGCGCCCACCAAAATGGTTGCCTCACTTGCCACCCACCAGTGCGAGAATGAAAGGCCGGGTTGCCATGAGGGAAATGGGTTGCCAAAGGAAAAACAGTAGCGCCGGTTAGCTTCAAAGCGCTTTAAAACCACCATTGGACTACCCGCACAGTAGTCTGAAACCATTGGGAATGGCAATGCTGATTGCCAAATGCAACCTAGAAGTGTGGGGAATTCATTTCTTAAATCCCAAAAATGAGTGCAGTACCAGTACTCACCACTATCCAAAAGCCGGCGTTTTAAAACCACTCTGTGTGTTTTTCTGAAGGCAAGCAAAATGCCTATTTCAAACCTTGCAACATGTGCAAAATATTCACTGAACACCAGCAGACATTTGGCAGAATGGAGTTTTGTGTGCCTACAAAATCTGGGAAATGAAGAGCCCAAAAACAATGCTTATAACAAAAATGCTATGGAGTCAGCAGCTTAAGCCTAACTGCAACTGGATTTAAAACCACCAAAATCGAAAATGTTAAATTAAATGAGTGACCTATGTTTGGTGTCACATGCCTTTGTAACTGTTGAAATGTCATAGTTTTGCACTTAGAATCAGCATTCTAGCTGCATGTGTAAAATTACAAGTTATTTTAAAAGCAACAAAAAGTTAGCTGAAGGTCTGGCTTAAGGAACTTGATTTTGCCTAGCAACGGATCCCATCAGCAGTGAAACTTGAGTCACCACTGTGTTCCCAGGCCAACCTTCCTTTTGCTGCCCAGGCTAAGGATATGCCATCTATCTGATAATTGAATTATCTGTGCTCTGCAAGAGGGTGAACAAAGCCCTCTTCACT
Source organism: Ambystoma mexicanum (assembly GCF_040938575.1). Lineage (NCBI taxonomy): Eukaryota > Metazoa > Chordata > Amphibia > Caudata > Ambystomatidae > Ambystoma > Ambystoma mexicanum. The sequence continues at coordinate 856,366,677 of NC_090924.1, read as the reverse complement.
CAGGCAAAGGTTTTTATTACCGCAGTCGTAAATTGTAGCTTCCTCTTGGCAGGAGCTGGGAGGAGCACTGCCTGTGAGAGCAAGCTGGCTTGGCAGAACTGGAAAGAACCAGAAATTCAACCTTGTGCTGAGGGTAAACCACACCCCTTTGGAGCCAGAACATAACTTTAAAAAGATGAATAACTCATAGAGCGGACATGTGAAAATTTTATAAATGATACCATAATTCTTGTGATTTTTCTGCCCACAGTTTAAGACGTGGTAGGAACCGGTGGTATGTTCAGGGGGGTTTTAGCGGAAAAGTGGATATTACTCTAAATGTGTGCATGTTAAAAATCTGAAACTTCATCAGTTAATGTCCCTACCCCCTGCACACATGTATGTAAAGTTGGGTCCATGTCGGAAATTGAAAAAGCAGTTAAAAAGTGAAATATGTGCCAGTTCTGAATGCAAGCTCCCAGGAAGAGCAGAGTTTGAACAGGGGATACCTCCTGTAATGCATGATGGGTGCATATGATTTTAAAACAATATGTACCTCTGCAAATATGTATTTGTTTCAAATCTAGATTTGTGTGTAAGTTGACAGGAGGAGTGGACTTTCTGCAGGCTGTAAAATGACATCAATCTGACTCACAGTTCAGTTTGCCAATCAAGCGGAGGAATGGAAGTTTGACCAATTAGAAGCTGAGAGAGAGGTAGGGTCAGTGATGCTAGAACACACCCACATTCTAAACACATAAAAGCAGACAGACAGGACAGATAGGGACTTTCCAAATCCATTTGCAGCGGGACGCTCTGCCGGAAAAATCCATACTTACCTCCATCAACCTCCAGAAAGCCAAACTAGAGACTTCAATCTATCCAGAACTAAGAGACCAGACCAGAGGGAGAAAGCAGTGCTGTGCCCAGAGAGTGACCAGAGCCCAGTCTAAAACCCTGACCAGATCCATGGCGAGGCCCATTTCACCCAAGAATATAGTGTGAGTACCTAGAAAACTGTGTAGAACCAAGCTTTTAGTTTAAATTCATCTAATTCAATCTATTTAACCTAAGTAGAACTGCCTCCTAACTGTCACCTGTCATTTTAGCTGCAAAAGCTGCACGTGTCTTTTTGAACTTTAAAATTTCGAATCTGAAAAACGACCTTTATTCAATCGTTCATATCTCCGCAACCGTTTGTGCTAGAGACTTGCAATAACTTTTATTTAAAAGCTTAGAATCGTAGCTTTGAATCGCACCAAGAACCGCATTCCTACCCCTTATAGTTTTACCGCAATCGCGGAACACGCATCCGCGAATTTTACCGCGATTTGCAATTTCTTCACATGTAAAAACTGCTGCTGCTTGCCTTCCATTTGCCAGAAATTCGTTTGACCTGCTAACTATCCCTGCATCATTGCTAGTGTGAGCCTGGACTAATATTAACTAGATACCACTCACCCTGAACCTCTGTAAGGGAATTAAAAGCGCTTAGCATATTTCTCATCCATTGCTAGCACATATCAAAGCATTTGGGCCTGTGTTTTCAAAACTCCTATCTGTTTTCTGTTGTCTAAGCTTGCTGGATTGAACTGATTACATTGATTGCATTTCTGAGAACTGTGTGCTTTCCTCCCATTCCCTTGCATTGCATAAAGAGGGGGGGAGTGAATAGCCAGAGAAAAGTGATTACATTGTTTGGTTGAAATCATATTGAGTATTTTCTGTACTGCATTCATTGAATATTGCATCCACCTGAGCTTACATAAAGCATCCTCTACCACATTATACTTTTGTTCCTATTTACCAGTGTGTTACCTTATCCATTCATGTCAACTCATTAGTGATTATAAGAAGAGTGCTAGTGCCAGATTCTCCGTTGTTGATCTTTATCATATCAGATTAAGTGTGCTATTCAATTATTAATTTATTATAAAGTGGGATATATATACCTATTGTTTAAATTATCAAATAAACCTTTTAACTTGCAAAACAGAACTACTTCTTGGCTCAGTGGGGTCAGGGGGATTCCAAGAGAGGGGTGTTATATAAGGGTAGTCATCCAGAACGCATGAACTGGACCTAAAGATATATCAATAAGGGTTTTCATTCAGTCTTCTAGACTAGGCGTTAACTTAGCTGTAGTGCTGAATTGAATCCTCTTACAGGTACAAGGTGGAATAAATTATAGTCCAAAGTGAGGTTGGAAGACTTGGGTGCAGATAGTGCGATACACAATGAATGAAGAATGTGTGGGTCAGCTCGATCGTAAGCGTCCACCTGTGCCAGTCCCTGAGCCTCCCAGGTGCACGCCATAATGATAGAGTAGCATTGCTTTACACAGTAATTAATTGCAAACTCGACCTTGGTTCCCTGGAGATGATGAGCTCAGCAGACCCCACATGATGGAAAACATCATGGCATCTCTTATGGAGCATATAGACCATGTATAGGGTCTCACCAACCAGCCACGTGGGTTTTTACTGTGTATGTTTAATCACTAATGATGATTTGTTTCCTTATAACATTCTGCTTGTACCATTTTTCGGCACAACATTCTTGAGCAGCAGAGTTCGTTGCTGGCATACTTATTTTTTGTGTGATTAAAACTTGTTATCCTTGCAACAATCTCTTGGCTTTTTTTCTCTAGTGGGTTGCATGGTTGAGCGTTTGTGGATGTGCCTTCAATTTACTGGGGTGTGGATATTTTTATTTTTTTGGCCGACGGGTGAAGAACTCTGCTCAAGCCCATCTCCCGTCGGAGAAACAAAGAAACAAAAATGACCCAAAAAAAATGGCAGCCACTATTAACATGGAATAGTGTCCCTTTTTGGATGACGGCGGCCATGGAAAAATGTTCGAAAATTGACCTGGTCCCTTTTCTATTAAAATGGCTGTGGCCAATTTACTGACATATTTTTCACTGCAGTGAATACACAATCGTAACAGGGAAAGGCAGATTGGGATTGGTCAATCTATCTTTCCCAGGTGCGAATATGAGGTTCCTGTGTATACTGCTGGATTGTCATGTTGTAAGGACCCAGACTTCTAAACAGGCGGCAAGGACTATAATGATAATCGTTTTGAAATGACTCCTGCATCAACACCTTTTGAATTGGCCTTGTTAATGTTTGAATTTATTTAGTTGCTTGCTTGTGTTTACTTATTAATTCACAAATGGAACAGAAATATACATACTATAGGCAATGTGAGCACTAGGCATGTGTGAAACCTTCCCTGGACCCTAAAACACTGACTAACTATAGGCCCATTTCAAATGTGCCCTTTTTCCTTAAAATTCTGTATCGTGCTGCCTACACACGGGTACAGATCTATTTGGAGAATTACCAGGTCTAGAATAAAAGTCAGTCAGGTATTCGGAGGGCCCATAGCACGGAATCCGCCCTGCTAGATCTTAAGGCGAATATGCTGAAATAATAGAAGGAGGTGGGATGGCGCTCTTGCTGCTTATTGATCTCTCTCCAACCTTTGATCTGGTGGACCACTCAATACCATTTTTGCAGACTCAAACATGTTGCTCACTTCTCCACAGCTTCAGCAAATTGGATTGAGTTCTTTCTGTCCCAACATACTGCTAGAGTTTTCATTGATGACCACAAAGCAGATGAGTTTGAAATTGGCTGTGGAGTGCCCCAGAGGTCATGTCTGTCCCCAGCATTATTTAAGCTCTTTACAGCACCACTCTTTAATCCACTCAGTGACGGGGTATACTTTTACAAACTACGCTGATGAAACTCAGCGCTTAATTCCCCGGCCAGGAAACCATACTGAAGACACTATGCTACAATCCAGACTTGGGTGATGGAGAGCGGGTTGGCCTTGAATGACGGGAAGACCGAAATCATGATTGTGGGTATAGTGGCACATCTGAAGAAACTAGGGCCAGAGTTCAGTGAATTCCTCATAGCCGGATGTGTTATTCCCACCCTTCAGAAGGTGAAGACCTTGGGCATGGTGCTTGACCAAGAGCTTAACATGAAGGCTCATGTTAGCTTTGTGTTGTCTTCTACATCGTATTACTTGAAACTGTTGGTACAACTGAGGCCGTATTTGTCACAGGACAATTGAGCAACAATTGCACGGGTAATCAATGGAGCTAAATTAGACTATGGCTCCAGCTTGTTACATGTAATAGGCAAAGGAGGCATGATGCGTCTCCAGATCAAGCAAAATAGTGCGGTAAGATCTGTTATGGGTCTGAAAAGGAGTGACCATGTCTCCATAGCGAGGAAAGCATTGCATTGACTCCCTATGGCCAGTACTACTGTGTATTACTCATAAGTGTTTGCTTGGAGTAAGACCGGTATATCTAACTAACCACATCTCCTGGCTACCGGTCTGAAGAGCACTGCGATCCAACAATGTGGGTCTTCTTCAAACTCCCCGGGCTAAACTTGACAAGGTAGACCAGGGCTCCTTTCGCTTTACAGCACCAAGAATCTGGAACTCTCTTTCTCCAGAATTGAGATTGTGCAAATCCTTGGGAGTTTTCAAAGTTGGGCTGAAGACCCTTCTGTTCTGCTGAGGCGGGACTTGACCTCTGATATGATGGAAATCTGCCTTTCTGTTTCGTATGTCTTTGTTGGTGCAACTATGCCTCTGGGTCTGTGACCGGCGCCTTAAAAATAAATATAAATAAATAAATAAATATACTTGGAGCAGAAGTTCGACTCAAGGTTTGCTGGCTGAGGAGAAGTGTCACAACATGCGCATGTGCAAGGATACCTAAGAGGTTTAAGTAGTCCCACCATGGGTCATAGTGCACACTTTCAGAACACCTTGCACCACTTTTTAGTTCCCTCACCCAAACAGAGGTACTTTTTAATGTAATAACTGGAATTTCTCTTGGAGCTTGGTGGCGAGGCGGATGCTGCACTGTGCCAGGTTTCCTCTCTCTAGCAATGCACAAAAAGACAATATGCAATTGAGGCTTCTGTACTGTGCAGTCCAATTGGAGAATCAACAACCCGCACAGCTTGGTTGGGCCAAAGTTTCTGTCTGCTGACTGACTTCGGTATTGGAGGCAATCCTTCCATCTGTGAAGTTACCCATGACAGAAAATCTTTTCAGTAATCAAACAGAGCTTGGAGCTCCTTTGCATCCAACACAGTGTTAGTTTGCTGTGCAAAATGCCAATAATTAGCTGAACTGAAACCAAGGGACCAAGGGGCCTGATCTACCGGCAGGTCAGGCCTGCCAGTAGATCAGTGGCCCCACCAGCAAATATAAAGTGTGCTGGTCCATGAAAAATACCAGAGCCGGTATTCCCAGCATTTTAGCTGGAGCGGCCCACTAATAATGGCATTAGGGTCTAGTTCAGATTGGAAAGGAAGTTTGGTTTTGGTCAAATGTATTATCAATAGAGCACCTGTAACAACCTTGAATACCTATGGCCCAATCAGCCCAATCCTGTTTTTTGGAGGAATTTTCATCATATGGTACAAACCCTAAAGTGCGCCTCCCTTTTGAAATCTTATCAGTTTTGATTTCAGATCATGCCCCTGTCATCGTTACTATGCACTGGGAAGATCTAATGATCAAGAGAAAGGGAACCTAAATAGTGATCTTTTATGTTCCCATAATTTTGGATCCTCGGTTAAACAATGTACCCAGGAGTTATTTCAGGTAAATTAGAACAACTCTATGGGCCTCATCACGAGTTCGACAGTGATACGGCGGTAATTCCACCCGGCATTACCATTATTGCTATGGTGAGTGGTGGAATTACGGCCATATTTCAAGTCGGCAGGAGTGCGCAAACACCTTTGGCGGCAATAGTAATTCCGTCTGGGGAATTACCACTGTAAATGTGCTTTGGGCGGTAATTCCACCCAGATTACCATTATCGCTGGCATATTCAGTGCCAAAGTGTCATCGTCGGAATGGGAAGCCTGCCGCCGGACATCTTTAAAAGTACAATCCATTTTGAATCTCCGTTTCCTGTTGCCATCTGGACACAAAACTTGGCAGAATCATGTCCCAGGAAAAGGGGAGAGCAAAAGTGCCAGAGATGAGGCTTCACAAACAAAAATTCACAGAGGCTGAATTGCGGGGACTGGTGGATAAGGTTGTCTGCCATGCTGAAGAGCTGTATGCGAGCAGACAGCAGAGGACCTCTGGCCAGAGGAGGGCTGCCATCTGGGCCACCATCAGTGGCAAGGTCGTGGCAGTGGGTATTGTCCCACGGGACAGTGAAGACTGCCACAAGTGATGGAATCACCTAAAGGCCAGAGTCTGCAGCCTTATCACCAGGCACAGGTGAAACACCTCGGCCACAGGAGGTGGCACCATGGAACCCCCTAGCCCTGACTCCATGGGAGGAAAAGACAAGCTCCATACTTCACATGAAAGGGATAGAGGGGATCAGCAGCAGCATTGTTGGAGCAAACAGCCAAGGGTGCGGCAGGAAGTCTTTTTGTCCCCGCTCCCATGTGAATGCACTGACCAAAAGCATGCACCCCCGAGCATAGATGAGCACAATAGACAGGGGAATGACCAACCACATGGCAAGCAGTTCAAAGGCACAGTGACTATATGCATGTGCCAGGGAAGGTGGAAAACTGTTATAGTGAACATGCACTGTAAGGTGAAATGTGCATATGAATCCATGTAACCATGAAAAGCACCCATGTATGCGGTGACAGTCCATATTGCAAAGTTAACCCCCTGCTTCACCACAACAACAAGCAATATTGGCAGGCCAACAGACAATGCACTCATGCATGTGCTATGTACACCCTCAGCAGACACTACTCCCACCTAGCATTAGCTGTACTCATTGGCCTCAAACCGACCATGCCATTCATACAAAATGTGTATAGGAAGATCATACTTCATGTTGCATGAGTGTCTCGCTTGCCCACTTACTAGTATGCATGAAGAATGACAGCTTGTCGTTATCCACCCAATAGGTTTACAATCGATTCAGGTTGAAGAGGCAGGGCCCTCCACTGCCCAGGAGACCTCCACCCCTGGCAGTGTATCTACCTCTGCCCTTTCACAGGCCAGCCATGGAGGTAGTGGGAGGAAGAGCAGGAGGAAGGCACCAAGGCCACATGGGACCAGTGCCGAGTCAGCCGTGCTAAGCGTGGAGACAATCACTGTCACCACATCTGTGCCCAGTGGCCACTCCAGCAGATCTACAGATGGCAAAGGAGGCACTTCACATGCTGCTGCAGGTGCTGCACTGCCAGCAGCTGCGACAGCCACACCACAGCCGGCCCCTGTAGAGTTCCTCAGGGGACAACATGGTGCCACTCACACACCTGCACCCACCCATGTGCCCCCTGAAATCCCCTTGTCATCTGTTTCAGACAGGCATCACCAGCACTAGGCTGGGGCAGACACCTGTACTGATGGCACTACAGATGAGGAGGAAATAGACACAGGCTTCAGGTCACCCTGCTTCAGTCCTGGACCTCGCCAGAGTCCACAGCCTGTGACACAGCATTCACTGGCTGCAATCTGGACAAGTCTGGACGCCATGGAGCAGGCACAGGTGGCAATTCAAAACCTTGCAGAGCTGCAAGTGCAGCACCTCCCAGCCAGGATTTGCAGGTACCTGAACCACCAGTGCTGACAGCTCCCATTGTCAACTGCTGCTATCAATACTGTTAAGCAGAGGATGAGGAAGCATACCAAGGGCATCTCAGCGTTTGGCGAGTCCATGCACTCATGCATGCTCCTCACATTGCAAAACATCTGTGTTCAAGAATCCGAGCCTGCACCTCTGTTGCCCCCATGGAGGGGTCATTGCATAAAACCCCAAGGCTGAGCTCATTGTGCAATCTGACCCCGACAGTCCTCAAACAGGCTGGCAAGGGCAAAAGGAAACAGAAGTGACATTTTGACACTATTTTCCTAGGCACAATGGAGGTGGGAGGGCATGGGTGTTGGGGATGGTGTGTTGGGGATGGAGGAAGTGGATGGGGAGGGGTGTTGGAGATGGTATTTTTGGGATGGGGAGGTGGATTGGGATGGGTGTTGGGGATGGTGTGTTTGGGATGGGGTGGTTGGTGGGGAGGGGTGTTAGAGATGATTGCTTTTGACACTTTACTATTAAATATTGGTTCATTTGAAGCAATGTTAGGACAATCCTTTTGTGTGAATGTGACATATTCAAAATGTGGCTATATAAAATGATGAGCAGCAGGTGATTATGGTGTCCAGTTAAAGTATCGAAATCAAAAGGATCGACTGCAAAAGGTGAGAATACATTTGTTCGAATTACAATAGGCTCGAATAATCATTTTTGAGAATTATTTTCGATCAATTTCGAACAATACATGTATTAATATGAATGACTTACTCTGTATTCTTAATTTTTAATAATCAATTTAATAATGTTTGTATATGTTTTACATGTTTTTCTACATACTTACATAATGTAAAATATATTTTATAACATTTTACAAATATTTAAAGTAATTTAAACGTTAATATTGCATTTGTTAAATATATAAATATATTGAAATTGTGCATTTGTTAAATAAATAATTATATTGAACGTTTGAAAACTTTATTAAACATGTTATACTTTTGTTACAGTAGATGGCGGTGTTGGATTATTTTTTGTATTTCAAAGTTTTGTATATTTATTCCATAGTGTTTAACGTATGATGTCCCACGTTACGTAAGCTTGCGTGGTTGCCATTTTATGAGTTCCTTTTTCCTGGACAGGTCGCTTTCCGTACGCGCTCCCTTTTTTTAATGGATTTTCTTTTTTTTCCCAATGGAGACCTTTTTTTGGATTATTTTTTTTTCTTGCATGGATTATTTCAACCATGGATTGTTGTTTTGGATCGGTGACTTTCTTCCTGGATTTTATGTTCGTATGTTTTTTTTTCCCTGGATTGCTGTTCTTTTACTTTCCCACGGAGTTTGGAATCAGATTTTCGTTTGTTTTCGTATGTTTTTTCCAAGTTTTGACTTGGATTATCTTTTGGACCTCTTTCGGATTAGTGTTTTTATCAGTTTCTTTTTTTTGGTGACATCGTTTGGACTACAAAACTGGCGGTTTTTGGTGAGTTTCTCTTTATTTATTCTAGCATTTTAAGTTGTACGCAATGGCTTCTAAGTACTGCATTGCTTCCATTGATTCAAAACTGTTGACTATGCTGGTAATTCTTTCCTCATAATCTCTGTTTTTTTTTGTGTTTAGGGGTGTTTTCCAGTGAAATTGTTTGTGCTTTTTTTATTTCTTGCGTGGTTTGTTCTGTTTTAAGGTGATTTGTGAAATGCCATAAATTCGGATTGTTTACATTGAATTCCTTGTTTATTTTGCTATGCCATCCTTCCTGGATGTTGTTTGTTCTTGGCCAGTTTTCTGTTACTGATTTGTGACAATTCCATATTTTAATTGGGTATTTTGCTCTTCTTCTTGTGCCTTGTCGTGTTAGCTGGCCTATCCATGTATTTTCCAAATAGTCCATTTAATCAGATCATTCTTCCTCATGATTGGTGAAATACTGTGTTGTAATCAATGTCTCATAATACGCCATATTGATGAATCTCCTAGGTGAAGTAGCAAAAATCAATATTTTCTCCTTTTTTATATCCAATGTTGTCCACAGAAACTGTTCCCCTTTGTCTGTTTTTTGTAAAATTTCTGGTACATGCATGTCTATATATGTTTGTGGTACCATCGGCAGGTTTTCCTTTTGTTGTTTCTGTCTATTTATGTTTCTTTTCTTTAGCTTCGTGTTTGGCATTTGTGCTGCTACATGGAGTGGCATTTTTTCATATGCTTTGTTTACTAGCGAGCTGGTCACTTCATTTTGATTTTCCTCTACATTTCTCTTAAGTTCATTTATCGATTTTTTAATTAATAAAGTTGTAGTGTGAGGCATATGATTGTGTTCCCCTGTAGACCTTTTATTCCCATTTTCAGTTATTGCGCTTCCTGCACACTGTCATTTTTTATATTCCGTACATTTCCAGTAACTGGTTTCTTTACGTGTCGTTTCTCTATTGTAGATGTATCTATCAAATACTAGCTGCGATCCTCCCATTTGCGATCTTATGTATTCCATTTTTGTATCAATACGTGTCTGAAAAATCCAATTTTATTGTTAACTATCGTTTGCTGACTGTAATGTGCTAATTTTATAAATATATCTTGAATTTCATGTGTTTCACTTACCAGATGATTTCAGTCAGGTAATACGTTATCGTCTCTTTCTTTCGTGTCAGCTGGTGTTTCCTTGTCACCTTCTCTCACGCACTGACAGTTTGTTTCCAACCGTCACCTGTGCATATGCTTTCTACACAAGGTTCTTTACTCTTCATTCAGATCTAGCATTTTAACCCTTTATCAATCTAATTTTCATTTAATATGTTGTTTAATCTTCGATCCTTTTGTTTTGAACAAATCACCTTTCACATGCTTTTTACCCGATGCCGCACCTTTGACTTTCGATCCTTTTGATTCGATCCTTTTGTTTTTCGGTCCTTTGTTTTCGGTAATATTACCTATAACCTGTGATTATCAATGTTTTCAGAAACAATTGTCAATTAGTCCTTACCGCGACAGACGACCGTCTCTTCACTCCTTCCACTCACTTTGTTGCAGCACTGCACCTGTAGCTAGTGAGTCTTCTGGAGTGGCGATGTCCTCATCACGGGGCAGGTGGACATTTTGCCTGAGGCAGGTGTTCTGCAATATGGCACAGGCAAGAAATATTTGTCCAACCTTTCTCTGGCCTGCACATCAAGGCCCCCCTAGACACCAAAAACGACCCTTCAGCAAGTCAAAAGTCTACTCTCTGCACAGTCTGGTGCTGACATATGCCTCATTGTAGGCCATCTACTGTGGCATATGTGGATTGCAAACAGGTGTCATTAGCCATGGTAGCTGGGAGCATCCAGAGGCACCTGCAAGGACAAAGGTCACAGCTGTCTGTGACAGTGCATTGTGGATGGATTGCATTTTCTAAAGGCATGTTGAAGGACACTCTGTGCATACATTTTACCTACATTGTTGTACAACATGTTTTTCCATCCCAGTAATTGAATGTTGAGTCATTTACTATGGGGGAACATATGCATTGTCATGCTACACCATGTACACAGCTCACAACCAGCAGTCGTCACTTTCATGGTCTGTGATTTGCATTTCAGAGTGCATGTTGCCTGTGTTGGGCCAGTGCGTTGCTATGATGCATGTGCCCTCATGGGTGATTAGTTGTTCTTGTGCATGTTTGCGGTGTATGAGTTCTTTCCATTATGGCTTCACATAAATGGTTACCAGATTAGATGGCATTACTTTCTGTCAGTGTTGCATTGTCTTTGTGCAGAGCTGAACTGTGACCTTCGATGTGTAGGTATGTGTTCACTTGCGTTGTGGTTCCTGCAGTTCTCTGTGTGTGTATTGCTTACTTGTTGGGGCAATATGCATCACCAGCATACTACTGCATTGTCCTACATGGCCTAGTCCTGTGGGTTGATGGCTGTCAGGTGCGGGGTCAGAGGGCAGGTCCTGCATGTACAGAGCCTTGACAGGGCATGCATTGATCAGTTGTGGTAATGCCCCCACTTTTACATAGCATTTCACTAGTGCTGAGAGATCAGTTTCTGTGATGGCCTTTTTACTCACCCAGTATCCTTGTCCCTCTGTCTCTCTGGCTCTCCATGTTTGCAGGCAGTACACTGTTCCACAGGACCATAGCATTGAGGGTGGAATCAAGGAAGCAGGCCAAGCATTCTGTCATCACGATGTCAGCATCACAGGTGACCTGGACATTCATGGAGTGACACTGCTTCCTGCTGTGTTATTCCTCTTCAGATGACTAGGGGGCAACCAACGCCACATGGGTGCAGTCCAGAGCGGCAATTACAGTGGGCTGCTTCATGGAAGCGTGCTTTTTGGCATTAATCTGTGCCGGGGTGGGGGGGCAGGGAGATATAGTGGGAGGCATGGCACAGGAGTGCTTCAAGCACAAGCCCAAGCACAAATGAAAATGTAAACTAAGACATGCTATCAAGCATGCTCACAGTGTGCTGGTATGTGCCAGTTGCAAGGAAATAAACTGACCGACACAAGCTCCAGCAGCGGGGTTAGGGATGTTGTTATATTAATCCTACTCTTTATGTTGTCATTCATCAGGGAGAGTAGCTCTACAGTGATCTCCCAGTTCAGCCGGCACACGGTAATCAGAGCTGGATATCAGTTAATGTCTAGGGTGAGGGCGTGACCCAAGGAATGTGCACTCGCCTTGCATGGCGTCGCCTTCTCTCTGCGACCTATGCTGCTGTTCCTGCCTCTGCTGCTCAATGTGGAGCAGGAAGAGCTGCATTTCCCAGTTAGCAATAGCTAGTGGCAGCAGGGTGTTGGAAATTGTGTTTGGGTCAGGTACAGGCCTTTTGCAGTTTTTCAGGGTGGATTGGATGCACCTGTGACTTGTTTTCCATCACCTGTTTGGATTTACCGCAACCTTTTAGGTGGAGGTAACTGCACTGTGTTTTGGTCGAATTACTGCCCATTTTCAGAGTTATTTCAACTTGTGATATGGTGGAAATTCCTTTTCAGTCTTGGTGTTAATTCTGCTGTGTCTAATTCCACCCGATGTTGGTGGTAATTCTGCCTGAGCTAATTCTGCTGATGCAATTAGCGCCAACTCCTTATTTGGTGGTGTGGTAAAAGTAGCAGTAATTCCATTTCTGACACTTTTATTGTTTACCACCAAACTCCTACTGAGCCCCAATGTCTTCTACCACTGTTTGGGATGTGTATAAAGCTGCCCTTTAGGGCCATATGATCAGTTTTGTGAGCGTGAAAGAAAGACTGGAAAGACAGGTGTCCCCACAAAATATTAAGGCTATAAATGAAAATGAAACTAGACTACCTGAGTGTGCCGATCCCGGGGAAATTAAAGACCCTCTTACACATAAAAAATCAAATATAATGAGCACAGTTACTTTAGGGTACATGTTGTCCTACTAGAATAACATTCTTAATTCTTCAGTGGTGCAAATAATGCGGGATCCTTACATGCCTCCTACCTAAATGCTAGGAAGCAAAACAGCACAATTGCAGCTCTTAAGATGGGAAATAGAACAGAAGTGAAGGAGCTGAATACTACAAACCAATCTATACTCCTGGAACAGATCATTCCAATAGTCAAATTACATCATCCTTGCAGAGGACTCCCACTCCACAAGACATTGCATTCCCTCGATTGAACTCGTAAAAGGGGGGAGGATATAACACTGGACCAAATTAGAGTAGCCATCTCCTAATTGAAGCACGGCAAAGCTTGCGTTCCAGATTGAATTCCCATCTATTGATTTCACAGTTTTCCAGATTTGTTATCCCCTAAACCACTTACCTTGTAGTCATGGCAACTTTCGAATACAGATAGGACCTTGAATTGTGTCTTCCCAGGCGATGTGATGTACGTAATTCCCAAGCCAAGTAAAGACTTCCCATTCGTTGAAAACTAGAGGCGCAAATCCCTGATAAATGCAAACTCATCTCTCCTCCACAGCCAAATCAAAGAACCTTGTGCGCTCTTATTAACGTTGTATAGCATTGGATGCATTCCTAAGAAGCTCAATGAGTAGTGAATCATTATATAAAGACTGCTTGCCCTCCTTTGCTGAAAAGTAACCAATCAGAGAATTGAACGATGTCAGTAATAGCAGATGTGACTAATCCACGATTACAACTCAGGAATGATAGAGAAGGGCTTCTCTAACTAAACACTCCATATTTGTATTCAAATATTACTATCATTGCATTTCAATAAGCATCATTGTCTTACAATACAAAAATACAATTAATTTCATCTTCATTTTCATCTGGCCTGTCCCCTTTCACTCTCCATGACTTGCACAGAGGGCTATTCACACTGGATTACATGCAAAACGTATTTTCCTCAATAAATGATGTGCACCATATCAACAATAACCTTAGCACTGCAAATTCCTAATAATCTGCTTTCAAAACTAAGCATTGACATTTCTCATTTATATTTTAAATACAAACTGCCTCTGCCCTTCATTTATGCTAATTGGGGAATTCAAGGATTATGATCGAGAAACAACAGGACATGTGTCGATTAAGAACTGATTATCAATGTTTGATTCGCACATGCCAATTCACTGCCCACCCCTGCCAGAAATCAAAATAAATGTCTACGTAGTGAAAATTCTGGGAATAGACGCACCATTCTCTCTGTTTTCAAGATTCCTAATCAAGATCTGGTGTACAAAGGAACAGAATTCCACGGAAAACACATTTGCAATATTTAACAAGTAGGTATCCACGACTGAGGGATTTCCCCCAAAAAGAGTAGAATGCGGACACGCGTAATTTGATTGCCTGGTGTGCAGGAAATGCACCAACTTGATCCCTCTAGTCAGGGGCACTCTGTGCTTCAGGGTAGCGGGGAGTCAGCCTATCTGCTCAAACGGGGGTGCTGATGTCCTTCAGTGGTGTCCAGGTGGACTAGAACAAAGGGGGCTATGAACCCCTGCAGCTCTTGTGGCACTGACCCCCATATATTCAGGGACAAACCAGGGGGCCTGAGGTGTTTGTCCCGTTGTAAGAGGAATCTTCAGCCACATTGCTCGGATCCCCTCCATGATTTTAGAGATCAAACCTTGTGGCAGAGTCCACTGGTCAGGTGTCCTTGCCTCACAGTGCCTTGCAATCAGCAGTGGCGCCCAGCGGGGAAGAACACTTTGGGCAGACGAGAGTCACCAGCCTGGTCTCTGGGTAGTGGATTCCAGTGACTCTTAACTTGATCATTGCCACTCAATAGTTCACTTCAGTAGAAAGGTATCACGCCATCACTGCGCACCCCATTACTGCAAATGATAAAATATTGCATCATTTACAACAAACTGATGCGGATATGTAGATGGCGGTGGGTTAGAGAATTCATTAAAGTGGGGGGAAGTGGTGGGGGCTGCAGGGGGTCTGTAGATGGTGGTGGGTTAGAGTATTCATTAAAGTGGAGGAAAGTGGTGGGGGCTGCAGGGGGTCTGTAGATGGCGGTGGGTTAGAGTGTTCATTAAAGTGGGGGGAAGTGGTGGGGGCTGCAGGGGGTCTGTAGATGGCGGTGGGTTAGAGTATTCATTAAAGTGGGGGGAAGTGGTGGGGGCTGCAGGGGGTCTCTTCTTTTCACATACATGTGTTATAAATGATTCGACATTTTCGCATTCGCAGTTACAGATGCGACATTTTCACATACATCCAGTAAAATGTCTACTTCTTAGAAAAAAAATATTAAATCGTGTTTTTGGTTTTAATGCAGATGACAATGCTCTCGTTCTTGATGTGTGAGTGGAGAGCAGGGGGACCGCGCCCATGACCTGGACACTGGGTGGGGGTGGGGGGGGGCTTGCAGACTTTATGATGGAACTGAAAGTCATGAAGGCCTCTGTGTCTCGGCCCCTGCACGTGAGTAATGGTTGAGCCGCAGTGAGGAAGTAGGCGCTGTGAAAGGAAGTGGCATTAGTTAGGCTGTGGGCATGAACAGTCATCGCTCAAGTGGTGTTTTAGACGTACTCATTTTGAAGTAAATAGAAGACACTGGTGCTCAAGATCATATCTTCCACCTTTAAAACATTTTGCACATTGTTGAGATTGATATCATCGCAGTGCGGCTCTCTGAGCATGCTTAGAATATCAATTGATGGGGTGGAACTAGTGTTTTAAGCACTTTCTACTTATTTAACCCTCTAAGACTTCCTAACAGTACAGTGAGCTATTATAGCGACATATTCTTAAGGTAACCCTGTCTTCATTGAAAGGCGTAGGCCCGCCTCAAATGTTTGGCAGCATTACACTGCCAAATGTAACTACTGTTACTGCATGTGGTAACAGAGTGGTACGTTGAAGGGTCCGCTCGATCCAGATTTATGCAGACCCTTCACTTATTCCCCATTTTCGAGTCACATGGGACTCTGTTGGGTAAATGGACCAAGACTCTGGGACAGTCTTCCACTTACTTAAAGAAGGGCAGTCTCTCTACAAATCTTCAGGGCAGGATTAAAAACGTACCTCTGGTTATGGCACGATCCTCTTGGCTCTTTTTGGGTAGCAATAGCTAATCATTCTAATGATCTGTTGTTCTTGTTTCTCATTTCGGGATACCATCTGCAGCAGGATACGATTCAGTTTGTTGTGTGCGCGTTATAAATACTTCAAAATCAAAAGTGATTAACTTGGAATATCGTTTACAGAAAGGGTTTTTATTGGAGGAATTTTCCTCGAAATTAAAACAGAGTGTTTTACTGAGTTTCAGTACTGAAACTCGTAATTTGGTGGTGTGGTAAAAGTGATTGTAATCCCATTACCATCGCTTTTTTACTGCAACACCAACCGCACAATGAGTCCCATAAAGTTGGTGCCTGTACTCGTCCTTCGGGTACTCATGGCACACTTAAAGGCAACACTGCAATGCATGATTCTGGTGAGGATGAGCCATGCAAATAAGTCATAATCCAATGCATTAAAGTAGTGCACCTTTAAATAATGTTCTAATGAATAACCGAAATGAAATCAAACTAAATAAAAGTTGCTATAGAAGACTAGACTTGTGAAATTGAGTTGTTGCTTTAATAGCAAAGTGGTGAGAAAGAGAAGAGGTATGCAGAGTAATGAAGAGAGAAGAATCCAGGTGCACACCCAGATTGCGAGCAGATGGAGAAATAAGGGGCGCGGGAAATAGAAGCAGGAGCCAAGGGGGGAGGAATGGTTGAAGCTGGAATAAAAGAAATTCTGCTTTAAACAGGTTAAGGAAAAGATAGTGGTTGGACATCCAGGATTTAATAGCCAGAAGGCACTAAGTCAAGGTAGCTTGGATAGAGGAGGTGAAGGCAGAAAAGGTTAGGAAAAGCTGTTTGTCATCAGCATAGATGATTCATAAATCCTCTCACAGCCTCCCAGACCCCCTTCTTCCCATTAGCCATTTACATCACATTCTCCGCTGGCCCGGCCTGTCCCTTTCACTCTCCATGACTTGCACAGAGGACTATTCACGCTGGAGTAAATACAAAACTTATTTTCCTCAATAAATGATATGCACCATATTAACAATAACCTTAGCTTTCTAACTTCCTAATAGTCTGTTTTCAAAAGTAAGCATTGACATTTCTCATTTATTGTTTTAATACAAACTTTCTATGCCCTTAATTTATGCTAATTGAGCAATGCAAGGATTATGGGCCTCATTACAAGTCTGGCGGTAGCTGTGATGGTAAAACCGTCAGGTTGCCGCTGGACTTGCAATATTTACCGGCCCCTGGCTTTGCAGAATTACCTGGGGATTACGACCCCCACGTTCAGGGAAGTCAGGCGCCGGTAAATGTTAATCCCCATTCCCATTTGAGTCCAATAGAACTCAATGGGAATGGGGATCACAGACGCACCAGCACCATTAATAACGGAGCCGGGGCTTCCGTGTAGTTCTGCTTACTATGGCCGCTGTGCCCGGCAGGGTCCCACCTGCCGGGCACAGCAACTCTGGCAAGCAGACCTGTAGTGTGCTGATCCGGTAACAACGGTGCCAGTAGGCTTACCGGCACCGTTGCTCCCGGACCGGTACACTTATAATGAGGCCCTATGATTGAGAAACAACAGAACATGTGTCGATTATGAAATGATTATCAATGTTTGATTCGCACATGGCAATTCACTGTCCACCCCTGCCAAAAATCAAAATAAATGTCTGCGTAGTGAAAATTCTGGGAGTAGACGCACCATTCTCTCTGTTTTCAATATTCTTAGTCAAGATCTGGTGTACAAAGGAACAGAATTCCACGGAAAACACATTTGCAATATTTAACAAGTAGGTATCCACGACTGAGGGATTTCCCCCACAAAGAGTAGAACGCGGACACGCGTAATTTGATTGCCTGGTGTGCAGGAAATGCACCAACTTGATCCCTCTACTCAGGGGCACTCTGTGCTTCAGGGTAGCGGGGTGTGAGCCTATCTGCTCAAACGGGGGTGCTGATGTCCTTCAGTGGTGTCCAGGTGGACTAGAACAAAGGGGGCTATGAACCCCTGCTGCTCTAGTGGCACTGACTCCCATATATTCAGGGACAAACCAGGGGGCTTGATGTGTTTGTCCAGTTGTAATAGGAATCTTCAGCCACATTGCTCGGATCCCCTCCATGATTTTAGAGATCAAACCTTGTGGCAGAGTCCACTGGTCAGGTGTCCTTGCCTCACAGTGCCTTGCAATCAGCAGTGGCGCCCAGCGGGGAAGAACACTTTGGACAGACGAGAGTCACCAGCCTGGTCTCTGGGTAGTGGATTCCAGTGACTCTTAACTTGATCATTGCCACTCAATAGTTCACTTCAGTAGAAAGGTATCACGCCATCACTGCGCACCCCATTACTGAAAATGAGAAAATATTGCATCATTTACAACAAACTGATGCGGATATGTAGATGGGGGTGGGTTAGAGTATTCATTAAAGTCGGGGGAAGTGATGGGGGCTGCAGGGGGTCTGTAGATGGCGGTGGGTTAGAGTATTCATTAAAGTGGGGGGAAGTGGTGGGGGCTGCAGGGGGTCTGTAGATGGCGGTGGGTTAGAGTATTCATTAAAGTGGGGGGAAGTGGTGGGGGCTGCAGGGGGTCTGTAGATGGCGGTGGGTTAGAGTATTCATTAAAGTGGGGGGAAGTGGTGGGGGCTGCAGGGGGTCGGTAGATGGCGGTGGGTTAGAGTATTCATTAAAGTGGGGGGAGGTGGTGGGGGCAGCAGGGGGTCTGTAGATGGCGGTGGGTTAGAGTATTCATTAAAGTGGGGGGAAGTGGTGGGGGCTGCAGGGGGTCTGTAGATGGCGGTGGGTTAGAGTATTCATTAAAGTGGGGGGAAGTGGTGGGGGCTGCAGGGGGTCTGTAGATGGCGGTGGGTTAGAGTATTCATTAAAGTGGGGGAAGGTGGTGGGGGCAGCACGGGGTCTGTAGATGGCGGTGGGTTAGAGTATTCATTAAAGTGGGGGGAAGTGGTGGGGGCTGCAGGGGGTCTGTAGATGGCGGTGGGTTAGAGTATTCATTAAAGTGGGGGGAAGTGGTGGGGGCTGCAGGGGGTCTGTAGATGGCGGTGGGTTAGAGTATTCATTAAAGTGGGGGGAAGTGGTGGGGGCTGCAGGGGGTCTGTAGATGGCGGTGGGTTAGAGTATTCATTAAAGTGGGGGGAAGTGCTGGGGGCTGCAGGGGGCCTCTTCTTTTCACATATATGTGTTATAAATCATTCGACATTTTCGCATTCGCAGTTACAGATGCGACATTTTCACAAACATCCAGTAACATTTCTACTTCTTAGAAAAACTTTATTAAATCGTGTTTTTGCTTTTAATGCAGATGACAATGCTCTCGTTCTTGATGTGTGAGTGGATAGCAGGGGGACCGCACCCATGACCTGGACACTGGGGGGGGGTGCTTGCAGACTTTGTGATGGAACTGAAAGTCATGACGGCCTCTGTGTCTCGGCCCCTGCACGTGAGTAATGGTTAAGCCGCAGTGAGGAAGTAGGCGCTGTGAAAGGAAGTGGCATGAGTTAGGCTGTGGGCACGAACAGTCATCGAACAAGTGGAGTTTTAGACCTACTCATTTGAAGTAAAGAGAAGAAGAGAAGACACTGGTGCTCAAGATCATATCTTCCACCTTTAAAACATTTTGCACATTGTTGAGATTTATATCATCGCAGTGCGGCTCTCTAAGCATGCTTAGAATATCAATTGATGGGGTGGAACTCGTGTTTTAAGCACTTTCTACTTACTTAACCCTTTTAGCCTTCCTAACAGTACAGTGAGCTATTATAGCGACATATTCTTAATGTAACCCTTTCAACAATGAAAGACCTATAGGGCCTCCTTAAATGTTTGGCAGTATTACCTCCACAAACACTGCTAAATAACTGAGTTGTTGCTTTAATAGCAAAGTGGTGGGAAAGAGAAGAGATATGCAGAGTAAATAAGAGAGAAGAATCCAGGTGCGCACCCAGATTGTGAGCAGATGGAGAAATGGGCAGCGCGGGGAATAGAAGCAGGAGCCAAGGGGGAGGAATGGTTGAAGCTGGAAAAAAGAACTTCTGTTTTAGACAAGTTAAGGAAAAGATAGTGGTTGGACATCCAGGATTTAAAAGACAGAAGGCACAAAGTCAAGGTAGCTTGGATAGAGGCGGTGAAGGCAGAAAAGGTTAGAAAAAGGTGGGTGTCAGCAGCATAGATGTGGTTGGACAGCCCAAAGGACATTGCCCTCAACACCAGTAAAACATTCAATGCTACAGTAAAGAAGAATTGACTTGTTTGGTTACACCAATACCTCCGCCCACCGTGTAAAAGCACACATCATAGTGGCCTTGCCCTTTATGTGAGTACAAAATACAATGCCTCAGACATTGCCCATTCTGCCTGCCCCTTTGCGCTATAACCTCCTACCCAAGCCCTCCTCTATGTATCAACATACAACAAGTGGGCTTCGTCCAAAAATGTAATAAAAACATACAAGAAAACATCCATGTTCCAATGCCGCAATGCCCCTTGAATGGGCCCCAGCATGGCACACGCACATTCATATCCATTTACCAACCATTCATTCACCCAGTGGCGGCTGGTGATTTTTTTAAATTGAAAGGTCATTAACGTTTCGTGCTTACTTTATTATAGATAACCATTAAAAAATGTCATGCAACAGCAAGAAATTACTAGACTGGCAGCACCAAAATGCCAGCTTAGCCACTAATATAACATGCTTTCTTTTGGATGGATGCCCATTAAAAATGATGTTTTAGTAAATCACCCTCACACCACCCCCACGCAACCCCTCTCCAACCCCTCTCGCTTGCACCCCCTCCGTTGACCCCCTTCTCCAAAATCAGCTCCTCGGTCCAGCATGAAACACAAGCACACACACATTACACAACATTCACTCGCTCATATGCACGGGTACTCATTCACCATACACTCATTCATTTACCCACATAACATAATACATATACACACCTTTGGATGTATGCAAACATACATCATGAAAATGCAGCATCCCTGCACACACATTTATAAAAAATAATTTTTTTCCCTTAGCTTTTTTGCCGAATCCGTCGCTCCAAGTGACTCCTCTCTTGCTGGCATCTGGCTCTCGTGCTCCACGCAGGCGGGAACCAGGAAGCTCCCTGCTTCTAGATCGCTCTAATGTGCAGAGGAGCCAGAGCGACATCTCACACCAACCAGAACAAAAATAATCCACTTTGACTTTAACTATCCATTTAACAAAGATATCATTTGTTTCCAGAAAGAAAGTGTTTCCGATAGAAATAATTTTTTTCTGAAGTTCAAGGAGGCTCCACCCTAGGACATAGGGTGGTGGCACCCCTCACACCATAGGGTATAAGATGTCTCCTGCTATGCCAATGCATCCCTGAAAAGAGCATCTAGCTTGTGGTATATGCTTTTAATTGAAAGGGCATTAACATTTCATGCTTATATGTGCTATATGCAGAAAGACATGGACAATGGGTTAATGTTACAGGGAGAGACATACAGCTTAATTTCCCAACTCGGTTAGGTGGTGCCTGCTCCTATGAGGTAGGTGTGGATAAGACAGAGGGCCTATTTATGCGTTTGGCTGGAAAGACAGGGCTCATTCCGCTGTATTCAATTGTTACTTCCATGACATTCGGCTTAATTCCAGGTCACTTGTGCATGTCAACTATTGGCGGTAACAGTAATTATGTTCAGTGGAATTTGTGCTAAAACCAATATCGATCTGTAAATCCATCTCTTTTTCGGAGTAAGCATTACTGCTGGAAAAGTGGAGGAATAACTGATCGGTAATTCTGTCTGTGGAATAAGCACTAAGCCGTAAGAGTATAATTCTGCAAACTTGAAGCTCAGTAGTGGCCATCTGTGAAAACTCACTCCATTTAAACTCAGACATTTTCAGTTGCGATCCAACCCTACAAGTAGTGCCAAGCATGCCAGAGGAAATAGGCAACGGGAAGGTGCCAGAAGTGCTAATGAACTCACTGAGGAAGAGCGCCATGCCCTTGCTGAAAAGATGGTCAGCCATGCTGATGAGCAGCTGGGAGTGCAGCAACAGTAAAGAACTGTTCAGAGGAAGAATGCCATCTATACAGACATACATGACAAGGTGGTACCTGTTGGCAGTGTACTCCAGGACAACAGAGACTACTGCAAGAGGTCAAGTGACCTCAAGCCCAGGGTGTGTCTCTAATCTCCATCCATTGGTCGGAAACAGTGGACACAGGAGGTGGCACAGTCAAGCCACTTGTCCTCGCACCCTGGGAGGAAAAGGTCAACAGTATCCTCCACGTGGCTGGCATAGGGCAAATCGGAGGAGCAGAGGTTGGAGCAGGCAGTCAACCCAAACCTGGTGAGTAGGGATGTCATCTTTGTGTACTGAATGCACTAACTGCCTCCCTAGCCTAGCCATGTTCCTGGAATAAGATGGCTACAATGCCAAGACCACGGCCATGCTCAAAAGCCCTTGTGACTAATGCCGGGGCAACAAAACATATGTGCCACAGATTGAGGGACACAATGTGACTGTAAAGCTACAAATGCACCATTACGTCTATGGAATTGTGACACCATGCAATATGGAAGGCCATACAGACAACTGAAACCCCCTGTTCCCCTGTACATTCCATATTGCACCATAAGCACCCAAAAACCATTTAGCCCCCATTGGAAACCAGTGACAAAAACTGGCCTGATGGATGAAAATGTCACATGAGCAATGCATCTGCCAATGAGCATCGACATAAATGACAGGAAAAGTCATCATGTCTCCTTGCCCTCATCCAACTTTTCCAGTGCTATCTGAGGCCCATGGAAAAATACCCTGTCCATGATGGCACAGTAGCATGCTGACTCTTCTGAGCATACCACAATGTGCACTTGACAACAAAAACCCAGAGACACAAAATCGCATTGTCACACCTAGCAAGGTGTGCACATCAGAAGGGAAATGTAATAAATGGAATAGACATTCCTAAGCATGTGAACCAACCAATTCGATTAACCTTTGGTCAGCGTCCTCAAAATCCATGAGTGTCTTGCTTTTCCATATACAAATCACCAAGATGAGTCACCACTTTCCATTCATCCCCCAGACAGATTCACAGGCCACCCAGAAAAAGGAAGCCGGGCCCAGGTCAGCAGGGACAACACAACCTACCACTGAGACCACTGAGGTGCTTACACCAACTTCTAGCACCTTGGCCACCAGCCCTTTCTCCCCGCAGTCATGACAACTGCCAGAAGACCTCTGCCTAGGACATATCTGATGCCTGTACCTTCATAGCTGCTGCACTCACTAGCCAGCAATCATCACTATCGAAACAGCTCCTCATGCAGCAGCTCCAACTCCCACCAGCACCGCCAGCCTGCAGGTCCGTGTGAAGACCCGTGGCCGGTCTGGCACTCCAGCAGCCATTGATAGGATAAGCTGTCAAGCTGTCTGCAGGCCCCTCCTGCCTCTCCACCCGACTAACAGATTCAAGCCAACAGCCTCAGAACACTGACACAGGAACTGATGATGCTGACACTGGACCTGTGAATGCTGGTGGGGGGAAGAAGTACCTGTGGAACACCCTGGGCTCTATCAGTACCCCTGACAACAGCCTCAGAACAATGACACAGGAACTGATGATGCTGACATTGGACCTGTGGATGCTGGTGGGGGGAAGAAATACCGATGCAACACTCTGGGCCCTATCAGTACCCCTGACAGTGTGGACTAATAATGCCTTCAAGAGATCTGAAGCAGGCCGAACAACATTCATCAGCACCAGAAGCGCATAAAAAACATAGTGGAGCCGCAACACCTGCAGGGCTTATCTTAACGGATGGCTAGGGTAATAAGCAGTGCCACCACCTCAATTCAGTGACAGCCTCCAATACAGTGGTGGGCCACGGAGTAAAAGAGCTAGTGGAGGCTTTATCATTGTGTGCTGACACTATGCAGAGGACACTGCTCCTGACGTTGCAGCATATCTGGGGGCAGGAGTCAGAAAGTTCCACTTCTGTCATCCCCACAGAAGGCTCATGGGCTGAAAGCCCCTGTTGTCAACCCCAACACTCTGCTACATGAACTCAAGCTGAGAAATCTGGCATGTTCAAATGGTCATGTAAGACCCCCAATTGATGAGACACTCTTGTTGGGTTTAAGGGTGGAGGAAGGAAAGAGTATTGCAGGTGAGGGTGGATGAACGTTGGTAATTATTTTAGCTGTAAGGTCCCCCGTAATGGTAGTTGCAGTAAAGAATTCGAGAATTGATCACAGCTGCATCAACATGGGGCATTCTGGCAAAGACAGGGAGGGTATCATTTGTGTTGAGAGGCAGACAAATACATCATCCATAGCTTCTGCCCCTCCCCTAGCCCAATACCACACTGGTGAGAAAAGTTACTCACTGAGGCAACCGTACCACCCTTATCCCAGGCAGGTACAGCAGGATATGGACACAACCTGAGCTAAAGATGGCAAGAGTAATACAACTAACATTGCAATAAAATATGCGCTGCATTAGCCACAAAGCAAATGTGCACTCAACATGAAGAACACGAGCATTAGGTAACATATGCATTTATACATGAAGAATATTAACATAGCATCCATAAAACATGAAGAATATTAACATAAGCAATGTATAAGCTGAATGCAACATGAACGACACGCGAATATAGCTCACTAACATAGAAACACAAGTGTAATAGATAGCCATCTTTTCTAAAATTGAAGCAGCAGCACACTTTCAAACAGACAAAGTCTTCAAGGGTTTGAGAGAACACAAAATGCTGAAACCATAGAAATACAGATCCATGCAGAGCTCAGGCAGGAGCTGACAACCACAGCCATGGTTTCCACGAATTAAGGGAACATTGCAGTGAAAGCACGAGATAGCAATTGTCAGGACGCAAGAAGGATACTCCAAGATTAATTAAAGTTTTATAAGAGTAGAACCAGCCTTTGTAAGCCAGGTGCAGGACAACTATAAACCAAAAGACTCCATGACAAATGACTCAAGAATGTCCCCAGTGGCAAAAAAACACTCCCATTACTATTAGCTAAACTCCCAAAAAATGGAGGGTGAAATAATTCCAAACACGGTCCCATAGCACATGACCCATAATTTAAGAACACTGTCTATTCATTAGCAACAAACACAGATGAGACACATGTCATTAGGCACAAGACGCCACACACGGCCAAATACAAAGAGATCACCCTGGCTCATGGCCTAAAAATAAGGGATGGTACATGTTTTAATTGAAAGGAAAGCAGTCCATGGACCTCTCTCCCCGACTCCTGTCTGGCTCGTGTCTTGTCGACCTGTCAATTGTCCAAGGTTGGTTAGTAAGAAGCCAACCAATGAAAATACCCAATGTTATGCCGCCCATGAAGTAAGGTGCCAGCCAATTATATGGTGCAGAAATGATGTATTTTTACCTTTATCAATTTAGAGGTGGTCTGTAGAGGAGCCACCGTATGTGTGTTAACCAATTAGAAAAGTAACCCGTATAGAATGTATATATAATCACCACCACTAACCAATTCCCGTACCCCATAGGTTTTGGTAACTAAGATTGCAGTATGATGTCAATTATGACAATGTTGAATATACAAACCATTGTTTTTCATGTAACCAGTGAGAACGCCAAGAAGTTCATGCTTGTATACTGTCCCTGCTTTATTTTGATGATAATAAAGCTGGTTTTGCCTTGCACTGTGCTTACTCCCATTATTTAGTCTGCTTTTGATCCACTCCAAGTCCTATGTGTTTTAATTCATTATACAGCATACTTTCTGAGAAAAACTGACAAAAAATCCAGAGCGTATGCAATTGTTTTGTAGGGTAAAACCCAGGGCTGGCCTGAGTGGTGGCAGCGCCTTAGGTAATGAAACAAAAAATGGTCCCCTCGTGCCACCTGATCAATGCTGGTGCCAGGGTGGGGGCACCACATTTTGTTTATCTCCCTCTTCACCACGGGAGCAGTGAGTTAATAACTGCAATAAGGTGCCGATGCTGATGCATCAGCGCCCTATTGTTATGAAAACCGCCCTGCTCCCTCGCCGGAGCGTGGAGGTAATCACTTCCATAGGGAGCCGATGCAGAAGCATCAGCTCCCTATCATAGGGCTTCCTCCTCCACCCCATGACATGGAGCACTGGAGGCTTTCATGTCATTGGATGGGAGGAGCCCTCGGACTCCGGAGGCCTTCCTGGAGAGGGGCATTGAGTCATTCAGATTGATGGACTTGGGACACAGGCAAGAAATAAAAAAGCCTTTTTGTAAGTGTGCGTGCATGTGAGGGTGTTGCATGTTTATGATGTATGTGTGTATGTATGCGTGAGTGCATGTAACAGTGTGCCTGTGTAAGTGGGCGCAGGAATGAGTATTCAGTAAGAATGGCGTGTGTATGTATGGGTGTGCACTGCAGTTTGAATGTTCTAGGTGACCTTGTGGCAAATGCCATGTGAATGTTGTCAGTGTATGTAAAGAATTGAGAGAGAAAGAGTATGGGAGAGGGATTGGTGGGTGAATAGGTGTGTGTGTGTGTGTGTGTGTGTGTGTGTGTGTGTGTGTGTGTGTGTGTGTGTGTGTGTGTGTGTGTGTGTGTGTGTGTGTGTGTGTGTGTGTGTGTGTGTGTGTGTGTGTGTGTGTGTGTGTGTGTGTGTGTGTGTGTGTGTGTGTGTGTGTGTGTGTGTGTGTGTGTGTGTGTGTGTGTGTGTGTGTGTGTGTGTGTGTGTGTGTGTGTGTGTGTGTGTGTGTGTGTGTGTGTGTGTGTGTGTGTGTGTGTGTGTGTGTGTGTGTGTGTGTGTGTGTGTTTGTTTTTAGGGCCCAGGCAGCGGTCATACAAGCATGAACATGTTCTTAACTGATTTACTGACATTTTTTAGCAAAGGCTAACTTAATAAGTGTTATTACATAGAGGAGTGTTTGGAGTGAGGAATTTATAGCACAATGGGGAAAGATTTCAAGTTTGCTTAAAACACTAACTTACGTCTTTTACCTAATTCAGTGCCAGTCCAGGCCAAAATGTTCTTTTCATGAACAGGAAGGCACGGGAAAGTGCTAGCTCAACAAAGGGGAATGCTAGAAAGCGAATCCAGAAAGCAGGAAATCCTAACAAAGAAACACATTCGAAATCCAAGGAATCAGTTTTAAGGAGGTAGGTAGTGGGCAAGGCATTCTGGGAACGTAGTATTCAGGATAAAAAGGCATACTGGCTGCCAAAAAACTGAATTGGATCAGGGTGAAAGTAAAATATGAAATCTGGTCTTGGAGCTCCAAGATTACCACGTAGGGTTGAGAAGGAAATTCCACAGTTAGCAGATCCAAGTATTGCACCCAATTGATGGGGACAAGAGCGAAGGGGGTGAATTATGACTTATACACACACTACTGAATATCTCACCTGGCATGTAGTCCTGCCACATGAAAGGGGCAGCTTGCTTTTCAATTGGTAGTTTCACGTTGCAAAGGGTTTTCAGGAAAGCCACTTTGGAGCCTGTAGACAGAGCAGACTTTTGGAAATACATTTTCTGCCTGCCAGATTGTTGAAGGTTTGACCCTTAGCTATACTGCAATGACTTGCAGTTCCCAGAGTATCATTGTTGCTACTTTTGGGGCAAAGAAATGTGTGTTTGTAGGCAGAGCAGTCTCGCATTTCTAACATTTATCTAGAGATGTCAAGTAAATGCGAGAAGGCAGCTCAGGTAGGTCTGGAAGATTGTGCCTTGGAGATTCCTCTGGACAGATAGGTGGGGCAATCTTTGAGATACATTTGTGGGTCAATGCTAGTGTTTTAAACATGATGAGTTATTGTACCGGAAGCCAGTGGATGTTTCGTCTGGCTGTGGAAGTGTGGTATTTTTTAGAGATGTTTAGGGCTGCTCACACAACATTATTTTGAATGACCTGGAGTTTTTTTTATGTTGCAGACATTGGTACCTGCAAAGAGGGACTTGCAATAGTCGATCCTTGTAGTATGTGAACTCGAGCGAGTGTGATGCAGTTGTCAGTGGATATGAATGGCAGTGTGTGCTGCTGCTGATGCGACAGCATTTACCTGTCTAGTTTGTGATAACGTGGAGTCTAGGTATATACCCAAGGTCTTTACCTCTTTTACAACAGTGATTGTATTCCTGTCGATATGAAAGGCATTATATGAACCGCTGAGGTGTAGTTCGGTTTTCTCATCATTTAGGCATAGTCAGTGTTGTGCCTTCCAGGCCTGGATGGTTTGGTATAGTTTGTTAAGCGCATTGGAATCAGTGTCATCGTTGCCGTAGATGGGTAGGAGGATTTGGGTGTTATCCGCGTAGTTAGTGTAGGTGACACCCTCGACATTGAGGAGGTCAAAGAAGGGTTTGGTGAAGTTATTGCATCGTGTCGGTGAGACACATGAGGCTTGAGGCACTCCACAGGTGACTGGTGCAGGGGGCGGGGGTGACGCTGCAGTGGAGAACACTCTCCTTGTGCGGTTGGTCAGGAAGAGCTCTATCCAGGCTATGGCTGAGAAGTGGTCAGCTGAGGAGAGGTGTTGGGAGAGTATTGTTTAATTGACCAAGTCAAAGAGTGAAGAGGTGTCAAGTAGGAGGAGGATGGCTATGTTGCTATTGTGTTTGATTTCGTCTATTTGGATTTTTAGGACCAATAGGGTGGATTCTGTACCGTGATATATATTTCAATTTATGGTAAACACATTTTAATGCACAATATATCTGTTTTACCAGAGTGTATATAATAATGTATAGCATACCAAAGTGTTAGTCTTTTTACATCCCTTACTCCATGGATATACCAATGTGTGTCTTTCACTATGTGGCAGAAGGAATTTCACATAATATCATGTATGCATTTCAGTATGCTCTACACATGATTTAGTAGAATGCATCACGCATATCTCACTATATAATACACAAAGTGTTGTAGACAAAGTATGCATTTAAAACTGCATTGTACCATTTCAATATTTAATGTATGATTCTCCATAAACAATGTATACATCTCCTTATGCAATGCATGTTTCCTAGTGTACAGCATATATATTTCAATATGTAATTAAAGCATCTCGATATACAGTACATATATCGCAACATATACTGTATACATCTCAGTGTACAGAATGTTTTTTCAGCATCTAATGCCTGCATCTCAATACATATTGTATACACCTCTGTGTACAATGTTTGTATCCCAGTGTACAGTGTATGTCCTTATGTATTTCAATATATAATACATACATCTCATTATACTGTATATTTATCCCAGTATAAAATATATGTATCTCAGAGCATAGTGTGTATATTTCAATATGTAATGTATGCTTCTCAATACACTGTACGTAAATCTCAGTACCAACTATATGTATCTCAGTGTCTCACAGACAAACAGCTAGATAACATTATCTCTCCCATCCAAAACAGTCAATACTCAAAATACTTCAAATCAATGTGCAAACCTCCTCTACCAGCTAAGGAATATGGCAAGCCAGAAACTTGAATTCTTCCATTTGGAAACAAAATGTCGCTGGTGTATAAATTCAGTATCACCAAAAAAAACACACCCACACAGACTCCAGTTGCTCCTGATTCTAACTGCCCCAACAGTCACGTACAACTCCTTGTCTTTTCCCTCTCCTCCCCTAAGCACTTTCCCTTTCAGATCCATGTGAGCGCCTGGAGGCCTTGCGAATGCTGCAGTGCAGGGTATAAATCCCAATACGATGGCTCAGCGGGTTAAACGCTAGTTGCTGTGATCTGTGTTTGATCTGCAGGTTGCAAATTCGAATACCAGCAAGGCCAACTCACCCTATCATCCTTCCCAGGGTAATAATAGTAATGTATGTTAATATGTTCTATGTAAAGCGCTTTAGATGACAGTGCTATATACAAAAAAAATCGTACAAGCACAACACACAGGCCAATGAGACTATGCCCAGGATATGATATAGTTGCCTGTGCTTGTAAAGGCTGACCTGGGCATGAGGGCTGAAGCCAGTTATGTCAGGCTGTAGTCAGCCATCTATGCTTCAGCTAGCATAAGACAAAGCCAGCCCTTTTGGCTTTGACAATGCTTGTTTAAAGTTCTTTACAATTTCAGCAGTTGGTGCATTTGCCTCCCGTGGACAGTCTAAGATGCAGGAAATCCCCCAAAGCATTGAGCCGCATGCTTAAAATAAATGTCTATGAACAACTGAATCACATTAGAGCGTTTCCGAATGAATCTGTGAGTCATTTCCCATCTGAGGAATGTAGAACCACGAGCATGTGTATATTAAAAGTTCTTCCAAAAATACTGTGTGCTAGTATTGGATCATGTGTTTAGCAAATTGACAGACACAGAGCCTGATTCATGGAATTATCTAGGTGGAAAATAGTGCAACTGATGCAAATCCACCTTCGTCGATTCACGGAATCAAATTTGCAGTACTTTTCCTGGACTTGTGTGGAGTTGGCACTGGCTCGGCTGCATGAATCCTTCATACAATCCGCCACCCGAAGGCAGGCATAAGTACACTTGCGCATAGGATTTGCAGCTCCAAGGTGGAGTTATATGTCAGATTTTGGGGTGCATGTACTCAATTGGGGTTCTGATGTAACTTAGGTGTGTGCGTAAGCAGTGTAGCGGGGTGCAGGAATGTTTTACGGAGATTCGCAGACAGATTTCCCTAGTTATTGCCGAGTTATGATTTTTAGGCATGTTGTCGGGGTACCGAATACAGTTACGTGGGACCCCACGCAGGGTCCCCGAGTTGCAGGAATGCTTACAGGGGACTCCACGCACTGTTTGAAGGGTGTGTGTATTAGCACCCGGGGGAGTGCTCAAAGGTTGTTTATGTTTTGGTTCTGGCTGTTTATGCTTTGCGTGTGGGCCGGTCAGGGGTGTTCCGGACGCAACTTGCGATTACGGTTACTTTGCGCTGTAAATTCCATAAATACGCGGGACACGCATTTTTCTTTCTGCGCACAGGCTCGTGCAGTGTTGTTCTCGGCACACGGCCCTTGCAGGATTTTGGTGCACATTTCCAGGAATCAGGCCCACAGTGTATTTGAGCGCAAGTTGGGGGGGTGACATATGCTTGTTTGGACTTTTAAATACTCATTATATTATATTTTCTACTTGGATGTGTTATTCAACTAAGTTTGTTTATTTCACAATACAGTTATTAATGGGCCTCATTCCTAGATAGCCGGTAAACCGTCAATAGTACCGGCGGCTTACCAGCAATCTCGATTTACCATTTACTGTTTCTGCCACCCGATATCCCAGATATTACGGGTGGTGGAGAAATGGTATGTTCCCATTCCCATGGAGTCCCGTAAGACTCCATGGGATGGGAACCACTGAAGCACCAGCACCGTTGTGAATAATAGTTAGGCCAGGTACCAGTATTTCGAGGGGATTGTGTCCTCCGACGTATTCCACATCTATGACAGTAATCACCACAGCTGTGCTGCCTTGGAGAAAAGTTCGGCGTAGGCGTCCTGGTCGATGACGTCAATACGCTGTCCTCGGCCTCCGTCGAGGGTCGACGTTACTGGATGTTATATCTAGGGCGCACCGTGGCCATAGCCTCGGTTCTGTTTTTTCCGCAACATGTTCGCCTCAGAATCCCGGCGCGCTTGATTCTTCTACTTCGATTGAGAAAGTTTGAGAATATGCCTTTGTCTTCTTCTACCCCAAAGTCGGGCTTCAAAAAGTGTTGGGACTGCAGTTCCAAAATGTCCATCACGGACCCTCACGGCATCTGCCTCTGGTGCCTGGTCGAAAGCCACGCCACCGACGACTGCGATGACTGTCAGTCCCTGACTTCAAAGGCCTTGCGGGAGCGGAAGAAGAAGTTAACAGTAGGTAGGGTTTCTAAACCCTGTAATTCGAAATCTGCTTGGCTTTCGACCGATGAATGGAGGGGCGACTCTCCATGTCAGCGTAAGTCCAGGGGGTCTCGGTCGCGGAGTAGGTCCCGCCCTTCCTCTGCCTCTTCTAGGCATTCTCGGAAGCGCTGTCATTAGTCGCCTTCCTTGTCCTCGTCAGAGGACTCCGCCAGACGGCGGGTGGCTTGTCCCAAAATGGGACGTATTCCACAAGGAGATGATGGCGATTTTCGAATCGCAGTGTACTGTTCCGTCCGCGACTTCGAGAGAAGCCAGCAAGGAATGAGCTAGGGCCACAGCTCACAGACCTTCGGGCTCGGGCGGTCGGCACGATCATCGGGAGCCGTCGAGGTCCCAATCGGACAAGGTTGATCACCATAGCTGTGCCAGGTCCCGGTCCCCGACACCCTTGAGACCGTCAGAGCCTGTGAGGCCTTCAAAGAAGGCATCGACGCCATCGGCGCCATGTCCCTTAAGGGGCTCTCTCAAGGCTCCGACTTCGAGGAAGTCGTCGACGCCATCGGTGCCGAGGCCGCCGAAGGACACGCTCGGGGCTCCAGCCTCAAAGCCGTTGTCGAAGTCGTCGACGCCTCGGTCAACGTCAATGCCAATTCCATCGGCGCTCTCAACGCCTTTTGAGGAGAATTTGCCGCAGGTGCCCCGGAGGGCAGGGGAAACTCCGAAGAAGGCCCTCTGCAAGTCAGTGAGGCATGTCTTTGAGCCCTTCTCTGGTCATCCCCCCAGGCTTGATTTATTGCAGCCTTTGGACTACATTTCAGAGGTGGAAGAAGGGTCAGATGAGGAGGGGGTTGTGCCTCCTGAAGTTCCTGATGACCTGTTGTCTGGTCACAGCCAAATGGAAGACCTACATCAGTCTTTACATGATGCAAGTGGTCTGGACACCTCTCCGGAGGTTGAGTTTGGTGGGCCTGAGCCTGGCACACATGCTGAGTCCTCGTACAGGCATCTCATGTCGAGGGTGACTGAGTACTTGGTCTGCACCACGTGTTGATTTTCTGCAAGATGACCTGACAGATATATTGGACCAAGGTCCGCCCACTGACCCAGTGCTGCCATTTCATATGGCCTTACAAAGAAGGGTGGCGGCGTCTTGGACTGCTCCGGAGAGTCTCCCGGCAGTGGGTAAGCCGCTTCTGAAAAAATACCGTCCAGCCAGTGGTGACCCCTGCTACTTGTCTACGCACCCCACTGGAGGTGCAAGATTCACTCACACTCTGTGGAATTGTGTATCTATTGTGGCTGAACATATTCCCGAAGGAGAGGAACGGGATGTCTTCCTAGCCCTCGTGCAGGATGGCAAGGATGCCATGTGTGAATCCGTTCAGTCGGGTCTGGACGGGGCAGACTATGTCAGCCGGTCCATGGCGGCGAGCACCATGATGCGCAGGTTTGCGTGGTTGTGGAATTCAGGGTTTGCTCCTGATGTGCAGTCCCGGGTTCTCAACATGCCCTTTGATGGTGTCTATCTTTTTGGCAGCAAGGCTGACGAGAGCCTTGAGAGGTTGCAGACCTCCAAAGCTGCAGCGAAGTCGTTGAGCGCTGCAGTACGTCAACCTTTGACTTTTCGTCCTAGGGGACAGCAATGGAGGGGAGGTTCCTTTCGATACTACTCTTCCTTTGGTAGAGCAAGGGGAGCTGCAGTCAAAGGGGCCAACGTAGGAGTGCCAGAGGTGGAAAACAAGGTACTCGAGGTGCCAAAGCCACTCGGGCAGTTGCCTCCTTGCCTTCAGGCACTGCCGCAGCCGCTTCCGCTCAGTCATGAGGCCATGTCCCATGGTTCGCCGGTTGGGGGAAGGCTGGCGCAGCATCTTGTAGAATGGCGTGCCATTACTTCAGATGTGTGGGTTCTGGAGATCATAGCCCATGGCTACTGTCTTCCTTTCCGGCAGAGGCCTCACAACAATCCACCGGGGAAGCTCTCTTTGAAGAGTCCGGATCCGCCACCTGCGCAGGAAATCCTATACCTGCTGGAAAAAGGCACCATAGAACTGGTGCCTGTAGCAGAGAGGAACAAGGGAATGGTATTCCCCATATTTTTTTGTCTAAATAACCTGCCACTCCCTTCACAAGCTGGGCTTCTCCCTCAATTTAAAGAAGTCTCAATTGACACCTACCCAGCGGCTCCAGTACATCGGAGCATTGCTTGACACATCCCTGGGGCAGTGTCCTCCTCCCCAGGTGAGGGCTCATCACATTCTGCAGATGGTGGACAAGTTTCAACATGCCCAGAGTCTCCCGGCATTCGAGTTCTTGAGGTTGCTCGGCCTCTGCATTCTTTTGGTGCCAGAGGTCAGTCTGCGGATGAGATCTCTGCAGTGGTCTCTCAAGATGCAGTGGTCGCAGTCCTCTGGCAGGATGTCTGATCCCGTTCAGGTGCCGCCCTCGGTTGCCCGGGATCTTCTTTGGTGGGCCGATGAAGGCAATCTGATGAAGGGAGCATCATTTTGGCTGCTCTGGCCGGAGGTGACGATCGTGACAGACGCATCCCTCACGGGATGGGGAGCTCATGCCAACGATTTGATAGTCAGCGGTCGTTGGTCTCCGTCAGAGTCCAGACTCCACATCAATCTTTTAGAGCTGAGGGCCGTCAGGCTAGCCCTGAAGGCTTTTCTACCATCTGTGCGGGGGAAGAATGTCCTGATTATGACGGACAATACAGTGGCCATGCACTACATAAGCAAAAAAGGTGGGGCAGGGTCATTCCCACTGTGCAGAGAGGTGATGCAGCTCTGGTTCCGGGCCATCCAGCAGGAAATTTTGATTGCAGCAGTTCATCTGGCCGGCGATGAAAAACGCAGCGGTGGACGCCCTGAGCAGGCAGAGCACGGTCTCTTACGAGTGGGAGCTGGCTCAGGAAGTTCTTTTGGAGATCTTCGCCCTGTGGGGGACCCCACAAGTGGATCTCTTCGCCACCAGTGTCAACCGGAAGTGCGAAAAATTCTGCTCGTGGGAATTTCCTCTAAGAAGAGCCTTAGGGGACGCGTTCGTAGTGGAGTGGTCTTTCCCACTGCTGTATGCATTTCCTCCAGTCCTCGTCATTCCGCAAGTGTTCCAGAGGTTACGGAGGTTCAGTTCCAGAATGATCCTCATTGCTCCGGCATGGGCCAGGAGAGCGTGGTACCCGGACCTTCTCGACATGTCCATCTGCCCTCCACACCGTCGTCCCTATCGAGACGATCTGCTCTCACGGGAGGGGGGTCAGGTTCTCCATCCAGAGGTCAAGTCTCTCAGCCTTCATGCTTGGTATCTGAAAGGTTGAGGTATAAGGATTGGGACCTCCCTGAAGACGTGATGGAGGTGTTGCTTTCAGCCAGAAGGCCAGCGACAAAATCCCTGTACTGTTGCCGTTGTGGAAAGTTCTGCGACTGGTGCAGCGTTCAGAATGTGGATCCTTTTCAGTGTTCGATTCCTGTGGTTCTGTCTTTTTTGCTTCATTAGCTCACAAGGGCCTGCAAGTGGATACCATTAAGGGTTACTTGGCGGCGCTGTCAATATTTAAGCGCTCGTCTGAGAAGTGTTCTTATTTTAAGATTCCTTTGATTTCTCAGTTTCTAAAATGGCTCACTAATGTGTTTCCACCGTCACCTTTCCAGGTGCCGGGATGGGATTTGAACTTAGTTTTAAAATTCCTAATGGGAGCTCTATTTGAGCCCTTACATTCTTGTCCATTGAGACTGTTGACCTTTAAGACTGTATTTTTAGTTGCGGTTACTTCCCCTCGCAGAGTGAGTGAGTTGCAGGCACTTTTCCGCCAAGCCACCTTTCATGGTGTTCCATAAGGACAGGGTTGTTCTTAGGGTTCGTCCTTCTTTTCTTCCGAAGGTAGTGTCGGAATTTCATTTGAGCCAGAAGGTAATTCTTCCGGCGTTCTATCCTCCTCCGCATCCTGGTAAGGAAGTGGAGAGGCTCCATAGGTTGGATCCGAGGAGAGCTTTGAGTTTCTATCTCTCACGGATGTCCCGGGTAAGAGTGGACGATCAGCTATTTGTAGGATACGCTGGAAGGCGTTTAGGTCAAGCTATTTCCAAGCAGAACTTGTCCAGATGGATCATTTTGACAATCTCTGAATGTTACCGTTTGGTGGGTAAGGACCCTCCAGTAGGCTTACGGGCTCATTCTACTAGGGGTGTGGCTGCCTCTACTACTCTGCATAGGGGTGTTCCCATTCATAATATTTGTGAAGCAGCCACATGGGCCTCTGTCTATACTTTTGTAAAACACTATTCCCTGGACTCTATCCATGGGCAAGATTTGGCCTTTGGTAAGGCGGTCCTCTATTCTGCAATTTGATTGGGCATTCTAAAATCCTAA
Source organism: Ambystoma mexicanum (assembly GCF_040938575.1). Taxonomy (NCBI): domain Eukaryota; kingdom Metazoa; phylum Chordata; class Amphibia; order Caudata; family Ambystomatidae; genus Ambystoma; species Ambystoma mexicanum. Next base: position 856,330,477 of record NC_090924.1, on the reverse strand, counting down.
ATTCTTTTTCCCACCTGCAGACGTTGGAACTGCTTTGGGAGTCTGTCATAGATGTGGAATACGTCAGAGGACACAATCCCCTCGAAGAACAAGTTACTTTCTTACCTGGTAATGTTCTTTCGATGGGATGTTCCTCTGATGTATTCCACATTGCACCCTCCCAGCCTGCCCCTCTACAGAATTTCTTATGCAATTGCAGCTTACATTTCCACAAGGCTTTCTGCAGTCATACTGGCAGGCGATTGGTGCCACAACTGGGGCTACAGGCGCCGTACGTCCTAGATATAACATCTGGTGACGTCGACCCTCAACGGAGGCCCTCGAGGACAGTGTATCAACGTCATCGACACAGGACGCCTACGCCAAAATGTTTTCCAAGGCAGCACAACTGTGGTGATTAGTGTCATAGATGTGGAATACGTCAGAGGAACAACCCATCGAAAGAACGTTACCAGATAAGAAAGTAACTTGTCCGTCTCGTTGGAACAGTAAGGCCAGAACTTAATATGCCTAGTCAGCGCAGTAAGGACAGATTCCATTACACCAAATAAGACAGCAAGCAGAGAATCCCTAGGGGCAGCCAGCAAAGCAAACACAGAATCTACCATGCCCACGTAGCACAGCAGTAAAAAACTCCATCATGCCCAGGTTTCAAAGTAGCACCTTATCTCACTATGTCCAGTTACCAGTTAAATCTTAATTGCACTATTTCTATTTAGCATAGGAACGCCAAATTCCATTGCGCCCATTCGGAAGTACAGTGATGCTATCTCCGGGATGTGAGTGTTAAATCATGCCCGAGCACTTTAAAAGTGGGCGTGGAGGGGCCTGGGCAGAACTCAAAGAAGGGTGTTTAGTTCATGCTTTTCGCTGCCTCTGTATTAATGCCACCAACTGCTGGATTTCCTAGCCTCACTTCCTTTGACAGTGCAGCTGTTTTTATGGGCAACTAAGCGGCAGGCAGCATAAGCTAAAGCCGGAACGCCATGCCCCTCTTCTGCTGCTGTCTGCTTAGAGTGGGGAGAGGGTTAGGGTGTCCCTGCATTCTTGACACACAGTGCTTTCCAAGATTGCCGGGGACGTAATGGGTGACATGGTTATTACCCCATGTTACTATTATATGATGTCACTGGAGTATGATTCCTTAAATGCAAGGGAGTCCATCTCTGCTAGTGAAAGCAATAAGATGGTATCCTGCCATCCGTACCCACATAGGGTAAGGCATCTAGGCCAGCAAGTGGGTAACTGGAGGAGAATTGTCACAACTGTGTCATGGAATATGGCCAGTATTGCTACTAAACTGAAGAAACAGTCTTGGCTTGACTACAATGATGTTTTAGATCAAATACGTTACCAGGAAACATGAGCTTGCCCTCAGGGGTACATAGCATAGCGTACCGAGACATGGACCATAAGATCATGAAGGGTCGCCATCTGCACGGAATGTTAATTCTAATGGTATTATGCACAGGCCTAAAAATACCATCAGTGATGTGATCAATAACTTTTGTGAGGTCATCTTTGATGTTCTGGGTGTTAGTGTTAGCAGCGCATGTTGGTGGCACGTGTTATGGTTGTTTAGCTTACCATAACTGGCGAATTTATAGGGTTTTCCGGTTTTACTTGTTTTTTCACTGAATTTCATGGGTTTTTACCAGTCCACCCTTATTTGCTACAACTTTCTAATATTATACTCACCCCCAATATAGCAGCATTTTCGTCGGATGTAGAAAGTATGTAGTTAAAACTGTGCCATTCCCCACCTCCTAGCTAGATTTTTAACACTGCTATAACATTTTTACAACTTTTTCCACTGTTTTTGTGTTCGCCGACGTTCGGGAAGGTCTGACGTCATCGCAGACTCTCCGGACAGTGTAACGTGAGCGCACGCATGGCATGATGGCATGTTCGCGAACTGGTCGGCTCTTCACAAATGGGTCCATGCTTCGCAAACAGTTTGAAACTGCATTTTTAGCTGATCTAAGAAGTTTGAGGCTAAAAATGTACCCTTGCACAGCTCATACGCCTATTCTTACTTATTAGCCATTTCCAATCTAGGAAAGAGCATATGCTTGGAAGAATATTAGCACAACCGCTATTTATCTTTAAAAATGGCACCAGCAAATGCCATCCCTCCTGCCCAGGAGTCACCACCACAAGCTGGAGGGCCTAGACAGTGGAAAAAGGGCAATAATGCAGAAAGCAATCAAAAGGATCAGGAAGAAGAGGTAGAGGAAATGTTTACCTCTAGAGAATTATGGGTGTGTCAGTTCTTTACCACCGTTGGGGGTGTACCAAGGTGAAATGCACAGACTCTCTCACAGACAACCTGGGCAGTAGTCCTACGGGACCACCTCATGCACCGCCACACCAAATCCAACCACCGGAATGCTTTCAGAAAGGCTGTTCCTTTCTCAGTGACTAGTACACTGTCTTCCACTACCTCATCTTCTTCAACCAATACTGCTACCACACAGTCTACATCTGTGGGGCAGGAAATACCACTAGCTACCTTGCAAGTGATGAAAGAGGCTTTTGAACCTTATCTTTCCAAGACAACGGTATTCTGTATATACTGCAACAAACCACTCTGCAGAGGGGGAGCAGTTTCGAAGTGCGTTCGAGGCTGCAATCAAGGAGCATGAGAAACACTGCCCCTACCCTAGATTTAAAGCACGCCCAACATTTTCCCCTGTCCACCTGCCCCTCCATATCTGTGGTTGGTGTCCCTTCACTTATTTTCCTCCCCGCCATACTTCCTAACTTCTCCTGCAAAAAAAATAAAACAAAACAAAACAAAATCAAAAAACACAAAAAAGGTTCCTTTAGTAACCCCCTTTCACAGTTGAAAAATAGAAGTAAAAAAAATAAGCTTATAGACTCCATCTACTTTACATTTTTCAGTAAAGTAGTTAGACTCAGCAAGATTCTCCAACATTCCAATTAGCATTGTATACTATGCTAATGGAAACAATGCACAATTATATTCTAGAGAAAAATAAAAAAAAGCACCGAAACAATGTTCTGTCCCATATACCTTTCGCTAGCATACAATGAGGACCATAATGGACCTTCATTACTATCCACGGTCTACGCACTCCCCTCTCCATACCATGCATCATTAAAAAATCCAGACTGCAGATGCACACCATCGCACAAGAGAGCCCTTCTACCCTTTTTACTGTTATGTTTATAACACTCCCTCATTGCCTACTTTGAAACTGTCACACATATATCCACCAATCAGTTTAAAAAACTCTACATATAATCCCATAAAAATATTAAACTTCCACACACCAACTGCCACTTAAAAATGTTCTACAAATCTTTTGCATATGCATTGCCTTGGCTTATCCAAATAAATTGTACACACTGCTGCTATAAACGCACATATGCATTGTGCAGTAAAAGAAGTGTATGCATGGAAAGAGGAGTAGAGATTACCAAGTACTGATAGGAGCTCTGAAGGTAAGTGTCAGGACATGCTAACCAATGTGGGAGGCCACTAGGTACCTGCTGTGGCAGAGGAGTCCCAAGGGTGTGGTACACAGCCGACAGGCAGTAGACCCCTAAGGGCAGTACTGAAGGGGGGGGTCATACTGGTATCGAGTAGATATAGGGCCTGGAACCTGTGAGGTTCATGATGGACCAGGCCATCACTGTCAGTGGCAATGGTATGAGTTAGCAGGGAAGGGATTAATTAAAAGAGGTACTCAAAAGCAGATTTTTCAGAAATTCCGGAACTTAAGGAAGTCCAGCTCAAGTATAAGAGTAGCAGGAAGGCTGTTCCATACACAGGCACCTGCCGAAGAGAGAGTCATGCTCCCACTCTCTGTTTCAAAATGCATTTTACAAGCTGAGTATTGGAGTTACAGCAGCGGAGGGCTCTAGCAGGGCAGTACTTAGGGAAACATAGTTCGACATATTGTAGTCCCAAGCCCCAGAAAGCCTTGTCAATCATACAAGGGATCTCAAATTTCATCCTTGCAAATAGCAGGAGCCAATGTACATATTTTAGGGCTGCAGCAGTACGATCCTTGGACTTGAGGCCAAGGATGAGTCTTGCAGCCCTATTCCAGATTAGCCAAAGGGAGCATAAACAAAAAAGGGGGAGGTTAAGGAAGTGGCTGTTGCAGTAGTACAGCCTACACAGGACCAGAGCTCTACAGATGTTTAGCTTCTGGGGGAAGGTGAGGAATGGTAAAATGCCTGTAAGGAGGTCAGGCTGAAAGCATGGGCTTTCTTTACAAGCTCCAAAATGTAAGGAGTAAAAGAGAGAGAGGACTTAAAGATGACCCCAAGGTTTTTGGCCTCACAGCATGGTGGGAGTGAAGGGCCCAAAGACAGCGACCAGAGGGTAGGGAAAAACAGGGCACAGGTGTTACAATAAGAAAGATCGCTGTCTTACTGGCATTGAGACCGAGATGGTTAGCTGCACACGATGCCTCAATGGTAGTCAGATAATAAGGGATAAAAAACAAGGAGAAGAAATGAGTTCAGGGAAGTTTAAGGAAAGCTTGGTGTCATTAACATAACACTGGAAATGAGAAACGTAGAAGGACATCAGGTGATCCAGAGGAACAAAATAGATAGGGAAGAGCCACAATCATAGGATAAAACCCTGGGGTACTATGCGGGTACACAGTGTAGTGATGGAGTACAAACAGCCCATATGCAGCTGGGAAGGGCGGTTTGTAAGGAAAACAGATCTGCCAGTCCAGTGCCCGGTCCATGATGCTAAAGGTATCATGTAACTGTTTAATAAGGATACAATGGTTGACCATGTGAAAGGCAGAGGAGTCATCAAGGAGCACTATCCACAATTGTACTACAATCATAAATAGGATATACACTTTAATTATATCACTCCACCATATTAATAAAACGGTATACTCCCCCTACAGTATCTATAATTACTATACACATATTATTATACTATGTGTTGCCAGTGGCCAGATGTTTGGGGGCATTGAATCTGGCCACTGGCCACAACCACCACAATAGAATTTAACCATATAACACATATGTACAATACACCTTCAAATAACAAAACTCACCCAGAACCCTCTGCCATCCATATTATGTCTGCGGTCACTAAGAATTGACAGCAGACTCTGCAACAACTGCAAACCCCTTTTTCACCTATAAAACAGCTCCAGATCAACATTATTCCACTCCCTCTCCCTTTCCAGCCCTTCCTTTGGCCACCAAATAATCCCAAATGTGTTTTCCAGACTTTTTTCTTCCTGTGCTGTCTGCAGTCCGAGGTGCTGTCAGCGGACTCGGCAGCACCCTCAAACACCCTTTTCACCTATAAGAACAGCTCCATGTCAACTTTATTCCACTCCCCCACCCTTCCCAACCCCTCTTTCGGCCACCAAATAACCTCAAATTTGTTTTCCAGACTTTTTTCCCACCACGTCATCTGCGGACATGGGCCGCTGTCTGCGGATCCAACTTGGCAACCGTTTCCAAAAATATGACACAGCTCACGTTTTTCACCATCAAATCAGTGAGTGCATACGATATCCACAGACATCACGCCGGACCCTGATTGGCCCAGACGTGTCCACAGACTCCGAATTGGGAAGTGGGTCTGTAGACTCACCCAGATATAATAATTTTATTACCTACTTTTTGCCCATTTTTTAAAAAAAACCCTTGACGTATTTGCATAAAATTTACAAATTTGGTGAAAATCCATCCAGCGGTTTGGGCTGTAGGAGTGAGCAACATTAATTTTCCATTACATCTATGAGGATTTCCACAAATTATGGGACCTCCTATAACATGGCCCCCCCTGGATGAAACTACACTAAACTTCACAGTTTCATTCTGGGGGGGACATATACGTTTTTGCAAAGTTTGGTGAGGCGTGAGGATTCGTCCAGGAGGAGCCAAGTTATATGCCGCCCAAAAAGAGCTCTTTCTATGAGTTGAGCAACTTAACCATGACTATAGGGCCGCTACCACAGGCCCTGTAATTAATATATATATATATATTACACGGCACACTGTAGTGGCCCTGTAGTTATGGTTAAGTTTCTAATCCCACAGAAAGAGTACTTTTTGGGAGGCTTATAACCTCGCTTCCCCTGGACGAATCTAGACCAACCTTTGCAAAGTAAGTATACGGCCCACTCTGAATTTCTATGCAAATTTTGGTGAGGTTTGGTCCGGGGGGGGCAAAGTTATAGGGGGGGTTCCAAATGTTCTTTTTTTCCCCATAGACATAATGGGAAAAACCTTTGCGCACGCCTACAGCTCAAACCGCTGGACGGATTTCTACCAAATTTGCGGCAGGAGCAGAGACTTAGTCCCAAAAGCATGCTTCTGTTATTGTGGTGTAGATCCGTCCAGTAGTTTCTTTTTAAATGACCAAAATGTAAGGCAACAAAATAGTGATTTCTATGTCGGCTCCGCCGACACACTTTCCTGTTTGCTAGTGGCTAATTGGCTTGCGTCATGTCCGTGGGCATGCAACGTGTCCGCTGATTGGCTAGAGTGAGGCATGAGGTATGTCACATTGTTTCGATACGCCCGCCATCTTGGATCACATCGCGGTGGTGAACAGAGGCAAAATGCAGTTTTGGGGAGTGTGTTGGTGTGCAAGAGTGCTTGGGGAGGGTTGGGGAGTAAGAGATGGGTGAAATACTGTATTTGTTTAGGTGGCAGGTGCCCCTGATGTGTTCGCCATGTCCGCAGTCTTCACGGCTGTCGACGGACATAACAAATGCACTACTAGCTATTTTACGTTAGTATGATGTTGGTTTTGGGTTGTTAGTAGAGCATTGATTGTAATTAATATCCCCTATAAACAGCCACATACCACAGTGAAAATGTTTGGTAGCATAGGTGTGTTATGCTGCGATGAGTCTTCGGTGCATGGCTGAAGGCCGTAGGCCGTAGCGCATGCACCCAAGACTCTAGGCCCTGGCCACAACCACCGCAGCACAACACACCCATAGAATGAAACAGCCATCAAATATCCACAACCCAAAAGTTTGTGCACTGTTTCATTTGTAGAGTTTTTATGTAAAGTTTTGACTATGCTATGATGTTTAGATTGTAGAGTTTGTAACATAAGATACCCTTGGAAGTAAACATTTTGAATTGTAGTGTATGGTTAGATGTTTGCTTGAATGGGTGTGTTATGCAGCAGTGTTTGTGAGTCCTTTTTATTATACTTGCTGGTTGAGTTTTTTGTGGTTGTATGCAGTTTTTTCATGACGTGGGTAACTGGAACAGACATACTTTTCGATCTCTGTGATAAAAGAAAAGTTAATATGTTAGAGAAGGTAGTTCATAATGAGTTATTGCATTGCATAATAGACATTTCTGTATTGTTTTTACCCTCATATTTAGTACTTTACAACTACTATAGTTCAAACCATTGTACTGCGCAATTTGCTCAGTTTCTGTGTTTGTTTCCTAAATCATTGGGTCTGTGGGAAGAAAAATCCATGCTGGATTAAAAAAAAAACTTCTATGTTGTGGTACAATATATTTCTTTCATTGTTTTACTGTTTATTTCTTGTTTTTTGCTAATCTTCGATCGGTTGGCGTGTTGCATATTTTTGGGGCAATTAGGTACCTGTTGGCGTTATCTAATTGTTTATTTCTACTTTTATGCGATTAATGTATCTGTTGGGTTGTTGCAGATTTTTTGGGACAGTTAGATACCTGTTGGCGTATTCTAACTGTATATTTCTTGTTTGATTTTAGTGATATTTACTTCTCTGTTTGCTTGTTGCAGAATCTTGGGGCAGTTAGATACTTAAATAAAATAATAATAATAATATGTTGGCGTATTCTAACTCTGCACAGTTTTGAAGTTGATGTTTTGCTTATGTTCATACACAGATTACGTATTAAATTTTGGTTTTAAGAATATTAAGTAAGCGTTTACAAGGTTTGCTGGTAATCTCTGCTTTAGAGTAATGGTACTATCATTACATTCTGACCATCCACAATTCTTTTTTTTATATTTTTTTTTCTTTGGAGGAATTGTAGTGATTTCCTGTATGGTTTCAGTTTGAAGTCGTTTTTTTTTTACAACGTTTTGCTTTTTGTGGAACAGGATAGTATTTAGATGGGGGGTGTAGAGTGAGCGCATTCTATTGTATTGTAGAATGCAAGGAATATCTGCATTTACTTTACTTGCATCAAAGTTGATTAGAAATAGCCCGTCAAGTGTACGTAAGCGTGATAGTGCGACATAGCTCATGCCTTCTTTAAAGACTGTGCTACCAATATCTAATAATGCTTTATCTATGGTAAGACCTTGTGATTTGTGAATGGTAACTGCTAGAGTTAAAAATTGTTCTCTGCGTACATACATGTCTTTGAAAAGAAGGAAGGGGGCTGTTGAGCATCCTATCCTTTTAACTTCTGATAGTTTGACAAAGAGAATATTGACAAATGGAATGTTGTTGTCATGTGGGTACGTCTGAAAGCCAACAACTGTACCAATTGCTCCATTAACTAGTCCTCTCTCCACGTCAAGGTTACATTTAAGTATTACTCTACAGTTTAAAGATAATTTTAATATTTTCTCCAAACCAGATGTGTTGGAGATAGAGTTTTCTAAGGTATCTAGTCTTGTTGTGTCTTGTTGACACATGGGTAGTGTCATACCATGTACATCCAATTTATCTGTGGAGCAAATTTCAATTATTGGTTGCAATTGTTTTTTTAACATTGTTTCATTAAATTTTGAACAGCTTGCAAGAGTTGGCATCAAGGACATACAGTTTACAGTTTACATTTTTGTGTGCTAATTGTTCCATGACATCAGTAGCACATTAGTTATGGCCATAGAGTGCATCGATGTGCCTGTTTTTCAATATAGATTGTACTTCTTGAGATAGTACACCAACTCTAATACTTTTCAAAATTTTGGCGTATCTGAGGTCTGCAGACTGGCGCATGTTTTCTGTTAATTCTCTGTATCGGGAAATGTTGCAAAGGTTGACATTTCCTATGCTGCCAAGAGTTTTACAGCACAGTTTGTGCCCTAAGGTTTTAAAAATATGTTCACCTTTATCTGGTATTAATTAAAGAAGATCTCCGAAAACTATAATGTGTTTTCCTCCGAAGATGTCTTCATAGTCTGTTTTTAGGACCTCTTGTAATCTGAGGTGAATGAAGGCTAACATTAGATTGGAAACCATGCTTACCTCATCTATTAGCAGCATTTTCATTTGTTTGAAAACTCTGCATAGTTCCATTGCAGTTTCTGGAGAAAGTTTGTAATAGTCTCATTTGTTTTGGTGTTCTACTGGAAGGAGTAGTATTTATTTATTTTATATTTTTAAAGCGCTCACACAGCCCACAGGCATCGATGCGCTGTTACAGGAATTGTTTGTTTTTTGGATGTGTAATTGTTTTTTTTTTGTCTTAGTTGCGTATTTATAATGCGCTTAAACACCCAGAGGTTTCTAAGCCCAGACCTGGGAATCGAACCTGTGTAGCTTCGTGTTGTCTTCCTTCCAAGGCGCACACGTTGCCGCTGAGCTATCCTTCCGGGACGTAATGTGTGTAATGTGGCACCGCCTATGTTGTAGGCAGCTAAACCTGTGGGGGCAGTTACAACAGCTGACAGTTTGTTGTTTGTCAATTGTTGGAGGAACTTGCTGATGATTTTGATTAAGAATGTTTTGCCTGAACCAGCTTCACCACTCACGTATAGCAGTATAGGTTTGTAGTCTTGGCAGGTACAGTTTTTATTTTCATGTTGCACACCATGTTCAATTTGTTTTGTTATTTCTTGCAAAATGCTACGCTGCTCATTGTTCAGTTGTGATTTCAGTACAGCAAAGTCTTCTGTAGCTTGTTCATACTGACACATGGTGTTTTCTACTTCTGTCATGGCTAATTCTGCCTCATTTGCTATTAGTGGCTGTCCAAGTGGTTCTTGGCTTACTGTTACAGAAGGTTGACTACTGCCGGGAGTGTCCACTTGTAGCTGGGCCTGGAGTTCCTCTTCGTATTGCTGTTCATTGTTCAACATTGTTTGGTACTGTGCAAAGTATATGTCTGTTATAGTGCTTTCATTTGCTTTGAAAGTGTCTTCATAGGAGTCATATGTATCCAGTAACTCTTCTTCTACATGGTTTAAAAAGTTGTAGCAGGGACATGTAATACAGTTCTTTATGTTGAGGAGTTTTTAATGACAATTTGGTATGATTAATTAAGCTGCACTTGGTAAGATTCGCTAAGCTGCCTTCACAATTTATAACTCTGTATCTACCTTTCTTTTCATCTGGTTTAATATTAGTTTTGTATGTGAAGTTTTCGGCTACATGATAGAGACACATTGGGCCTCATTACGAGTCCGGCGGTAACCGAGGTGCTAAAACCCCCTGGTTACCGCCGGACTCGTATTACCATTCCGCCTCCGTGACTCCCAGAATTACCGGGGCATTACAACCCCGGTGTCCCGGGAATTCCGGAGGCGAAATTGGTGTTAATCCCCATTCCCATTGAGCCCCATAGGACTCAATGGGGATGGGGATCATGGAAACACCAGCACCATCTTGTGATGGTGCCGGTGTTTCCTCGTCCGCCTGCAGGCGGGCGGTGTTAAACCCGCCAGATCAGACCTGGCGGGTTTGACGCCTTTGCCTGCAGGAGTTGTGATCTCCCGGCATGGAAACAACAGTGGCGGTGGGTTTACCGCCACTGTTGTTTCCATACCGGGCGAGTTATAATGAGGCCGATGGTTTCCAAAGTGGAACTCCTGTTTGGGTAGTATGTGTTAGTAAATTGGTTTTCAAAATGTCTTGGCTGTTGGGATCATTTTTGGCTATTGTTTCTATGGCCTCATGTGATTTGAGAACTCTTTTTCTAGATTTATCAGGACCAAGACTTAGCCATACTATATTGTCAGATTTTCCATACAAGGCAGTAGCGGTTAAAAGATCTGCAACTTCATAGCAGCCACATTCTCTATGAGAGAGCATTTTTATGCCTAAGCTGTCAAATTTCTTTGATAGTGTTTTGTCAGATGATACGTCATCCCAGAGGTCCTGAAGCTCTGTTTTCTCTGCTTTGCTTAAGTAGACTGTGACATATCGTTCAACTGCAGTGGAATTGTCTGCAATGTACTGTGCATCTACATTTTCATTCCATAGGAGGGCAATGATTGCATTGTAATCTTTGCTGTATTTTGATTCGTCTGTTCTTTTTATGTAATATGTGTTCTTAGGTGATTTACCTTTGACACTGTCTGACTGAAGACATGAAGTTGTTTACTTGACCTGTTGCTGAAACTGGTCTAGGGAAACCAAAGCAGCATTTGGTGTAGTATTTCCTTTTCTATAAATATTTGTGACGATAATATTCTCCACATTTGTGTCTTTGAAATTGTAAAATTTGAGCATGAAGGTCACTCTGTGTTGTTTGTGAAGGGATTTCAGAAGTGACATATTTTTGGATGAACTGCAAAACACTGGCATCACTGTCCTGAACAAATGTAGAAATGTAGGAGCATCTTTAATCCATAATAGCATGTAGATGTGTGGTGCTCCTCTGGCTTGCTATTCTTTTCTCCAAAAGAAGTGTTGAACTTCTCCAAGCGGAGGAAGACTCTTATTACAAATAAAGTGTAGCATAGCAATGAAGCGATGATGGAAATATCTTGATACATTTACAGGATCTAGAGAGCAGTTCAACTGGTGTTTTTATATCTATATTTGTTTTGTTTTTTTTGCTATGCGTAGGTAATCGTGTAAATGTTCCCATGCATATTCTGCACAACTTAATGTAACAAACCAAGTGGGTGGGCCAAGGTTTCTTATCATACAGCGTACATCTCTGTGACGTCGGAACCAGTATTCTTTTGTACCACACATGTTTGCTAAAAGATTTGTAATACTTAACTGTAAAACCTCATTTTTTTCTTGCACTTTTTGTAATAATTGTGTAGCTGACATATTTTGAAAATGGATATGTGATTTTAATGTGTGTGCAACCCCGTTGCATAGATGTGCTAGTTCACTTTCAAAGAGAAGATGGAATATGTATTCCACGTTCCGTCTGAATCTGGGGTTGTCAGAATACATTTGTAAAGACCGATATTCTGATGCTGTTATCTGTGTGGGTCTGTCATTGTACCTTCCTCCTTTTCCAGTAGGAAAGAGTAGTGGAAAGGCCTGTGCTTCTATACTTTTTTCCCATATGCTGATTGGAGATCCTTTGGCTTGTCACATTTGGTACGTTTCCAGTGCATCATCTATAGTGTCTTTAGAGTGTAAAGGATGAATTGTATAATGGTCTAAAATATTGGATTCTGTAGTAGGATTTAAAAGTTGAAATGGACCAGTTTCTGGTGACTCTTGAATTATTTCAATGGTTTCTCTCAGGTTTTCTTCAATATTAATTTCTTTGTAGTATTCATTGTTGTTTTTTAGATATTGCAGGGCTTGTCTAACTTTATGTAAGTCCACGAGTTTTTGCCAAATGTTTTTGTCTTTTGTAGGTACGCCATTTACTAAGACAATTAAAGATTGATCTATTGGCCGTTGCACTCCTAGAGTGTGTACATTTTCTTTGAGCTCTAATGGTAAATAAACTACTTTGCCACAAACGCCTTTCACTAATTCAGATGGAGGTAATTTTGATGTTTTTGATTGAAGGCGTATTATTGCTTGAAATGGGTGCACTGTTTGAATTATGATGCTCTCATATAAATTTAGTTGTTGCAGGGGTTTTGGTAGTGGGAATAATTCCAAGTTATTTGTGATTGCACGTGAAGGTGTTTGGTTGTTGTCAAGTTTTGCAGTGCAGTAATTGCAAAGTATTCAGGGGTCAGTAATGTTGTATTTGTTTTCTGCTATAAGGTAGAGAGCTAATTGGAACCATTTGGAATCTTCCGTGGTCCTCATTAATAGTCCGGCGGAAAGAACGGTTCTTTCCGGACCGGCAGGGTCATAATGAGGCCCATTGTCTTCTATTTTGTACGTTATGTCTACAGTTTTTGTGCTACTTTTATAAAAAGTCCTGCGGCAGCACACACACACATGGTACTTCAGTGGAGGTACTTTTAACCTTTAGTATTTCTTTTTTGTATGTGTTTAATAGAAGGTTGCTATTTGTACAGTAGTTGCTAGTTTGTTGTAAAGCTATTGCATTTTGTAAGTGGCTTTCAATTCCCAAATATCTTCTCTAGATATGCACTATTTCTTCAAGTAGTTGTTTGGCTGTACTATGTAGAAGATTGTTATGTAAATTGGCTGGTACTAAAGCAGGACTTTTAGCATAGTAGAGTTTTTGGACCAGATTTCTTATAGTTGAATGATGTGTTGATATCATTTTGATATGATGGAAGGTGCTTTTGCAAATAGGTCCTGAAATGCAGGCTAATGAAGATCCTTGTAGTCCTGTGTATTTGCCCACTGGACAGGCATCCATATTTTGTAGTGGTTTCATTTTGAATTTGTCTTTGCTTTTTACATACTGATTGAGGAACTGGCGTAAAAATTTGAAAGATTTATTGGCAATGTTACACATTGATGTGCACGGCCATTTGTAGACTGGACGTTTCAGTTCAGTCGAATGGAGAGGTTATACTGAGTTTTCTGGGGATATTTTTGTGAGCAGAGTTTCTTGTTCCATAATGGTGTTATTAAGTTTTTCATACCCTCGTCCACTGCTATTTATGGCAATTGGGTTTGTTTGCTTTTGTTTATATGCTTCTTCAATAAAATATGGTTCTGTGGTCGTGGTGTGACTCCATTTACCTCAACAGATGTTTTAGAAGCTATTTTTGCTGATATTCCATTTATTGAGAAGTCTTTTTGTAGTTTAGTAGTTAGTTTTGTTAGTGGTTTCATTCTGTTTAAAAGTAAAATAAATAACTTCCTTTTGAGAAGGATTGCACTGTCTATGAGAGGTTCGAGGATTCATTTTCTACGGTAGGTTTTAAGGGTTGTGCATGATTTCTCTCCTGTTTTTATAAGATTCTGAAGGACTCTGTGGGGGAACATTTTTTGTAAAATAGTTTTTTTGGTATGGTTACTTGCCACAACATCAAGATTTATAGTTGCAGCGTTAGCAGTAGTGGTAGCTGAAGTCTTGTTAATCACTTTCTGTTTTGTTTTATATTTTGATAGAGGAGGGAAAGTTTCTGTACTGGAATCTTGTTTTGTTTCGCTTAATGACTGTATTAGCTGTTTTGTTTGAACTTTTTGTACAAAATCTGCAAGAGATGGATGCTTATTTTGGACAGTTTTTTTTTTATTTGCTCTACTTCTGAGTTGCTGTCTACGGAGTTGCTTTTTGGTAGGCATTCTTTGGGGTCTGTTGGAGAAAAAAGAAAGTGTGGTTTGGGCTGTTGTGCAGTGTATGTGTGCTTTGTGCATGAGTGTGTGAGTATGATGGTAAGGATGATTGTGGAGGTGTGTGATTGTGCAATGGGTAGCTACATCAAGTTGGGAAGGCTATTCTTGTTTTTGTGTGTTACTATACTGGGCTTCAGATGACAATATAAAGTATGCAACTGGTAAGGGGAAGCACTAATAGTACATCTAATGGTAAAGGGTTAATACACTTGTTTGTTCTACAATACTAAAATGCTAGTGTGTTTGAGTAACAGTTAGAACATTATGTTAGTATTGCACTTAATTTTTTGTATGGAAAGAGTAGGTTTCTTCTAAGTCCTTGTTTGTACTTCAGACGCTGATGCTTTTCAGGAGAGTTAACTTCACTGCAATTGTAAAAGAAAGAAGTTAGTGAATATGTGTGTTTATAGCACTTTTGTTAATGTAGACATGTTTTGTTTTGTTTTTGTAGTAGTAGTGTTTTCTTACAACTGAGCATAGTATGCACATACACTTTCCTTTGCCTATGTGCATTCTGTATATTTTATTTAGAATCTGTTAGTTAAATATGTTTTACAAATGAGTATAATAGTAAACGTATAGACCACACTTGTTTTTTTAATGTTATGTTATTGGATGTTAAGAGATAAAAGAAATAATCATATGCATTTTTTGCATTTTTACAGGGTAAATGGCAGAGATTGTACAGAAAAGCATGCAATGTATGCATTTGAAAAGGTGTGGGAAATAAAGCACAAGGATTTCATATAGAGGCAGTGGTGTTGTTTGAGCTGGGAGCCTTTCTAATGATATTGGGCCTCATCACGACTTGGGCGGTAATGCCGGCGGTATTACCGCTGGCGGTATCAGCCCTACCGCCGAACTCCCTGGCGCTAATAGCGCCGGATCACGAGTTCGGTGGTAATGTTAATCCCCATTCCCCATTCAGCCCATTCGAGTATGCCCCATTTCCCATTGGGCTCAATGGGGAAATTTCACGCTAATACCACCGGCGGATTTCCCACCGGCGGTATGAGCGCGATTGTTGGGCGGATTTCCCCCCAGCTAAGAGCTGGGGTGAAATCCACCCAAGTCCTGATTTGGCGGACCCTTAAATCCGGCGGTAATAGCGTTACCGCCGGATTTAAGGTTTTCCACCAAAGTCGTGATGAGGCCCATTGTCTGTGTGTGTGCTTCAATGAAGATGCACGTACTCATCCTGGCTACGTGTATTTTTATAACACACTGGACAGTCTTTTTCATAATTATACTGTTATTTGTCCCATCTTAGAATATGAAATAATATTTTTTTAGATAGGTGTGTCTGTGTATGTAAACAAAACTTTGGAGAGCAGAAAGGTTTGTATTTGACACTTCATCATAGCAGATGGGAGAAATGACAATAAGTTCATTTTACAGTTTATACATGCTAAGTGGTAGTTACTCTGTTTATATTTTTATTTATTTTATTTTACATTGAGGCCCTGTTACAGGAATTGTTTGTTTTTTAGTTGCGTAATCATTTTGTCTTAGTTGCGTATTTGTAACGCGCTTAAACACCCACAGGTTTCTAAGCGCGGACCCGCGGATGGAACCTGTGTTGCTTCATGTCGTCTTGCTTCCAAGGCGCGCACGTTGCCGCTGAGCTATGCTCCCGGGATGTATTGTATTCCTAGAAGAGCTGTACATGTACTGTGTAGAAAATATTCATACCTGTACTCTGTTCATGCATGTGGATGTGCACGAATCTGTAAGTAGAAATCTTGGGGAGTTTTATAGTAGTTGTTGCTGTAGGTCCTTTGCAGTCACAGTCGAATTGCTCTGAGAGTGATCAATAGTACATCTAAAATGCTGGTCTGTGATGATAGGGTTAGATGTAGAGTTCTTGGATGTGATTGGTTGATGATTGTGTGACTGCTTAACAGTAGCCAATGAGGAAATGGTGCAGAGAGTGAAGTGGAAAGAGTAGAACGGCTGCCCCAGTGTTATGCGCTCCGCGGTCACCGCGGTTGTCGGCGATTAGGGCGTGCCACATCCGGGGTTTCTCAGCAAATCCAGCATGGATAAGGGACTGTAGCGATCAGCCAATCAAATGTTGAGGTTGTGGTTTGTGTTGAAAGAGGCTGTGTGTAGTGAAGATGGCAGAGGTGGAGAAAGTCAGGGTGTTGGTGCTCGGAGATATGTGTGTTGATAGTTTGGAGCAGTATGCTAAATGTAGGAATGTGGCAAAGAATTGTGATGTAAAAGGAGTGGAGGTGGTGTGGAGTACTGTGCCTGGTTTTCATTTGCAGGCAATTTTGGAAGTGTGTCAGGATATAGCTTGGTTCAATAGTCCAGATGTAGTTGCCCTGCACTGTGGTGCTATGCATTTGGGCTATGTCAGTGCCCCTACTTTGTTGCAAGATCTGCAAAACTTGGTTCAGGCAATAATGAAAGTCCTTCCAAATGCCAAGGTTATTTTTTCTGCTTTCTTACCTAGGGCAGTATGGGACATTAGTTCTGTTTTTTGTCCTCAGCAAAATGTTGCTAGGTGTTTCATTAACCAAGGCATGTTTGCTTTTATAATTAGAGTTGGTATGTTCGTTTTGCAATAATGACAACATTGAAACTGGTAATGTTGTTTACTTTAAAGCAGATGGTATTTCTTTATCTTTCATGGGAAATGCAATGCTGTTTTGGAATATAAGGATTGCTTTGGAGAAGCTAATGTGAAGATATTTGGAGTAAAATAAGAAAATAAAAAAAACAAAATAAAAGGTGTTTCTGAAGCATCTTCAAAAAAACAGAAAGGCTCTTTTCAGAGCCAACCTCAAAGGGGAAATGGGGTACACTATTTAAATTTTCATTCCCCACTCTCAGATTTTTTGATTTGTCCGCAGACACCGTGGTTGTCCGCGGACAACGCATATTACATACAGGAATTTTGGGGTTGAGAGGCATGCAAATGAGACTGAGCAAAGCAAGGGATTGGTTAATAAGGTTTACTGGATGTGTTGTGTAAGGCGAGAGTTTGTCAGTAGGTCTTTTTCCTGAGAGAAGAGCAGATAGCTATGGCTGTGTGTTTCAGAAAGCAGATTGTTTGGATTGTAGGAGATTCGTGGATAAATTGGTTGGAGGTGCATGCAGATTGCTGTGGAGTGGCTGCACATCTTGGAATCTCTCATGTGGAAGTGCACTGGCATGGAGTGCGTGGCATGAAGTCTGTGGATTTGGTACATCTCTGTGCTTCTTTGGTGACTTTTGTGATGTCATCTTTGATATCCTGGGTGCTAGTTTTAGCAGTGCATAGTGGTGGTGCGAGTTATGGTTGCTTAGCTTACCATAACTGGTGAATTGCAAGGGTTTTTGGTTTTACATGGAACCATAACGTCCCTTTAACAAAGTTTTTTTTACTGAATTTCATAGGTTTTTAGTAGCTCAACTTAACCATAACGTCCCTTTAACAACGTTCATTCACTGAATATATATGTATATATATACCTGAATATATATGTATATATAACCATATATATACATATAACTTAACATATATATATATATATATATATATATATATATATATATATATATATATATATATATATATATATATATATATATATGGTTAAGTTGCTGTTTGCATAGGAAGAGCACTTTTTGGGTGGCTTATAACTTCACTCCGCCTGGATGAATCCTCACCAAACTTTGCAAAAAAAGTATATGTCCCACTCTGAATTCTTTCTGCAAAGTTTGGTGAGGATTCGTCCAGGGGGGGCAAAGTTATAGGGGGGTCCCAAAACTTTTTTTTCCCATTCCAAAATTTTACGCGCTTCTACAGCCCAAACCGCTAGACAGATTTTCACCAAATTTGGATCAGGAGCAGCTGCTTTGCCCTGAAAGCTTGCTTTTGCAAATTTGGTGAAAATCTGTCCAGTAGTTTTTTTTAAAAATGACCAAAAAGTAGGTAAAAAGAAATTAGTGATATCTGTGTTCGGTCCGTGGACACACTTCCCTGTTCGCTCCACAGACAGTGTCCTGATTGGCCAATCGGCTTGCGTGATGTCCGCGGACATGCAACGTGTTCGCTGATTGGACGGTGTTAAGCGTGAAGCGCGTCAGATTTTCGGTAGCGCCCGCCATCTTGCATTCGCGGACGTCCGCGGACAGCGCAGTGAAAGTTTGTTCAAAATGTGTATTTAGTAGAGTGGGTTTGTGTGTAGGAGTGTTTGGGGAGGATGGAAGGGTATGAGATAGGTTAAATGTTGTGCTTTTTTATGTGGTAGATGTTCTTTTTGTGTTCGATTTGTCTGCGGACATCACAGGTGTTCTGAAATATTCTAAATAAACTGAATGGAGGGTGTTCTGAGGACTCAATATGTGTCCGTTTTGTTCGCAAGCAAGCTGAAACTGTCTAAGAACACTCGCGGTGTCCTGAAATGTTCGCAAATAAACAAAATGGGGGTGTTCTGTTGACACTGTCTGTATTGTTCGTTGTCAAGTTGAAAGTGTTCTAAGAACTCTCGCGTTGTCCTGAAATGTTCGTAGGGGGTGTCCTGAAGACGCTGTCTGTATTCTTCGATGGTAAGTTGAAAGTGTTCTAAGAACACTCGCGGTGTCCTGAAATGTTCACAAATAAACAAAATGGGGGTGTGTTCTAAGAACACACGCGTTGTCTTGAAGTGTTCTAAGAACTCTCGCGGTGTCCTGAAATGTTCGTAGGGGGTGTCCTGAAGACGCTCTAAGAACACTCGTGGTGTCCTGAAATGTTCGCAAATAAACAAAATGAGGGTGTTCTGGGGACGCTGTCCATATTGTTCTGTGGCAAGTTGAATGTGTTCTAAGAACACTCGGGGTGTCCTGAAATGTTCGCAAATAAACAAAATGGAAGTGTTCTGATGACGCTGTCCATATTGTTCGTTGTCAAGTTGAAAGTGTTCTAAGAACTCTCGCGTTGTCCTGAAATGTTCGTAGGGAGTGTCCTGAAGACTCTGTCCGTATTGTTCGATGGCAAGTTGAAAGTGTTCTAAGAACTGTCTCAGTGTCCTGAAATGTTCGCAGGGGGTGTCCTGTAGACGCTGTCCGTATTGTTTGATGGCAATTTGAAAGTGTTCTAAGAACACTCGGGGTGTCCTGAAATGTTCGCAAATAAACAAAATGGGAGTGTTCTGAGGACGCTGTCCGTATTGTTCGATGGCAAGTTGAAAGTGTTCTAAGAACTGTCTTGGTGTCCTGAAATGTTCGTAAATAAACAAAATGGGGGTGTGTTCTAAGAACTCACGCGTTGTCCTGAAATGTTCATAGGGGTTGTCCTGAAGACGCTGTCCATATTGTTCGATGGCAAGTTGAAAGTGTTCTAGGAACTGTCTCGGTGTCCTGAAATGTTCACAAATAAACAAAATGGGGGTGTGTTCTAAGAACACACGCGTTGTCCTGAAATGTTCGTAGGGAGTGTCCTGAAGACGCTGTCCATATTGTTCGATGGCAAGTTGAAAGTGTTCTAGGAACTGTCTCGGTGTCCTGAAATGTTCACAAATAAACAAAATGGGGGTGTGTTCTCAGAACACACGCGTTGTCCTGAAATGTTCGTAGGGGGTGTCCTGAGGACGCTGCCCGTATTGTTCGTTGTCGAGTTGAAAGTGTTCTAAGAACTCTTGTGGTGTCCTGAAATGTTCGCAGGGGGTGTCCTGAAGACGCTGTCCGTATTGTTCGATGGTAAGTTGAAAGTGTTCTGAGAACTTTCGCGTTGTCCTGAAATGTTCATCGGAGGTGTTCTGAAGACGCTGTCCGTATTGTTCGCTGGCAAATTGAAAGTGTTCTAAGAACACTGGTAATGTCCTCAGAAATTAAAAGTTTCCATAGGCCATAGTTGAAATGTTTTACTCTATGGGTGTGATATGCTGTGGTGGTTGTGGCCAGGGCATAGAGTGTTGGGTGCATGGCCATTTGGACATGCACCCAACACTCTATGCCCTGGCCACAACCACCGCAGCATATCACATTTATAGTTGCTTATAACTTTGGGTCATAAACAAATTTATAAGGAACAAATTTATAAGATACTATGGGTGTGATATGCTGTGATGGTTGTGGCCAGGGCAATATACTTACTGTTTGGTTTAGTAACTGGAGTACATGTATTTCTTGTTAATTTCTGTGATAAAAGAAAATAGCATGTTAGTATTAGTATTTTGTAATGACTTTTTACATTGTATAATCAACATTTTATTTTTTGGGACCCTCATATTTAGTAGATTACAAACCAGAGTACTGTGCAATTTGCTCAGTTTCTGTGTTCGTTGCTAAAATCATTGGGTCTGTGGGAGAAAAGAAAATTCATGTTGGATTAAAAAAAAAACCTTTTTCTGTTATGCTACAGTTTATTTGTTTGTTTGTTTTCAGTGTTCATTTGTTGTTTCTGGCTAATGCATTATACATTGGGTTGTTGCATTTTTTTGGAGCAATTTTAGTGGTATTGATTTATTTGTTTGGATATTGTTAAATTTTGGGACAGTTAGATACCAATTGGCGTATTCTAACTGTCTATTTTTTTAATATATTTTAGTGGTATTGATTTATCTGTTTGGATATTGTTAAATTTTGGGACAGTTAGATACCAATTGGCGTATTCTAATTGTCTATTTTGTGCTCTAATTTAGTGGTATTCATTTATGTGATTAATTGTTGTAGAATCTTTGGGCAGTTAGATAGCTTTTGGAATATTCTAACAGTTTATATTTTTTACTACAAGTTTACTTGAGGTTTAAGTACAGTTTAGTTATCAAATTTTGGTTTTAAAAACATTCAGGGGCCGATTCATGGAACAAACGTGCGCCAAAAATCTATGCCCAAGCAGGCGCATGCAGGCGCAAGCGCGAAAAAACAGGCACACACGTGCAATTCATGGAAGTCCCTGTGTGTGTTTTCCTCAGGATGTGCGCCAAACCCGTGCATGGCGCACACGTCACTGAGACATCCCGAACGGCGTGCGCGACGCGCACAGTGAAAGCGCACAACCTCGGCGCACACACCAAAAAGGGGGCGGAACACGGGGCATAACGCGCGGAATGGGGAACAACACGCGAAAATAAGGGCGTAACTGGGATGTACTGCTGGGAAGCAGACGGAACGCCCACACGCACGCGAACCACACGTATTCATGGAATCGAATAGGGCAAAGCCGCGCACGGCCAAAGACACGCACAGGCCTAAACATGTCCGCCACACGAAGGCAGGCGGTAGCGTCCTTGTGCATCACAAAAGCGCCAATATACAGCAATGATGAATGTCCCATACTGCTATTGTGCCTGGGTCACGCGATCGGGCCTGGAGGAGCGGGCTACGTGTATTACAGGGGTTCGCGTGAAGTTTTTCACGCGATCGGGCCTGGGGGAGCGGGATACGTGTATTATGGAGGTTCGCGTGAAGTTTTTCACGCGATCGGGCCTGGGGGAGCGGGCTACGTGTATTACAGGGGTTCGCGTGAAGTTTTTCACGCGATCTGGCCTGGGGGAGCGGGCTACGTGTATTACAGGGGTTCGCGTGAAGTTTTTCACGCAATCGGGCCTGGGGAGCGGGCTACCACTCACTGTCTGCCTTGCGTGTAGAAGAACGCGTAGCCAACACCCGCTGTGAAGTAATAGCGTGTGAACCCCAACGGCTGGAAAACACACGCACCGCACCCCACGAAAAGCACGTACAGAGCAATGTAAAGTCACATGCGATCTACAAGCCCTGCCAGGGAAACGCCCGTGCGCGAAACGTCACAGACGCGCTTACGCACTAAGGGCCTTTGGTCCAATGAAATTGTGTATGCGTGCTGTCGCGCTTACACGCTAAGGGCCTTTCCTCGATTTACACGCAGACATGCAAGATTTTCACGTGCCAAATCACTCCGTATCAAGCTGGCCACGCGTAAGCACACGGAAGACCACGCTCCTGCCCAAAAGGCCGAATCACTGCCCCCCAGAGCCCCGAGCAGCCTCCCACGAGCCATCTGCTGCTGCCTGCCTGCCTGCCTGCCTGCCTGCTGCCACCGTGCCCTGGCATTTGGTGCCTGCACATCAGCCTTCTGCTGGGGTCCATTTGCTGTGTCCACCCCTGCTGGAACAGAAGACTCCCGACTGGGATACCATCGCTCCACAGCCCAGCCCCAGGACCCAGTTGCCCACCCACTCCTGCCTCTGGGGTTGCCATGTCGGGCACTGCAACATCTGGCACCACTGGCAACCCCCGGCCAGAGAGGCAGAGGGGCACCAGCTTCACTGCCACCGAAGTTGGTGTCCAGGTGGAGCAAGTCCTGGGGCCTATGATGCCCTCTTCGGAAGTAAGCATGGAGGGGGTGGCAGTCCGCGACTACCAACATGTCAAGAAGCGCTGGGATGACTGCAGGTCCAGGACCCTCTTGAAGGCCCGGCGCCTCGTGGAGGGGGGCCGGGGCCGCATGAGTACCATCCAGATGAGGGTCCTGGAACGCGTAGGCCCAGAGCTCCACGCCCAGATCCTTGAGAGGCAGACCCGTCTGGAGTTGAGCGGTAAGTGGCCAAGCATTGCTGTCTGAGACAGGGCATGTCGCAGTGTGCTGTTTGTCTGATACTTGCCTGTATGTGTGACATAGGCCATGTATGCATGTGTGTGTGCAGGGACGTCATGCATGTGAGACCAGTAATGTGTGAACCACACGGTTGGTGCATGTGTTCAAATGCAACATGGGTTGCCCTATGCGGAATGGCCATATGAAAGCATGCCAGTCTCTGTTCCTGGACATGGGTGGGGGTGAGGGATGGGTGCTGATGCCATGTACATGTATGCTGTCCATGTCTGTGTGTCTGACCTGCGTGTCTGTGACTTGTGAATGCCAGGGATGCATGACACATGTCTGTCGCAATGTTCAGGTTCACTGATGCAGCCTAGTCATCCTTGTATCCACTGTGTCTGTGGTGTACGAGGCCAGATGGATGAAACTAGGGTGAAGTGTGTGCATGTGATAGGCATGGCCCATGATGCATGTGAGTTCCAAAACAACATTGTATGCTTCAAGAATCCCTTGGACATGTATGCTAATGTCCATAGCATGCGCCATGCCTGTTACCACATGTGTTTTACCTGCACTGAGCCATGTGTTGTGGAGGGACATGATGGAAGTGATCTTTGACAGTGCCACTCATCTGCTATTGCTTCCTGTCTAGGGGACCATTGTACAGTACCCTGATGCTTGTGTTCTATGTCTCCCTCTACACAGCGCCACGTGAAGAAGAGGGCGGAGACGGCTCTGTGGAGCAAAGAGGCGGGGATGCCCCCACGGCTGCAGTGGAAGGGGTGGGTGAGCCCACACAGGGGCTTGCAACGGCGGAAGACGGGGTGGAGCCATCCAGGTTGGTGGTTTCCACAGAGGAGGAGGAGGCCGCTACTGAGGCGGACATGGGGCCTGGTGGGGGCGTCCATGCTGGTGCAAGTGTTGCGGTCCAGGGGCAGGGGCAGGAGGCAGCACAGGTCGCCGGGGAGGGGCCTGTGCATGTCACTGTCCCTGACACTGTGACTGCACCACCATGCACCAGCAGGGATGCCCCATCCCAGGCCCGTCCGCAGGTAGGGGGGATGTCCATGTCATCTGACTCCCCTCCACCTGCGGACGAGGGGACCCCTGGCCGTATGGAGAAGGTCCTGATTGGTGTCGCGTTGCGCACAGGTGCAATTCGTGATGAGGTGCGTGCTTCCCGGGAGGAGCATGCACGTCATCACGGAGAGCACTGTGCCGACGTGGCCCAGTTGGGATCGGCCATGGTCGGGAGTTTCCTACATGTGTCGGCCAATCTGGCGACTCTCTCCTCCTCTGTGGAGACTATGCACCAGTCGTTCTCCATGCCGTCTTCTGACCCAGATGCCACCAGGGCCCCCTGTGGACCTGCCCCGACCAATGCAGCCGGCTCGGTGGGGATCCCATCCCTGCCACAGTCGGGAGTCGGAGGTCCAGCAGGGGTGGACACACCAGCAACTGGACCCCAGCAGATGGAGGATGTGACGGCATCATCGGGCAGGGCACGTGCACGACGGCGTCGGTGGATTCCAGCAGCGGGCAGAGGAGGAACGGCTCACAATGGTCAGGGCGGAAAACTCCATGCGGAGGGCGCTGAGGCGGGCTGAGTGCCTCGAGGGTCTTCGCAGGGAGTTGGAGCTGTACACTGATTTATCCCTGAGAGACCTCGGGGCCAGGGAACATGCCCGCCTCCAAGCCATTGAACAGGAGTTCGATGATGCCCTGGCCCATGACAACATCCAGTGAGCCGTTGGGCTAGCCCGCTGCCCTTGTAAATAGTTATGTAGTTAGTGTTAGGTTTCCTTTGTTTTTGCATTTTCTTTGGACCTTTTGGACAATGGGCCACATTTTTGTATATAGTTGGTTTTTTATTAGGTAGTGTTGTTAGATAGGTTTCATTTCTTTTGTTGGGATCATGGACCCAGGCTTGTTCACCTGTACATAGTTCACTGTTGGATTTTCTTTTCACTTTACAATTTACCCATGGAGCAATGGCTTTCAATTATAATTTCCCATTGGATTTTCTTTTGTGGACTGTGACTTTGGACACCATTCCTTTGGATTATGATTTTTGGTTTTGCATTTTTTCACAGACATGCTTCTTTTTACTTTTTTTACATTCCCATTTCTGTTAGTTTATTTTTGATCCAATTCATGTTTCCTTTAATGCATATTTTTTGATCAAACTTCAATGTGTAGTATCATCTCATTGGTTTCATGCATATCATGATATGGGTTTTGAGATTCACTGACACCCATTGGGTGTATGTGAGGGACATGTGTTCGTTTCCAAACTTGCAATTGGTGTTCTATCATGTTATTGCCATTTCTAAGTGGGTGGATGCAATACTCGGGTGGGTGTTTTGCATTTGGAGGCTGACCATAGGGACCAGGGATCTAGATTGTGATGACATGTTGGCTGGGGAACATGAGTTGGACATGACTGGGGGCCTGCTGGCAGGTGCCCCACATTGCTGGGGGGTGGGGGTGCAGGGGAACATGAGTTGGACATGAGTGGGGGCCTGCTGGCAGGTGCCCCACAGTGCTGGGGGGTGGGGGTGCAGGGGAACATGAGTTGGACATGACTGGGGGCCTGCTGGCAGGTGCCCCACAGTGCTGGGGGTGGGGGTGCAGGGGAACATGAGTTGGACATGACTGGGGGCCTGCTGGCAGGTGCCCCGCACTGCTGGGGGGTGGGGGTTTTGGGAGACATGTGTGGGGGCCTGGTGGAGGGTGCCACGCACTGCTGGGGGGTGGGGGTGCAGGGAGACAGGTGTGGGGGCCTGGTGGAGGGTGCCCCTGACTGGTGGGGGGTGGGGGTGCAGGGAGACAGGAGTGGGGGCCTGGTGGAGGGTGCCCCTGACTGGTGGGGGGTGGGGGTGCAGGGAGACAGGAGTGGGGGCCTGGTGGAGAGTGCCCCTGACTGGTGGGGGGTGGGGGTGCTGGGAGACATGTGTGGGGGCCTGGTGGAGGGTGCCCCACACTGCTGGGGGGTGGGGTGCTGGGAGACAGGAGTGGGGGCCTGGTGGAGGGTGCCCCTGACTGCTGGGGGGTGGGGGTGCTGGGAGACATGCATTGTTGATCAGTAGTGCAGGGTGACATGTGGCGTGGCTGGGGGGCATGCCCATGGTGGATGGGCTGCCTGCGGGACATGAGCAGGGGTGCAGGGTAGTCCCCCGTGGTGTGGGCTGCCTGCAGGGGCCGTGGATGTTGTAGAGCGAACACCTGGGAGGACCCACACGGCCAATTCACGTGTAGTACTCCCCAGAACCCCTGAAATACACGTACCCTGCTGAAATCGCGTGTGGAACTTCCCGCGCACCGCTGAAATACATGTACCCTGCTGAAATCGCGTGTGGAACTTCCCGCGCACCCCTGAAATACACGTACCCTGCTGAAATCGCGTGTGGAACTTCCCACGCACCCCTGAAATACATGTACCCTGCTGAAATCGCGTGTGGAACTTCCCGAGCACCCCTGAAATACACGTACCCTGCTGAAATCGCATGTGGAACTTCCCGTGCACCCCTGAAATACACGTACCCTGCTGAAATCGCGTGTGGAACTTCCCGCGCACCCCTGAAATACACGTACCCTGCTGAAATCGCGTGTGGAACTTCCCGCGCACCCCTGAAATACACATACCCTGCTGAAACGCATGTGGAACTTCCCGCGCACCCCTGAAATACACGTACCCTGCTGAAATTGCGTGTGGAACTTCCCGCGCACCCCTGGAATACACGTACCCTGCTGAAATCGCGTGTTGAACTTCCCGCGCACCCCTGAAATACACGTACCCTGATGGAATCGCGTGTGAAACTTCCCGCGCACCCCTGAAATGCACATACCCAGCTGAAATGACGTGAGGTACTTCCCGCGCACCCCAGTGATACACGTAGCCCGCTTGCCGTGCTGGTACAGGGTTAGCGCAGCCCTTTGCGCTGGATTGGGGATTTTGATGGCTTTTCCCTGCGCGAGAGGCATTCTTGGGGGCATAACTGGCGCTGCTGCAGGGTCGCTGCGCCACTGTGCGCCACGGCTGGTTTTGGTAGCTGGAATCCATGAATACGCTGTGCGCGGAAATGGGTTTTGGCGCACGCGGCTGGCACATTTCTTTTTTATATATGCAGTGTAGTGCCCTGAATTGGTTGTGGCTCCTGCGTGGTAGATTATACCTATTGCTGTGAAGGTTTTCTTACCAAGTGATATTTGACCATGTGTGAATCCAGTCAGCTTGCACATTTGCGTAGCAACTTACACCAACTATATTTGAGAGTTTAAATGGACCAGGTAGTTCTGTATCTGACTGCTTTTTTTGGAGTTTGTCTTCCTTCATTGAAGAAGTACCTCGTTTACTTTCCCTAATTGATTCTTTTTTGCTTGTGGTACTTGATGAAGTATTACTTTCTTTTACTCTCTTTGGAGAATTTGCAGTGACATCCTGTTGCTTTTCTGTTTGATTTATTTTTCTTTAATAATGTTTTACTTTTTGTGGAACAGAATATGTGTTTAGATAGGGAGTGTATAGTGAGCGAAGTCTATTGTATTCTAAAATGCAAGGAATATCAGCGTTTATTTTACTTGCATCAAAGTTGATTAGAAATAGACCGTCAAGTGTACGTAAGCGTGATAGTGCTACGTAGGTCATGCCTTCTTTAAAGACTGTGTTACCAATATCTATCATTGCTTTGTCTAGGGTAAGACCTTGTGATTTATGAATCGTGACTGCGTATGCAAGAGTTAGAGAAAATTGTTCTCTTCGTACATACATGTCTTTGAAGAGAAGGAATCGAGCTGTTGAGCATCCCATCCTTTTAACTTCTGAAAGTTTGTCAAAGAGTATATTGACAAACTGAATTTTGTTGTCATGTGGGTATGTTTGAAAGCCAACAACTGTACTCAGTGCTCCATTAACTAGTCCTTGGTCCACGTCAAGGTTACGTTTAAGCATTACTCTGCAATTTAAGGATAATTTTAATATCTTTTCTAAGCCTGCTGTGTTTGAGATTGATTTTTCTAAACTATTTAGTCTTGTTGTGTCTTGGTCACACATAGGTAGTGTCATACCATGTACATCTAGTTTGTCTGTGGCGCTAATTTCCATTATTGGTTGCATTTCTTTACTTAACATTATTTCATTGAATTTGAAACAGATTGCAAGAGTTGGCATTAAGGCCACACAATTGACATTTTTGTGGGCTAATTGTTCCATAACATCTGTAGCACATGCATTATCGCCATAAAGTGCATTCATTTGCCGGGTTTTCAATATTGTTTCTGCTTCTTTAGAGAGTATACCAACTCTGATACTTTTTAAGATGTTGCCATAAGTGAGATCTGCAGATTGCCACATGTTTTCTGTTAATTATCTGTATTGGAAATGTTGCCAAAGGTTGGCATTTCGAATGCTGCCAACAGTTTTACGGCAGAGTTTGTGTCCTAATGTTTTAAAAATAGGCTCAATTTTTACTGGTGTCAATTGAAGAAGATCTCCGAAAACAATAATGTGTTTTCCTGCAAAGAGCTCTTCAAAGTTTGTTTTCAGTACTTCTTGTAATCTGAGGTGAATCAAAGCCAACATTAGGTTGGAGACCATGCTCACTTCATCTATTAGTAGCATTGTCATTTGTTTCAATACTCTGCGTAGTTCCATTGCAGCTTCTGCAGAAAGTTTGTAATAGTCTAATTTGTTCTGGTGTTCTACTGGCAATAGTAGTAATCAGTGTACAGTGAAACCACCTAAGTTGTAGGCAGCTAAACCTGTGGGGGCAGTGACAACAGCTGACAGTTTGTTGTTTGTCAATTGTTGAAGGAATTTACTGATGATTTTGATTAGGAATGTTTTGCCAGAACCAGCTTCACCACTGACGTACAGTAGTATAGGTTTATAATTATGGCAGGAACATTCTTTATTTTCATGTTGTACACCATGTGCAATTTGTTTTGTTACTTGTAAATGCTACGTTGTTTGTTGTTTAGTTTTGATTGTAGTATAGTTAAGTTTTCTTTATCTTCATACTGACAAATGGTGTTTTCTACTTCTATCATAGCTAATTCTGCCTCATTTATTATTAGTGGTTCTCCCAGTGGTTCTTGGCTTCCTGTTACAGAAGGTTGACTACTGTCAGGAGTGTCTTTATCTAGTTGGGCCTGGAGTTCTTCTTCGTGTTGCTGTTCATTGTGCAACATTGTTTTGTATTGTGTAAAGTTTACATCAGTTATAGTGCTTTCATTTGCTTTGAAAGCATCTTTATATGAGTCATAGTTTTCTAGTATTTCTTCTTTTCTCCATGGTTTAAAGAGTTGTAGCAGGGACATGTAATATTTTTCTTTATGTTGAGGAGTCTTCAATGACAATTTGATATGATTAATGAAATTTGGTTTACTGAGTTTAACTAAGCTGCCTTCACAGTTTGTCACTGTATTTACCTTTTTTTTAATCAGTTTTTATATTATTTTCGTATGTGTAGTTTTGGGCTATGTGGTATAGACACATGGTTTCCAAAGTATTACTTCTGTTTGGGTAGTATGTGTCCAATAAATTGTTTTTTAAAATGTCTTGGCTGTTTGGCTATTGTTTCTATATCTTCGTATGTTTTCAGAACTCTTTTTCTAGATTTAGCTGGACCAAGACTTAGCCATACTATATTTCCAGATTTACCATACAATGCAGTACCAGTTAAACAATCAGCTGCTTCATATGATCCACATTCTCTATGGGAGAGCATTTTTATGCCCAAGCTGTATAATTTCTGAGACACTGTTTTATCTGATGACAGGTCATTCCAGAGGTCTTGGAGCTCTGACTTTTCTGCTTTGGTTAAGTATGCTGTGACATATCGTGCAACTGCAGTAGAATTGTCTGCAATGTACTGCACATCTATGTTTGCATTTCATAAGTAGGCAAGAATTACATTATAATCATCGATATATTTTTCTTCTTCTTTTCTTTTTATCTAATATGTATTTTTAGGTGACTTACCTTTAACACTATGTCTAACCGAAGACATGAGGTTGTTCACTTGACCTGTATTTGTAACTGTCTAGGGAAACCAAATAGGCATTTGGTGTAGTATTTCCCTTTGTTTTTGTATTTGCGACGACAATATTTGCCACATTTATGTCTTTGAAATTGTAAAATGTGTGCATGAAGATCACTATTTGTGGATTCTGATGGAATTTCACAAGTGACATATTTTTCAATAAACTGTAAAACAGTGGTATCACTGTCTTGACCACATTTAGGATCATCTTGAATCCATAAAAGCATGTGGATATGTGGTGCTCCTCTGGCTTGGTATTCTTTTCTCCAAAAGAAGTGTTGCACTTCTCAAAGGGGAGGAACAGTTTTATTACAAATAAAATGTAGCATAGCAATGAAGCAATGGTGAAAATATCTTGAAACATTAACAGGATCCAAAGAACAAAGTTCTCCTGGTGTTAGTATATCTATGTTTGTTTTGTTTTTATTTGATATGCTTAGGAAATCATGTAAATCTTCCCATGCATATTCTGCACTACTTAATGTAACAAACCAAGTGGTTGGGCCAAGGTTTCTGATCATGCAACGTACATCTCCATGAAGTTCTGCGGCAACATACACATACATGGTTTGGTACTTCAGCTGATGTACTTTTAAATTTTAGTATTTCTTTTTTGTATGTGTTTAGCAAAAGGTTGCCATGTGTAGAATTGTTGCTAATTTGGTTTAAAGCTATTTCATTCTGTAAATGGCTTTCACTTCCAAAATATTTTTTCTGGATATAGTCAATTTCTTGACGTAGGTCTTTCGCTGTACCATGTAGAAGGATGTTATTTAAATTTGCTAGTGCTAAAGCAGGACTTTTAGCATAGTACAGTTTATAGACTAGATTTCTTATAGTTGAATGATGTGTTGATATTCTTTTGATATCATGGAAGGTGGTTTTACAAGTAGGTCCTGTAATGCAGGCCAATGAATGTCCTTGTAGTCCTGTGTATTTGCGCACTGGACAGGTATCCATATTTTGCAGTAGTTTAATTTTGATTTTGTCTTTGCTTTTTACATATTGATTGAGGAATTGGCGTAAAGACTTTTGTTTAAATTGTTTAGGAATGTTACATATTGACGTGCATGGCCATTTGTACACTAGACATTCTGATTCAGTTGAAAGGAGGGGTAATTCTAAGTTTCCAGGGCATATTTTTGTAAGGAGTACTTCTTGTTCCATTATGGTATTATTCACTTTTTCATAACCTAGACCACTGCTATGTATGGCAATTGTATTTGTTTGCTTTTGTTTGCACGCTTCTTCATTAAAATATGGTTCTGTGCTCGTAGTGTGACTCCATTCACCTACGCAGATACTTAAGAAGTTCTTTCTGTTGACATTTTGTTTTAAGCATTGAACCTGATGTCTCTCCTGTTTTTATAAGATTTTGAAGGACTAGACATTTCTGTGAGAAAAAAAAAATATAATATTTTTTTTTTAATCTAATACAGAAAGTTTATAAAGATATGAGTAAAATGATGTACACTTACTATTTCAGGTAAGATATGTTCTGAGTACTCTGTAGGTCTGGTCTTGGTCTTAGTTGTGGAGTGTCTGTGAGGTAATTATGTTGGAAGCCTATTTATCTTCTCTTGGTATATTCCATTTTAGAATATATGGCATTTAAATTAATGGTTAGTGCGGTACATATATGGGTTACATTTGTTATGTATTACTACATATAATATGTATGTGTACTACTTTGTGAATTTTTTAAATGTTATCATGTTGTAATATAACAATTAAACATACACCCCCCAGACTTTTTAGGTAGTGGTACTGTTGTCCGAATATGTCCGCGGACATCAAAAATGTTTTGCAGACATTACATTCTGTAGAAATGGTTCAGTATGTTGCATATTACATGTACATAAAGTCAAAGTTACTATTGTTAAGCTTTGCTACTAAAAACCTATGAAATTCAGTTAAAAAACATTCAGGGTAATTCATAGAATTTCGCACAAAACTGGCGCATGCGGCTGGTGCACAGTGTGCGTGTGCGAATGTCTGCGCCAGCCGTGTGCGCTAAAATCGATTTCCACGCACAGCGTATTCATGGATTTTAGCCTCCAAAACCAGCCGTGGAGCAGAGTGGCGCAGCGACGCTGCAGCAGCGCCAGTTACACCCCCAAGAACGCCCTTGCGCAAGGAAAAGCTATCAAAATCCCCAATTCAGCGCAAAGGGCCGTGCTAACCATGGACCAGTTTACAAGGCTGCCAAACAGCAAACGCCAAGCGGGGAACGTGTATTATTGGGGTGCGCGTGAAGTTTCACACACGAAAGGGCCCTGTGCGAGCGGAGTACGTGTATTATGGGGTTCACGGGAAGACTCACACGCCATTTCAGCAGGGTACGTGTATAACTGGGGTTCGTGGGAAGTTTGACATGCGAAAGGGCCCTGTGCGAGCGAGGTGCGTGTATTATGGGGTTCGCGGGAAGTCTCACACGCCATGTCAGCAGGGTACGTGTATAACTGGGGTGCACAGGAAGTTTTACACATGAAAGGGCCCTGCGCGTGTGGGGTACGTGTATTCCTGTGGTTTGTGTGCAGTTTGACATGCGAAAGGGCCCTGTGCGAGCGGGGTACGTGAATTATGGGGTTCGCGGGAAGTCTCACACGCAATTTCAACAGGGTACGTGTATTATGGGGTTTGCGGGAAGTCTCACACGCGAAAGGGCACTGTGCGAGCGGGGTACGTGTATTACGGGGTTCGCAGGAAGTCTCACACGTGATTTCAGAAGGGTACGTGTATTATGGGGTTCGCGAGAAGTCTCACACGCCATTTCAGCAGGGTAGGTGTATAACTGGGGTTTGTGGGAAGTTTGACACGCGAAAGGGCCCTGTGCGAGCGGGGTACGTGTATTATGGGGTTCGCGGGAAGTCTCACACGCCATTTCTGCAGGGTACGTGTATAACTGGGGTTCGCGTGAAGTTTTACACGCGAAAGGGCGCTGTGCGAGAGGGGTACGTGTATTCCTGTGGTTCGTGTGAAGTTTTACATGCGAAAGGTCCCTGTGCGAGTGGGGTACATGTATTCCTGGGGTTTGCGTGAAGCTTGACACGCGAAAGGGCAATGCCCGTGCGCGACACGTCACAGACGCGCTTACGTGCAAAGGGCCTTTGGTCCAATGAAATCGCGTACGGGTGCTGACCCGCTTACGCGCTAAGGGCCTTTCCTCGAATTACACGCTGACGTGCACATTTTTCACGTGCCAAATCACTCCGTATCAAGCTGGCCACGCATACACACACGGAAGACCACGCTCCTGCCCTGCAGGCCATTTTTCTGCCCCCCAGAGCCCCGAGCACGCTCCCACCTGCCATCTGCTGCTGTCTGACTGTCTGCTGCCCACGTGCCCTGCTATTTGGTGCCTGCACATCAGCCATCTGCAGGAGACCAGTTATGTGTGAACCACATGGTTGGTGCATGTGTTTTAATGCAACATGCGGAGCTCTATGCAGAATGCACACATGAAAGCATGGCTGTCTCTGTTCCTGGACATGAAGGGGGGGTGAGGAATGGGTGCTGATGTCATGTACTTGTATGGTGCACGTGTGTGTGTGTGCCAGAGAAGTGTGAGTGTGACTTTGAAACGCCATGGCTGCATGTGACTTTGAAGGCAACATCTTGGTTTACAGGGGCCCTTCTACATGGATGTTGATGTTGATTGCAGGCGCCGGGACTGTTTCTGCATGTGTGTTGTGTGCATTGACCCATGGGTTGTGGATGACAGGATGGAAGTGACATTTGACAGTGCCACTCATGTGTTATTGCTTCCTGTCTAGGGTATTTTGTACTGTACCCTGATGCTTGTGTTCTATGTCTCCCTCTATGCAGCATCAAGTGAAGAAGAGGGCGGAGATGGCGCTGTGGAGCCAAGCGGCGGGGATGCCTCCACTGGGCGACGACGCAAGGCCCAGCCACCCTCCCAGGAATTACCATCATCCGGGACCGAGGGGGCTGGTGCTGCGTCTGCCACAACGGCTGTTGCGGAAGGGCCGGGTGATCCCCCACAGGGGCTTCCATTGGCGGAAGACGATGTCGAGACATCCAGGTTGCTGGTTTCCACAGAGGAGGAGGAGCCCGCTATTGAGCCGCACATGGGGCCTGGTGGGGGTAGTACCACTGGTGCAAGTGGTGCAGTCCAGGGCCAGGGGCTGGAGGCAGCACAGGTCACCGCGGAGGGGCCTGTGCATGTCGCTGTCCCTGACCCTGTGACTGCACCACCATGCACCAGCAGGGAGGCCCCCATCCCAGGCCTGTCCGCAGGTAGGGGAGAGTGCCATGTCATCTGGCTCTCCACTACCTGCGTATGGGCTCCGACCTGGTTGGTGGGTCACTACATGTGTTGCGCACTCTGGTGGACCTCTCCTCCTCTGTGGAGACTATGCGCCAGTCGTTCTCCACACCGTCTTCCAGCCCAGATTCCACCAGGGCCCCCTGTGGACCTGGCCCGACCAACACAGCCAGCTTGGTGGAGCTCACATCCCTGCCACAGTCGGGAGTCGTTGGCCCAGCTGGAGACCAGCTGATGGAGGATGTGCCGGCACCATCAGACACGGCACATGGACAGCAGCAGCAGGAGCAGGCTCTAGGTGGGAGCAATGATGGTTCGGGGCCTTAAACATTGGAGGGGCAGGCATCGGCCAGAGGGCAGGAGGACCCAGGACTATTACAGGTGTATTATGGGGTTTGTGGGAAGTCTCACACGTGAAAGGGCCCTGTGCGAGCGGGGTACGTGTATTACGGGGTTCGCGGGAAGTCTCACACGCAATTTCAGCAGGGTACGTGTATAACTGGGATTCGCGGGAAGTCTCACACGCGATTGGCCTGGGTACGTGTATTTCTTGGGTGCGCGGTAAGTTTCACACGTGATTGGCCTGGGTACGTGTATTTCAGGGGTGCGCGGGAAGTTTCACACACGATTGGGCTGGGTACGTGTATTTCAGGGGTGCGCGGGATGTTTCACATGCGATTGGGCTGGGGACCTGTATTTCAGGGGTGCGCAGGGAGTTTCACACATGATTGGCCTGGGTATGTGTATTTCAGGGGTGCACGGGAGGTTTCACACGCGATTGGGCTGGGTACGTGTATTTCAGGGGTGCGCGGGAAGTTTCACACGCGATTGGCCTGGGTACGTGTATTTCCAGGGTGCGCAGGAAGTTTTACGCACGATTGGCCTGGGTACGTGTATTTCGGGGATGCGCGGGAAGTTTCACATGCGATTGGAGCAGGGTATGTGTATTACTGGGCTGCGCATGAAGTTTCACAAAAATATCGAAACCAAAATCTCGAAAAAAAAAATCTCGAATTATTTATTTATTTATTTATATGTATTTGTGGGTTCAGGTAAGTATAAAAAAAGGGTAAAATAAAAAAAAAAGAAAAAAGGGGGTTGGGGGGAACCCCCCCATTTCGAAATAAAAACGTATTAAAAAAAAAATTCGAGATTTTTGTTTTCGATATTTTGGATTCGAGATTTTTGTTTTCGATATTTTGTAATTCGGTTTTTTCACTATAAACCCCAAGCCACATGTCACGTTGCAATATGATCACCAAATCATGTCTCCCAGCACCCCCACCCCCCCATCATTGACAGGCACCTGCCAGCAGGCCCGACACATGTCCCCCAGCACCCCCACCCCCCAGCAGTGAGGGGCACCTGCCAGCAGGCCCCCACTCATGTCCCCCAGCCCCCCACCCCCCATCATTGACAGGCACTTGCCAGCAGGCCCCGACACATGTCCCCCAGCACCCCCACCCCCCAGCAGTGGGGGCACCTGCCAGCATGCCCCCACTCATGTCCCTCAGCCCCTCCACCCCCCCATCATTGACAGGCACCTGCCAGCAGGCCCTGATACATGTCCCCCAGCACCCCCACCCCCCAGCAGTGAGGGGCACCTGCAAGCAGGCCCCCACTCATGTCCTCCAGCACCCCCACCCCCCAGCAGTGAGGGGCACCTGCCAGCAGGCCCCCACTCATGTCTCCCAGCACCCTCACCCCCCAGCAGTGAGGGACACCTGCCAGCAAGCCCCCACTCATGCCCCCCAGCACCCCCACCCCCCAGCAGTGAGGGGCACCTGCCAGCAGGCCCCCACTCATGTCCCCCAGCCCACCCACCCCCCCATCATTGACAGGCACCTGCCAGCAGGCCCTCATACATGTCCCCCAGCACCCCCACCCCCCAACATCATTGACAGGCACCTGCCAGCAGGCCCTGATACATGTCCCCCAGCACCCCCACCCCCCAGCAGTGAGGGGCACCTGCCAGCAGGCCCCCACTCATGTCCCCC
Organism: Ambystoma mexicanum; assembly: GCF_040938575.1. NCBI lineage: Eukaryota > Metazoa > Chordata > Amphibia > Caudata > Ambystomatidae > Ambystoma > Ambystoma mexicanum. Next base: position 856,294,316 of record NC_090924.1, on the reverse strand, counting down.
AGCACCCCCACCCCCCAGCAGTGAGGGGCACCTGCCAGCAGGCCCCCACTCATGTCTCCCAGCACCCCCACCCCCCAGCAGTGAGGGACACCTGCCAGAAAGCCCCCACTCATGTCCCCCAGCACCCCCACCCCCCAGCAGTGAGGGGCACCTGCCAGCAGGCCCCACTCATGTCCCCCAGCCCCCCAACCCCCCATCATTGACAGGCACCTGCCAGCAGGCCCTCATACATGTCCCCCAGCACCCCCACCCCCCAGCAGTGAGGGGAACATGCCAGCAGGCCCCCACTCATGTCCCCCAGCACCCCCACCCCCCAGCAGTGAGGGGCATATGCCAGCAGGCCCCAACACATGTCCCCCAGCCAACACGTCATCACAATCCAGATCCCTGGCTCTTATGGCCACCCAAATCCCACCCCACGCCACCCCAGTCCAAACACCCAACCAATCTTTACATCCACCCCATTACATGATAGATCACAAATAAGTAGTATGCGCATGAGTACAAGTCTGTCAGACCCACACAATGGCAACACATGACTGAGAAAACCCACATTGTGACATGCATGAAACCAATGAGCGAAGACCACACATTGAAGTAAGAAACATAAATGTATTCAAGTCAAAATTAAGGGAATGAAATCAAAACACACAATAATGCCAAAAATAATCAAAATGCAGCATGTCCCAAAAAATGATAAATAAATAAAATGAGAATCCAAATGAATTCAAATGAAAATGTGTCCAAAGTCACCGTCCAACAAAGCAAATCCAAAGGGAAAGAAAAGCGTAATATCCATTGCTCCATGGTGAAAAAAAAAAGATGAAGGAGAAAAATCCACTGTAAAACTATGTACAAATAGCAAATCCAGGGTCCATTAGCCCAACGACATAAATGAAACCTACAATGAAACCTACCTAATTACTAACTATATACAAAAATGTGGGGCATAGTCCATGCGCCCCAAATGCAAGAAAAAAGAAATGAAACTTAACACTTATGAACTATATACAATGGCGGTGGGCAAGTCCAACGGCTCACTTGTTGATGTCATGGGCAGGGCATCATCGAACTCCTGTTCAATGTCTTGGAGGCAACCGCTGCCACACGGAAGACATTCCCATTCCAGGGTCCTCCTGCCCTCCGGCCGATGCCTGCCCCTCTGATGTAGATGGCCCCGAGCCATGATGCCTCCCACGTTGAGCCTGCCGCTGCCTCCGACGCAACTGCCTCTGCCAGCATGACGGCATCCAGGCTGATGGAATCCACCGACGCCGTTGTGCACGTGCCCTGCCCGATGATGCCGGCACATCCTCCATCTGCTGGGGTCCAGTTGCTGGGGTGTCCACCCCTGCTGGACCTCTGACTCCCGACTGTGGCAGGGATGGGATCCCCACCGAGCTGGCTGCGTTGGTCAGAGCAGGTCCACAGGGGGCCCTGGTGGCATCTGTGCTGGAAGACGGCATGGAGAACGACTGGCGCATAGTCTCCACAGAGGAGGAGAGGGCCGCCAGAGTGGCCGACACATGTACAAACCCCCCGACCATGGCCACTCCCAACTGGGCCACGTTGGCACGCTGCTCTTCCACCCCCACCAGGCCCCATGTGCGGCTCAGTAGCAGCCTCCTCCTCCTCTGTGGAAACCAGCAAACTGGATGGCTCCACACCGTCTTCCGCCATTGCAAGCCCCTGTGGGGGCTCACCCACCCCTTTCGCTGCAGCCGTAGTGGCAGACGCAGCACCAGTCCCCTCACTCTCAGACAATGGTAATTTCTGGGAGGGTGACTGTGCCTTGCGTCACCGGCCGGTGGGGGCATCCCCGCCGCTTTGCTCCACAGCGCCGTCTCCGCCCTCTTCATCACTTGCCGCTGTGTAGAGGGAGACATAGAACACAAGCATCAGGGTACTGTACAATGGTCCCCTAGACAGGAAGCAATAGCAGATGAGTGGCACTGTCAAACATCACTTCCATCATGTCCCTCCACTACACATGGGTCAGTGCAGGCAAAACACATGCAGTAACATGCATTGCGCATGCTATGAACATTAGCATACATGTCCAAGGGACTCTTGAAACATACAATGCTGGTTTGAAACACACATGCATCATGGGTCATGCCTATCACATGCACACACTTCACCATAGTTTCATCCATCTGGCCTCGTACACCCCAGACACAGTGGATACAAGGATGAGTAGGCTGCATCAGTGAATCTGAACATTGTCACAGACATGTGTCATGCATCCATGGCATTTACAAGTCACAGACATGCAAGTCAGACACACAGACATGGACACCATACATGTCCATGACAGCAGCACCCATCTCTCACACCCCATCCATGTCCAATAACAGAGACAGGCATGCATTAATGTGTGCATTCCGCATGCTGCTCCGCATGTTGCATTGTAACACATGCACCAACCATGTGGTTCACACATTACTGGTCTCACATGCATGACCATGATGTCCCTGCACACACACATACGTACATGGCCTATGTCACACATACAGGCAAGTATCAGACAACCAGCATCCTGCAACATGCCCTGCCAGCGATCCTTGGCCACTTACCGCTCAACTCCAGACAGGTCTGCCTCCGAAGGATCTGGGTGTGGAGCACTGGGCCTACGCATTCCAGGACCCTCATCTGGCTGGTACTCATGCTGCCCCGGCCCCCCTCCATGAGGCGCCGGGCCTTTATGAGGGTCCTGGACCTGAAGTCCTCCCAGCGCTTCTTGACTTGCTTGATGTTGCGGGTTGACACCCCCTCTGCGTTGATGGCAACCACAAAGTCGTCCCAGATCCTATCCCGTCCTTCCTTGTTGCCGCATGATGTTCCGAAGAGGGCATCATAATGCTCCAGGACATGCTCCACCTGGACACCAACTTCCTTCTGACTGATGCTGGTGGCCCTCTGCCCCTCTGGCTGGCGGTCGCCAGTGGTCTCAGATGGTGTTTGCCCCGACATGGCGACCCCCGAGGTAGGCGTGGGTGGGCAACTGTGTCCTGGGGCTGGGCTGTGGAGCAATGGTATCCCAGTCGGGAGTATTCTGTTCCAGCAGTGGTGGACACAGCAACTGGACCCCTGCAGATGGCTGATGTGCAGGCACCAAATAGCAGGGCACGTGAGCAGCAGGCAGTCAGGCAGCAGCAGATGGAAGGTGGGAGCGTGCTCGGGGCTCTGGGGGGCAGGAAAATGGCCTTCAGGGCAGGAGCGTGGTCTTCCATGTGTTTTCGCGTGGCCAGCTTGATACAGAGTGATTTGGCACGTGAAAATCTTGCACATCAGCGTGTAATTTGAGGAAAGGCCCTTAGCGCGTAAGCGTCAGCACACGCATGCGATTCCATTGGACCAAAGGCCCTTAGCGTGTAAGCGCGTAAGTTACATTATGCGCACGGGCGTTTCCCTCATAGCACGTGATGACAGAGCACACGTGGAAAAACTGCACGTCCGTGTAATTGGATGAAAGCGTCGCGTGTAATTGGATGAAAGCGCCAACGTACACGCGTCTCTGACGTGTATGTGTGAGCCGGTTTAAAAGCTGCGTGTAGGATGTCATTTCTTTGTACGTGCTTTTCGTGGAGAGCGAGTGGGTGAAATCTGTACTTCTTGTCAGTTCACACGCGATTACTTCACAGCGTTTCTAGTTCGTACTCCCTGTTACCTCTGACAGATCTTTTCTGATTTTTTGTTGGGCCTGTTTCCTCAAACAGAGTTCACTTCTCCTTTTGTCCTGTCTCCTCAGACAGTGTACAATTCTTCTGTTGGTGGGAGTATTGCCAACGGGCACACGCGCATATTTTTCACGTTCTTTTTCCAGGCAGACCGTGAGTTCCGCACGTACTTAGCAACTGTGCTTGCCCCGTGTGTCGCATTCCCCTTCAGAGGTCATTGTAGGCTGCGTGTATTACGCGTACGCTTTTTTTTGTGTTTCTGGGTGCCACAGCGTAGTGCGGGTTCATTTTTTCACACACGTGGTCTACGAGGGGTTGCATGTACGTTTATTTTTGATTTTGGGCTGCCTGTGCATTGCGTGACCCGTCATCTCCCCCCAGGGGTCCCAGACAGCCTAGTTAGAGCACTAGGGTACGAATTCCATCTGGTATCCTACCCCTTTTACCCCAATTGCCCAGGACAATAGATAACTGCAACCCCCATACGCACAACAACATCAGTGCCATGGTTGGGAGGCGACCAAGCGGTAAGGGAGGCAAAGGTGGCCGACCCTCAAGAGGTGGCCGTGGTGGGTGCGGTAGGGGACGTGGCCGGGTTTTGCAGGGTGCCCCTATGCCCCCATGTGTGGAGGAACAATCAGGGACACCCATGCCCCCCCCATGGTTGAGGGAAACGTGGCTGACACCATCCAAGCTCAGCCCCTGTTGGACCAGCCCATTGTGGCACCTGACCTGGCACAGGATGACTCCCTGGCTGACTTCCAGGTCAGCAAGTCTAGGCCACGTGTGGCGGTGTAAGTTGTTGTCACCAATCCACGTGGATCTGGGGCAGCTATGTCATCTGCTGCCCCAAGTATGCATGGTGGGGAGGCTGCAGGGGCAGCCACAGCTCCATCCGCCGCAGCTCTGACTCTCCCAGCCAGGACAGTGTCAGTCCCAGTCCATAAAACTGACGTTCCCCCTGCCAACATTACCCTGCAACCAATACCTGCATCAAGACCTATGGTCATTGTGCATTCCCACACTCCTACTACCCAGTCCACCGGTGATTCTGTCCTTACTGACCAGAGCGGCGTAAGCCACTCTGGCTCTGCTCCACCTTTAAAGAAGAGGAAGAAGGGTGCGCTGGCACGACAGGCCCCAGACACGGCTACACACTCCGATACCTCAAGGAAGCCTTGCTTCAATGATCCGGAACTTGATGCACTTGTGGGCTATGTGTCGGCACATAGCCACGAAATGCTGGTGACTGCAGGGTGCAAGACCACGCCTGGTCAACGTAAGGCACACTGGCAGACCATCGTCGACCGCATAAGTGCCCTTGGATTTGTGAAGCGCACAGCTGATGATTGCTACAAGCGGTGGAATAACCTGAAACGCAGACAAAGAACAAGCTGGCCTCAAATCATGCCGCTACTCTGGTGACTGGCAGTGGATCTCCACAAGAGGACAACAAACTCACTGAATATGAGACTGTTGCTGGGGCCTTCATCACAGAGGAACAGATCCAAGGTGTGGGAGGACTACCTGATCATGATGCATTGTCCGGTGAGTGCCCATGCATGTGTGTGTAATGCATGTGTATGTTGTTTGGGTGACGGGTTCTGATTAGTGCCAGGTGAGGGTGTGTGTGCCTGGGTGGTATGGGTCACCCATGTGCTTCATCCAAAACATTCAGCGGCCTTGGATTTGGGTGTGACAGTATCCCTTCTGCCCACATTAGTAATTTGGCTCAACATTACGGCAGTTGCCCTTGAAGTGGCATCTTGCAACTACATTGTTTGTATTTTTCAGTGTTCATTCAGGCTGATTGTTTCAATTCTCCCACTTTTGCTGCGCATTCCTCAGCCCTATTGTCACATTTGTGACATGCTTCTGTCATTGATGAACCCCACATTGGACCACATGTGTTTACTTGTTAGATGAATGATTTGACCATTCAGGCTAATTGAGTATTGGCCTGATCACAGGAATGTTTGGGGCCTGTTTGAATGTGGAACATGATAGTTGTTTCCTGTCATGTTGAAGTGACAAACCATTGATGTGTACATCGGCCTGCAATCACTGTATTTTTGTACACTGGATGTGTTGCAGTGTGTGGCACATGCCTATTTTGTCAGACTATGTAGCATTTTTCATCTCATGTCCATCTCACATGGATGGCTGACAGTATTCATTCACTGACATATGTATGTACTTGTGGAATGTTCCATGGCTATGGTACTGTGTGATGGCATGTGTCATGTATGTGTATTGGACATGCCACTCACAGGCCAATGTGTGATGGCAGTGCTACCCAGCATGCTGCAAATGTGTTGCTCTTCCATGTTGGTGTCATCAGTGTCTGCCTTTTGCCTCCCCTTCAAACTCAGTGACAGTGCATGCATGGGAGGGTTATAGTCATGTGGGACATGTGTACATCATGTACTGGTTCTGTAGCTTGTCAGGCCTATTTGTGTGCTATGGTGCTAATGCCTGTTTCCATTTTTTGTCTTTCATGTTTTTGCAGGGAATGACGCACTTGATGCCGTTGAGGTTGAGGAGATGGTGCAGACCCAGGAGGAATATCAGGCACGACCGGGCACCAGTGGGGGACGTGGTGTGGTGGTGGATGAGAACCCAATCTTGCTGCAGACCATTCTGCCGATGGGTGCCTCTGGGTACACCATCCAGGTAATGATTTTTGCAGCATAGAAGTGTGTCTTTTGATGACACAGCATTGGGGGTGTTTGTGTAGGTAGGGATGCACAAAATGTAACACTTCCAGGTGACCAATCTCAGGATGGTATGGTTTTGACAGTTGACTGTCCCTTATGTCATCATCATTGACTGTCAGCTGGTATGTGCCAGGGCTGTGTGCACTCCACAGGGGTGTGATTTTAGGTGAAGTAATTAGCCACCAGCTGCGTACGGGCTGCCTCACCCCGTGCCCTTTCCCCTCCCATGCGCAGCTGGCGTGCATGTGGTTGGGGATGTGGGGGCACCACCATGTCCGCACCACCATGTCCACGGGCAAGCCCCGGCGTCTTGCAACGTTGTGCAGGACACATGCTGCCACTATGATCCTGCACACTACTGGGGGAGCGTATAACAGCTGCCCGCCAGAACGGTCAAGGGAGCGAAAGCGTGACTTGAGCACTCCGAATGTGCTCTCCACAATGCCCCAGGTTGCAATGTGGGCTGTGTTGTATCTTACCTCGGGTGGCATGGTGGGGTTCCGAATTGGCGTCATCATGTGGGTGCTCAGAGGGTAGGCACTGTCCCCTGGGGAGGTGATGATGGGTATCATTAGTGGGGTTGTGACATTGCTCAGTATCTGACATGCATGCATGTGCTGTGGCATTTATACTCACCGAGCAGCCATGTATCGCCATGCCGCCCAGCTTCTAGGTCCCGGTTTAGGGTTGACATTCTGTAAATAAAACTGTCGTGGGTGGACCCTGGATAGTTGGCATATACTGAGGTGATGATTCCCTTGGCATCACATACTACCGGGATGTTCATGGAATGCCAGTGCTTGCGGTTTCTATAGATGTGCTCTGATGCCCTGGGGGGACGTAGAGCCACATAGGTTCTGTCAATGGCACCTAGGACTTAGGGGAAGTGTGCCACCCCGTAAAAATCCTGGACGACAGCCTGCCTTTCTGCAGGTGTTCTGGGCAGGTATATGTGCCTGCGGACTGCTGGGCGTGCAGTCATGATGGCCAAGACCTGGTGTAGGCAGCATGACTGCGTGGCCTGTGACCCCCCCCCACTATAGCAGTTGTCCGTTGAAATGATCCAGTGGCTAAGAAGTGCAGTACATTGAGGACCTTATGCAGGGGGCTGAGTGCTTGGGAGCACAGGGTGGGTGATGTGAGGTCATCCTCCCACTCACTGACCAGGTCGAGTATTATGTGAGGTGGAAACCTGTACCTCCCATACACCTGGTCATCAGGCATCCCAAAAAGGCTGGTTCCGGGTGTAAAAATTCTGGGCCTGACTATCCTCCTCCTGCGGTATCCCACGACCACTGCTGCTAGGAACGGTATATTCATCCTGGAGTCTGTGCTTGTTTGTTGTTTGAGCGCACTTTTATGCTGCGCGGGTCCAAGTACACCTGCTGGCGTACGTGTTTCCTGATTAGCGCGTCTTTTTTGGCGCACGCCTTAGCCCCGTTCGATTCCATAAATACGTGTTTTTAACGTGCGTGTGGGCGTTCAGCGCACTTGCCTCTTGTACTTCCCCCATGACACCCACATTTTCACGAGTTGTTCCCCATTCCACGTGTCATGCCCCCTGTTCCTCCTACTTTTGTTGTGTGCGCCGCGCTATATGCGATTTCGCTGTGCGCTTAGCGCACGCTGTTTGGAGGCGTGTGCGCCAGCGTGCGCCACGCAGAATTTTGGCGCCCATCCTGGGATTTCCACGTGCACGGACTTCCATGAATCGCTGTACGTGGGTTTCACTGCGATTTTCGCACTGGCACTGCGATTCGCACGCTTTTGCACGCTTGCGCTGAAAATTTCAGCGCACATTAATTCCATGAATCGGCCGCTTTGTTAAAGGGACGTTATGGTTAAGTTGTGCTAATAAAAACCTATGAAATTTAGTGAAAAAAACTTTGTTAAAGGGACGTTATGGTTAAGTTGCGCTACTAAAAAACTATGAAATTCAGTGAAAAACTTTGTTAAAGGGACGTTATGGTTAAGTTGTGCTACTAAAAACCTATGAAATTCAGTGAAAAAACGTTATTAAAGGGACGTTATGGTTCCAAGTAAAACCGAAAAACCCTTGAAATTCACCAGTTATGGTAAGCTAAGCAACCATAACTCGCGCCACCCCCGTGCACTGCTAAGACTAACACCCAGGACATCAAAGATGACATCACAAATGTCATTGATGACATCACTGATGACATCACATGTGCATTTATCTTTCATGAAAAGTCTGTACAAGGTTTCTTATTGTAATTTTAATTTAAAAAAGTGTCAAGGATTATTGGAATAAATATCAAGTGCTAATTCGTCCATCCAGTATACTAAGGTGCTCATGGTGAAACATAGGCATCGTGTGCAGCATACATGATGGAGGTGCAATATTCATAAACTTGCCATGTTGAATAGTGAAATGATAACTGTTTTCTTATTAGACTTTTGCATAATGTGAAACGTGATAAGCAGATAATAAAACCCACTTACTACATAATTGCATGATTATAGACAAAACACAAAGAGACAACACCACACACAAATATGAGTATATACAAGGAAATTGAAGTTAAAAAAAAAACAGCAGTAGTAGCAAAAAGATTACCTTTATGCAGAGAAATGATTGCACTGTTTCAAACGTGCTACTTACCCTATGTATGTATATATATATATATATATATATATATATCACATGATGTTCCTGGACTATAAGAAAAGTAGTGTGAATACAAGATATAAAAATAGGAACATATACAGGGAAAGTACAGTAATAAAAAACAACAGAACTATCAGAAGTGCTGACAACTCTACTGATTATTTTAATGCACAGAAAGGATTGCTGTCTTCCAAGCTTGTGTCTTCCCCTTTGTATATGTTTCATATGATATGGCTGGACCCTAAGGGAATTATTGTAAGAACATACTTGAAGGATAAGTCTACAAATATACTACCTTTTCCAATTTTCATTCCTGACTGTTACTGAAGAAAACCATGTGGCCTCGATATGTCAGTAAAGGAAAAAAGGGGGAGCCAGACATGTGATGTCATCAGTCAACAATGACATTTGTGACGGCATCTTTGATGTCCTGGGTGTTAGTCTTAGCAGTGCACGCTGGTGGCGCGAGTTATGGTTGCTTAGCTTACCATAACTGGTGAATTTCAAGGGTTTTTCGGTTTTACTTGGAACCATAACGTCCCTTTAACAAAGTTTTTTCACTGAATTTCATAGGTTTTTAGTAGCACAACTTAACCATAACGTCCTTTTAACAAAACATTTTCACTGAATATATATAGCCTGGTTCATCAATATTGCCCCCTGACATTGCCTATAATCAGGTCAACTGTTTTGAAATATCTAGGGGATAAAAGAGAACATGTAGCATCAAAGACTTAAATGGCTTATTGCCATAAAGGTCGATTGTCCCTTTTCCAAATGTGGGCAAATATTTATCAATGATAAAATGAAAGTTTCATACCAATATATTAAGTCGTTTCAGGGTACAAGTGTTTCCTCTTTGGCATTGGGTGGGCTGTTGGAGAGGTAGTGATCCCTCTGAGACGTTGCGTCCCTGTGAGTTTGGTGCCCTTGAACCAGTAATGCAATGTGTCCCTTATATATGACTACAAGACATTATTTATTTATTTTATGCGTATAGCACCCAGAGGCATCACTGCGCTTGTACAGGTGTTTGAAACCCAGTCAAAAGCAGTAGATAACAGTATACATCATTATGACCGGCTGTCCTTTTAAATGAGAAAGGATTTAGAAAATGTGCACCTGCTTTATTGGACCTTTTTGCTGCTAATAGATCTGCATTCCTGCTTATGTATGACAAGTTTTTTAAAATTCTACATTACATATAGGTGTCTGGATTTTGTAATAATGGACTGCCTGTTGAACTGTGATTTACTAATAATTTATTTATTTAATTCCTAGATCCTTTTATTCCGTTACATTTACTAACTCTGCCATGGTTTAGTTATATTATCATCACTGTTATTTATTAAGTCTTTTTATGGATCTTGTATCCGAAATAAAGTCGAACTGAACTGTGCAACTCTGTGCGAGCTGAACCTGTGTTCTGTGCCTGTTGCATTTGCATGACTCTTCAAAAACATGATACACGTTCTGTCTACTTGGGTAGGCTGGCTCAATCACAGCTCAATAAGTCTGGTTACATGAAGGTGCATTTGCCAAGATATTCCCATCCCAACAGCAGTGCTTTCTGAGAAAGCAGATGCTATCTGCAGTATTAGGACATTAGTCAATGTTACATCCCTCCTTCTCTTCTCCTACCCTTTGTTCCTTCTTAGCAGCTGTGGATATGCTAATGTTAAAGGACACAAAAGGTAGAGAGAGAGTTGTGATGTCCTGTTGACAGCTTCACTTCAGTTAACACTGTTCGCTGAGCATGGGTGTGATTTACGGATCGGTAGACTCCCATGTGCTGTTGTGCGGGGCTATGTGTGGTTCATTTTGTTGTTGGAGTGTAGTGAAGTGCATGCAGATTGCTGTGCAAAGATGTGGTTGTGTTTGTTTAGCATTTGAGAGGTGTATGCAGATAGTGGAGGTTTTAGTGGTTGGGTTGGTGGGACTTTTTCTTACCTCGTTGCTTCGGATATCTGTTGCTTACTGAAGGTCCGCTTTGTTGGAAGGAACATTTACCTTCATTTCATTGTTTGCACAGCACTGCGAGCTGACGAGAGCTCTTGCTGTGGTGCCCTCGCTTCCTGGAGGAGGCAGAGCCCGACCAGGCCATGTGACTGATCACGTGACCCCTTTGCAACATTTAGTGAAGGACCAGCCACCCTTGCGGCATTAAACCCGCAGTGGAGACAAGGGCGCAGCATCGATAGTACTGTTTGTCTGCTGTTTGGCTCTCGGAGGCGAGAGGAGTCCCTGCGTGCATTCCTGGTGCAGTGGCAAGTTTTCATATATACTATAACTATCTTGCAAAATCCCTGCAATTTTAGTGTATTAGCTAATTAAGTAGGTCACTGGGAGACTGTGGAGAAGTTCTCTTTGATCCGAGATATTGTCCTACAATTACTAGTATTTTAGGTGCCAACCTTGTACAGTTGCTAATTGTGACTTCTCATGTTATACTTCATTCTGAAAGAAGGGCCCACTCTTGGGTAACTGCTTTGTTTAGTTGGACATTGGGGAGGAGAGACGGACTAAAGCTGCTCCTCAAGCCATCGGGCGTTCCCAAGGCAGTGCAAACATAATATATCTATTTTTATATTCATCTTACATTGAATCTTATATTTTCTGAATGTTGTATATATTTTAATATTCAGTCAAGTGCTTTGATAAAGCGTTCTGGGCTGCTGTCTCACTGTTTAGTGCTCTAGCCTATACCGAGGCGGTATAGGAGTGATAAGTTCTATCTATTTAGAAAGTGTTTGTGTGTTGTGCTTTTGAAAAATTCTTTGTTATCTATACTTGCTTATTATGTATTTACTTGTTGTATAGTCTGGGATAACATGCAGTCAAGATTACCCTCCCTAAAAACAGGGATGCCTTTATCCAGTCAACCAGTTTCTTCTAAATTTGCTGGTAATTCTATAATTAATGTCCAAAAGAACCCAGCACTCACTTTGTGCTCGACGCCGGTCTCAAGCTGTTACCACACTGGTAACAAAGCACCTTTAAAAGGGCCGCCATTGCCTGATATTCAGCAATTCTGCAAAGAAACACACAAAGTCACTAAATCTGACATTTTGAATGCTATTCCATCTTGCAACTTGAGTGTCTGACTAAGTCAGTACAGCGTAATTACAGGCCATGTTTTCACCCCAAAGTCATACCTCCTCCCCCATCTTTGCCTGTATTGTGTATTTCTCTGTCTGACAGTGTGCTTTTGCACAATTTGCCACCCTCAGCCCCTGCTCCTCCTGAGGCCAACCCAGGTGCCTGTGTGCCTTCTGATGTTGCGATAATTAATTTGGACTTGAATGAGTCGGAGTTTTCCCAACAACTACTCCCTGAGGGATCTCCCTTGAACTTGTCACATTCTCCTGTTATGTTCTCAGAAATTGATCTTCATTGTTCGGCCATTGAAGCCTCATACCTTGTTCCCACTACTCGGCGTGGTGTAGAGCCGATGGTGTTGCCTGGTAAGATAGATACGGAAGTAGCAACCCAGAATATGGTCAATCTTACTTTGTCAGCCATGCATGTGTCACTACAAACGTTATCTAAACTCTTTGACTCTGTAGTTAACAATATGTGTGATCATTCTCTAAAACTGGATAAAATTCTAGCATGGCAAGAGAATGCTACTTCTGTACTCCAAGCGAAATACATTCCTGTTTCTTGCCCTGATGAACCAAATGATCGCCCTTTGGCCTTAACCGCCTCACTGGGTATTCAAACCTCATTTGAGACACAGCCATCTGCTTGTCCTAAATGTGCCCAATCCTCTATGGCTAAGACTCCTTTAACTCTGACGGTGCCACTCATTGAAGGCATTATATTGAACACTATGGACCCGGCCACTTTACCTCCGGCAATCTCTGTTGCCCTACAGCGAACTGTTGGAAACGGTTCGTCAGGGAGTGTGTCTTATACAATTTTTACCCCTAAGGCCCTCTCTGACGTTTTAAAACCTCCATCAAAACGTTCATGTAAAAAACCTAAAAATCAAGCAGCAGCCAAGAGGAACAGCTCATCTAAAATGAAGAGCTTTCTCCGTAACGTTCATGTTCCTCAAAAAAGTGCTCTCATTGTTTCTTCAGCAGTAGCCAAAAAATATCACCAATTGGCCGCAGCACGTCTATCTACCCCCCCTTCTGTGGGCTCATCCAACATTCCATCCTATGCCCCGCTTGATGCCTTGGTGGAAGCGGCGGTAGCAGTGGATTAATCTCCCATTGCCAAGCTAATGCCGGCCAAAGTTACTCCCACAGACCCTCCCTCCGCAAATGAACAAGATAAGAACTTGTCCCTGGATTTCCATCGGCAAGAAATTCGCTGTGCGGTTTATATATACATGTCCGGTTTTGCTTTATCTGCTCAAAATTTGTAATCTTCCACGCATTTACCTTTACCTAATTGTCTACCAAAGCCAGTGGTGCTATCATCTCCACCAGTGACATTTGGTACGGGTGGAACCGCCCAACCATCTGTACCGCTTGACGAGCCAACGGCAACCTCTTTATCTCCACCTGTTTCTCAGGAGTTTTCTGGTGCATCTAAACGATCTCTTTTGGCGGAACTTGCCCCTGAGCTCCTTGAACTTTTGCAGGTAGCTTTGCAAAAAGACATTAAATCAACCTGCCCCAATGTCCCTGCACCCCCGGTGTTTGCAAAAGGTTCACTGCCCTCACGGCCTTTACAAAAGCGACCGGCCAATTTTTGCCTGGTCCTAAATTGCAAACCTCTCCCCTGTCCCCAATATGTTCTAAACCGTAATTGCATTTTGAGTATTTTTGCTGATATGCTAGCATTGGAAGATATCAGCTCACATGATCTAACTTTGGTGGACTTTTTTGATAAAAGCAATCCGCATGCTGTACGCATCTGGATGCAATCACGAGTAATTCAGAATGCTGTATGGTCTGCTAGAAGACATTTGTCTGACTTGGGCTTTGTTCTTTCCCTGGATCCTAATGACAGTGCTCAATCTCTCAAGCAGCTACAACCATCGATTACCACTCACTCATCTAACTATGAAAGTCGTTCCCAGGAGTTGAGAGGACCAAGATTTCTGTCTGAAACTCATTCTCAGCCTTAACTAGTCCAAGTAGTGGAAGTAAGTACATTTTCTGTCATCAGTTGGAATTCTCGGGCTTACTCCAAACTCGTTAACAATGATTGTAGCTCTTTGGGCAAATACAAGTTAATACTGCTCCAAGAAACCTGGCTTACTTCTGACCTTATCTGGGATGCTCATGATGTGCTCACAATTGCGGCAGGTAAAGGTCTATGTGGTAGACCCCTTGGCAGCCTACTTATCGCAATTCAAGCTCTAACTCTAATTAACTCTAGCATTACCCCTTGGACCTCACCTAACCCTTTTATCCAAATGAGCCGGTTGAAATTGGTTCAAACATTGTATGCTATCATAAATTTATACTGGAATCCGGCAGGGATCTCAGACGAATGCTTCCTAAATGCCCTAAACGATATGTTGAATTTAATTATTTTGGACGGTTCTGTCCATAAGTTATTAATTGCAGGCGATTTCAACTTTGACTGTATTTCCTCGAACAACAAAGACAAATCGACACGCATAAAAAAATGGGCTCAATTTGCAAAACATCATAATCTCATCAGGCTTAATGGAGCATTCAGTTCTGATATCCCCCCGGGCCCTACCTGGTCTAGAGGTGTTTCCTCATCCATCATCGACTATATGTATACGAATGCAAGTCTATTTTCAGATGTTTTGGATTTGAAATTGTAAAATCAACCATGAGCGATCATAATCAACTCACTGCCCATTGACAGTATTATATTGATCCCAATTTGCACAGAGACAAAATTGCTCAAGGCTGGTGTAATCATAACAATGCAGGTAACAGACTCTGATGGACGGAAAAGGCTTTGGATTCTTTCCATGATTGTTTGTCTCAGAAGATTGCAAGCTTTCCGACAAATTGCAACTCTTCAAACGTTTTCTTTTCTGATATGATTTAAGCCTTTCGGTCCTCGGTACATAGCTCCCTGTTAAGTTCTGCTCACGGTCGCCCTACATTACATGCTTTTGATAATGAACCCAAAGAGCGCAAACGTGTATTTAGGCAGCAGAAAAGACAAATGCAAAATTTACCAGTTCATATCCGCCATAAACAACTCATAAATCTGAGAACTAAGTACAAGAATTGGGTAATAGCTATATATTATTGATAGTCAACAACTTCTGGCCGCATTACAAAGCAAAGACATCGCCAAAACCTGGGCTCTCCTTAATCAAGCTACGGTTGGTCCTCAAGCTGTCATGCAAGCCAATGAAGTCTCTGAATCCGCCTGGCTTGTGCATTTCTCCGACCTATATAAAGTTCCTGATGGCGGTATATCCTTAGAGTCCTTATGCCCCCGTCCATATTCCATATACATTTTTATCTGGATGACATTCTCTTTTTCATCAAAAAGGCCAGTCGATCTGGTGCTCGTGGTCCGGATGGACTCTCTAACAATATGTTAAAAACCCATCCAGAAATCTTGGGTCGTATCCTGTTTCAAATCTTTAGTCTTATCATCATGACTCAAAAACTTCGTACTACTTGGACTCACTCTATAATTGTCCCCATTTTTAAAAAAGGGGACAGGACCGCACCATCCAGTTACAGACCCATAGCTTTACTGGACGCTCCAGGAAAGATCTTCTCTCATTTAATCCTGAGAGATTTACATCAGTGGATTGCACAGGCTAAGCTCAATGACCCTTATCAGTCAGGTTTTGTGGCTGGTTTAGGTACCATACCCAAAATCATAACACTACATATGCTCTTATCGAACTATGCTGCCTGCAAACAGACGCTGTTTCTAGCCTTTGTCGATTTTAAGGTCGCATTCGACTCCATTGATTGCACCCTTCTTTATCACAAATTAGTTAAATTTAATTGCCCATCATCGCTGCTAGCTTTGATATCATTGCTACATATTAACACTTCTATGCAGGTTAAATTAGACCTGGCTGGCAACATGACCTCCAAATTTCACACATATAGAGAGCTGAAGCAAGGGTGCATCTTGGCTTCATCAATTTTCAATTTGTTTCACCTGGGCATAAACCTTAGTAAAATCCTGAGTGATCCCCCCAGCCTAGGCACTCACAAAATCCCATACCTTTTTTACGTAGATGATTTAATTCTCATCTCCAAAACCCATATTGGACTACAGAAACTCCTAGATGCCCTTGAGTCTTATGTAGATCTAAATCATCTAAAGATCAACATCAAAAAAACTCAAACAATGGTATGCAAATGGTGCTTGAGTTGCAAAGTTAAACCATTCAGGTGGAGTCTGCATAATGTTCCACTTGAACGGGTGTCCAGCTATAAATATTTGGGAACACTAGTTGTAGACACTCTCTCAAGCCCTGAGGTTGAATTAGAACTTACTGGCAAAGTGCATTCTTTAGTTGCCCAAGCAAGAGTGCTTATGGGCAAATTTGGAAAATGTACAATTAAACATGTGCTAACGTTTTATTTCCAGAAGGTTCTTCCAATCCTAACCTATGGGTCTGAAGCTACTGCTCCTAAACCTGCAGCATGGCGAGACAAACTTGAATCTTTTTTCTGGAAGCAAGTTCCACGCCTACCCATGTGTACACCGTTACCCTTAATTCGTTTTGAATTAGGTTCTTTATCAATGGTATCCTTTGTCACTTAGAAATATTGTGCTTTTTTTCGCAAATGTTTGCTTTCATTGGAGCGTCTAGACATTCTGGGTAAGGTGGCAACACAATTACTCATGAAAAATCAAATATTCTCTCGGAAGTGGTGTGACTTTACCACAAATGCTTTATCTGATGCTTCTGTTGAACTAGATTTGCTTTTGTCCAATGAAGCCCAAGCAAAATTGAAAATTCATCGATATGACCAATGCCTAAAATATAAGGACTTTGATCGCAGCCTATTTGGTCATTAACGCTTTAGAGTCATGGCTGACTACTTGACTAAAGCCCCTTGCTCAAAGCTTCGACAAAAATTCTTTCGCTTCCGCCTGGACCTCTGGCCAACGCTAGATGTTTTGGCGTGTAGGAAGCAAATTCCAAAGGCTGAAAATCAATGTCGATTTTGTAAAGATCCTGTCCAAAGGGAAACATTGGAACATTGTCTAATCCATTGCCCACAATTATCTATCATCCGAAAGAAGTGTTTCAAAAATGTCTTTGAGAGTCAAAATGTATATACCCAGAAAGACATGTGGCAATGTATCTTTTCAACTACTTCTCTCTCAGTAAGGATAGCCACTGTACAATTTCTGGATGCAATTTTTCCTGACTCGCAGTAATACTGTATTCTGCCGTCGAATATCATCATTTATTATTAATCTGCTTGGCTTTTGAATGAAGTAATTCTGGAGGTGAAATGATTTGCAATGGATTTTTATGTTTCTATGTTTCTATGTTGCTATTTCTTGCTCTGATGTTGTGTGGTCACGATATTCACATAAAAATACTATGTAAGATGATTTTTTATATTTTTTAAACATACTGTTTTGTATTACATTGTATTGTATTTGTAAAATTTGAAAGGTTGATTTTATCAACCAAAGAAATAAAAAAAAGAAAAATGTCTGTGTTAGGTGTCTCTGCTCATGCTACGTACTGGAGTGAGGGGAGAGGTCTTGCTGTAGCCCCTAAAGGTCGTGGGATGGTTTGGTTGATAATTGATAGAGAAAGGGAGATACCGATTCTCACCTGTGGGCATCCTCCGCTCTCTCACCCTCCTTCTGTGTCTCCGAGATTTATAATTCTTCCCAATGTTACCCTGACCAAAGGAAAAGTGGTAAGAACATCCCACAAAAGCTTGTGGGAGTACGAATTCATTATGGAATGGGAAGGGGAGTACTGTGTCTCCCTCAGGGACGCCCTCTCCCCAATCCCCAAGGACCCTCCACCCATATGTTCAGCTGCTGTTCACCTTAGGAAGTTGGAGAATCAAGTTCATATATTGTTCCACATCCGAAAGACAAAAAAATATTCTTGCTTAGGTCAGCAGATTGTGTTTGCGCTCATGGATTCCTGTCATGTTTCTTCTACTGCTCAGGCGCGTGCAGAGCAGCTGAATTGCAAAGTTCAAAGATATGACATTGCCTTGAGTGAGTTCCTCATTACATATTTGTATTGTTACGAGGAAATGGAAACTGTGATTAAGGCATGTATGGAACAGTATACCAAGGTCGCTGTTGCAATATTGCAGTGTCTAATGTGACTAAACTGAAGAGTTTCTCTGCACTTCATTTCTTTCTAAAGTTGACCAATTTTGTGAGATCAAGAACACTGATAACACATATAATTACAATGCAGTCAATATAATCCACAAACTTCCGACAGGTCAAAGCATCCCAAGCATATCCATGTGCTATCTCACCTGAAGCAGAAAAACAGGATCATCTATTTGAATTAATTAGAAGATCCATCATGCAGCATGAGACAATGAAACCTATCCAACTAATAACACAATTCATAAGTGTTCCATAATAAACAAAATATAAATAATAAAACAACATTCGGGGAGCAGGTGTCAAAGGGGAGAGTCTATAAAATATATCCTCATCAATGAATTGCCTACTCCGCTTACATTTAAAAAAAAATGTGTACAGGATCACAGGGTTGTGCTAGCCCATCAGAAATTGCATACATATTTTAAAGACATAGGCCAGATTCATGGACATTTTAGCACGGTGCAAAGTGACTTTGCACTGCCAACGAACACTCTGATTCACAGAGCGGTGCAAAGTGTATTTTTGCAGTGCAAAGTGACTTTGCATTGCAAAAGTACTTTTTGCACTGTGAATTAGGCCCATTTAGCACGGTGCAGATTTGCGGTAATGGAAAAACAATGCCGGTAAGGGAATACTGGCACCGCATACCGCTCTGGCCTATTACGAGTCGACAACCCGGTATCAGTGCCACTGCTGAGACTGTGCGCCCCCGTACAGGCATGCGTGCAGGCACGTGGCCCATCCGGCCAGCAATACCGGGATGCTGCTAACAGGAGGACATCACAAGTCACGCGGACATGCAACTACCAGCATCACGAAGGCGGTAATAAGGGATACTGGGATGCCGGCATCACCCGCTAACAGCAATGTGCAGTGTTCCAAACTGCCACAGGTGCACACCATCAGCACAGGTGGAGGCAATGGAGTCTGGCCCAGCACAAAAAGAGCACACCCACACACCACACCCCTTTCCACACCAAAATGATCCCACTTGCATTTGTGATATTGGGGATGGAGGACATGCTTGCATTGCTACACCATGAGCAACATCTACAACAGGCACAACAGAAGAGATGCAGGAGGAGAATGAGGGTGAGACAGGCCCAGCAAGTCCAACCAGTGCAGCCAGTGGCACCACGCAGGCAGCCTCCAATCCCTCGCATCAGAGCCAGTCCATTAAACCTAACCCCTGAGCAGATCCACACCCTGTACTGCCTGGACCAGGACACCATCACCACCATTGTGAACATGATACAAGACGACATTGTCAGCCTGAGTGAAATCTGCATCGCCATCCCCCCTCTACTGAAGGTAGTGTCTGTGCTCCACTTCCTGGCCACAGGCACCTACCAGCACACAGTGGGTCAGATGCATGGCATATCACAACCTTTTTTCATGCATGCTGAACCAAGTGCTGGATGCCCTCCTGAAGCACTCAAGCGACTACATATCCCTACACGGACTGCCCAGGAGATCTTTGACACAAAAATTGGCTTCCATGCACTGGTAGGCATGCCAAACTGTATCGGTGCCCTCGACTGCACCCATGTGGAATTGGTGGTCCCACATGATATGTAGGTGGCATACCGCAATCATAAGCTATACCACTCCGTCAATGTGCAGATGGTATTTGACTCCAGCAAGATCATCACACATTGTTGTGTTCGATATCCCGGATCAACTCATGATTCAATGGTCCTGCGGAACTCCACGCTACCACGCTACATGGAGCGACATTCTGGATGACGTGCCTGGCTGCTTGGTAAGTTGCATGACAGGCACATGGCAGTGTAATGGGGAGGGAAGGGGAGAGATGCACACACCACCCGGGTGTGATTGGTGTGGTGACTGGACAATGCCCATACTGCAGAACACTGTGCCCCAAAGCATCCCAAACTGAACATGACACCCAAACCTCAAAGTAATGATGGGAGCTGCAAACTAATGACAATATGCCTGACTTGCAACCAGCCCACATCCCACAACATGACCACTGCACATCATCAGACCTTACCCTCTGTAACACAATGCAGCAACATGCTGTGAGTATGCACAATGTAAATGACTGCAGCAAAACACAACACAGGACATGCATCCAAGAGTGCGCACAAATCAATACCACCAAGGGAATACACTGCTTGTCACTGGCCCACCACTACAGTAGCACTGCATGTCACCATGGGAACAATGAGCGCTGAATGAGAAATCATGATGAGACTTGTATCAATGCTACTGGTAAAAAAACATACAAATCACTCCACATCACATAGATGATAGCAAATACAGCGGTAGGCATCCGCAGTGCATGAACACCAGCAAGGAAGTGGACACCCTGCATCATCTGGACAACGCAACTCATGCCTGTAGACCATGGGACAGCACACATTGTTGGAAGTTAAAATGTGTGCATACATCCAGGGACATGTACATGTGAACAACAAATATCTGCAGGCATGGGAGTGATAAGCACAGGTGTCATGTTAGGAATTGACTAACACCTACCTTATTTTGCACCCATGCAGGTGATGCTGGCTATCCCTTGAAGCCGTGGCTCCTCACTCCTGTCTGGAACCCGCAAAACAGGCACAAAGAGGATTACAATCGGGCCCATACCTGTGTGGTGATCGAGCAGACATTTGGCCTGTTGAAGGCACGGTTTTGCTGCCTCAGCAGGTCGGGTGGGGCACTCCTGTATGGGCATGAGAAGGTGGCCAAGATTATCATGGCATGTGCCATGCTGCACAACATGTGCATCCGACGGGACATGCCTCTGCCCCTGGCATTGAACAGCAACCACCAGGTGGGGATGAAGATGATGAAGAAGGGGTTGCACATCATGCAGGTGGTGATGCACAGGAGGGACGTGCTGTGCGCCAGTCTGTGATAGGCCAATGTTCCTAAGACACATGGATGCAAAGGGTGCCATGGATGTGGGACTCAGGGCACTGGGTGTGGGGGTACATGGACACTGTGCACTGTAGACCAATAAAGCACACATACCCAATAAGCAATGTCCAGTCATGTGATTTTTTGGTACGCAACGGGTGTATTGAACAGGTAATATGAACAAAGTGCTTTGACCCTCCACCTCACATGCACCCTCCCTCCACCCCCTCCCCCCACAACTCCCCCATACACCCCTCCCCCTCCCCCCATAACTCCCCCACGCACCCCTACCCCCATCCCGCTCCCCCTACAACTCCCCCACACATGATGTGCAATGATATGCTACATGGGTCAACATTAGTCCACAAATGCAGGCTGCCCCTGCTACTTGTGTCCTCTGTCGGCCTCCGGGGGCGGCATGTTGGAGAGCCGCGTGGTGCGCGATGACCTGCGCAGGGGGCTCAACTGTGTGGAGCTGGCCGATGACCCTGTGCCCGCATGCTCCACTGTCGGGGATGGACGCTGAGCCTCCAAGGCATCGGCAATCCTGGCCAGGACCTCCCTCACTGCCGACAACTCCTCACATATGCATAAGGTGCTAGACTCAATGGCCCCTTACATGGCCGCAGTGTTCTCACTGGCCTCCTTCCTTGTCAGGTCACCATCTGAAACATACTGTTTCACAAGCCCCTCCTGCTGCTGCCCCTCCATTTGTGACATTCGCCACTCCCCGTCCCGGACCCCTGTGGAGGTGGATGGGACATCTGGCACGAGGCCCAATTCAGTTGGGTCCTCTGTGGGGCTCCAGGCCTCTGGTACTGCCTCTCCTCCAGACTGGTCGAGCGTGGTGCCATTGGGGGTGCTCATTGGGGTGTGCTGGGGTGTTTGGCGGAGTCTGGGTGTGCCTATAACTTCCATTGACAGGTTGTCGTCCACAGGGTCACATACCTCGCCATGGGACTGTTCTTCATCGCCACTCTGGGGCGCTGCGCAGCTGCCTCCCCTACCGAGCTGATTGCAGCACACATGGTCCCATCTGCCACTGGCTCAAGTGCAGTGGATTACACCGCTATAGGCACTGTTGGTATTGCAGCTGTCCTTTGCCGCCCCTGTGCCTTGCCATCCTGTGTAGGCTTTGCCTTCGGTGGCTGATGTGGCTTGCCTGGGCCCTTAGACATGGAAGGCCTGTTGCTGTTTTCCCTGCCCCTGGCCTTCTTTGATGGCGTTGTGGCCTGTGCAGCTGAGTCCTGTGCATCGCTGTCGGAATCTGAGCCTGTGCGGGACCGAGAGAGGGACGGCATCAGTGATTGTTGTACATGCATCATGCATACATTGGTATTAGTGCAGTTGTACACATTTGATGATTTACTGTCTTGGAGTTGTGGCATACAGGTTGCTTGCTATATGGGTGGGTTATTCAGGCATACGTCTGGTTCACACATGTGTAAGGAGGTGTATGCTGTGTGACATGCCCTTGTGTTGTGGACTGAGTGCAGTGTGACATATACCGTTTTGCTGTTTGTGTGGTGTGTCTCAGGTATGGCATTGGCATGCTGCATGCATGTAGATGTGAAAGTGCCGGGGACAGCATCTAGGCAGGGATGTGTCGATGTGTGTGTGGTAGCCCGTGCATTGTCTCATGTCACTGTCACATTAGTGGCCCATCATCATACTTTGCATTCCAGTGGTTTGTGTGGACACTCACCTCCATCTGCCGATGACGCTGCTCCACGCTCCGTAACTCCCACTCTCTCTATGGCCTCCATGCCAATGGTGCTGGCACAGGTTTCTTCCCATCGTGTGAGTTTTATGGGGGAGTTGGACCCGCCGCCTGCAGCCAAACTCTGGCTCCGATTTGCTGATAAGATATTGTGCACACGGAGGCGCAGGTCATCCCATCTTTTTTTTACATCCTTTACGGTGCGGGGGGTGGTGCCAACCGCACTGACCTTCTGGGCCACTTGCTCCCATACTTCTTTCTTAGTTAGCTGTGCAGCTCTCCTGAGGTCTGATGCAAAGATCACGTCTCCATTCCCTGCCAGCGTGTCTGCCAGCATGTTTAATTCGTCCTCAGAGAAGCGCTCCTTTCGCTGTATGTATGTATGTATGTATGTATTTTTGTATAGCGCCGGTAGCCCGAGGGCATCAGGGCGCTTGGACATTACAACACAGAAGAAAAGAGGACAGGCATAATGTGACACGAGCTGTTGGCTCGGGAGACCCGGCAGCCACTAGCACCAGAAAACTTATATAAAGAGGTGTGTCTTCATCCATTTCCTAAATACAAGGTGGTTTGCTTCTGACCTCAGAGAATCGGGGAGGCTGTTCCACAATTTAGGTGCCAGCACCAGAAAAGATCTACCTAACCCAGATTTCAACTTAAAATTGGGTACGACCAGGAGGCACTTTCCTTCCGATCGTAGTCTTCTCCTGGGTGTGTAGAGAACTAGGCTGTTTTTCAAATACTCTGGTGCTTTACTATAAAGGCACTTGTGGACCAAGGAGAGGGCCTTAAACTTTATACGTTCCTCTACTCTTAGCAAATGAAGGGAAATCCTATCAGAGGTGACATGATCTTTCTTCTTCAGATTTCTGACTAGCCTAACCGCACTGTTCTGAATCACCTAGATAAGTCCTTAGACGAGGCCCCTAACAACAGTGCATTGCCATAGTCGAGCCGTGATAGGATAATGGCTCTGGCTATGGTGGCCAGGTTGCATTCATTTAGGAAAGGCTTGATATATCTCATTAGCCTAAGATAATAAGCCGTATTTTTTTGGAGATAGCTGGTCTGTGCATTAGAATCAACCGCAGAGTTAACCATCATGCCCAAGGTTTTCACGCTGGTGGGATGCTCCTTTTTTAATGGCCTTTGGCATTGTGCTGGAGGTGTAGCTGCAGATGTAGCTGGTGGTGTGATGCTCCAGGTCCTGTATCTCGAGGATTGCAATGGATTGTGTTTTTCAAGATGGCCACCGTAGCATTTCCCATTACGGCGCGATGACGTTACTTCCGGTCCTGGTATTGCCGGGTCCGGTATTGCTGGACCCGTTATTGCTGGACCCGTTATTGCCGGTGCCTGTTATTGCCGGTGCCCTTTATTTAGGGGTGGACGAATGCAGAGGAGGTGTCAGCGCTTTCCATGATCCCGCTAACGGGGATTTTAGGATCATTTACGGCATGCCGGTACAGACGATACTGGCATGCCGCTACGCATGTGCACGCATTCTCGTAATCGGCCGCTGTTAGCGGCATCACTGCTACCCAGACGCGGTATTGCCTCCATGACAGTAAGGTTTGTTTTTTACAGTGAATCTCGTAATGAGGCCCAATGACTTGGAGGCTTCATTGATCTTTTCATGAATCCTCTTTGGAACTAAGTCCTCTGTATCAGGAAAACCTCTAGTGAACCAGATTCCAAAATATTTTATTGTGTTCGGGGCCGGACCAGACCATAATTGGTAATTTCGCTGGGTGAAGTTACATGTAAAAAGCATAAGATCTGGCGTGACTCTGTTTACTAAGCATCTAGAACCCATCAAGAAACTAGCAATTGCCTTAAATAAATGGCCTACCAATGACCTCATGTCACTCAGATACATGAGAACATCATCATATATGCTGAATGTTTTACTTCCGAAGTCATCATTTTAATACAAGAAATTGTGTCATTGAATAGTCTCTAAAAAGGGCCCCAACAAGAGGCTTAATAAAAGTAGCGACATAGGACAACCATTGCTCGTGATCGAGCCAAATGAAAAAAAACAGGTGAGTAACAATTTACCCCCACCTTTGCCTTGGGTCCTGAGTACAATATCTTCACCAATACCTTGAAAGCTAGGCCAAACCCATGTCATGACAACTACTCCATGTGAATGACCCAGCTAACTCTGTTAAAGGCATTTTGAGTGCCGAAGGCCAGAAGTGCAAGGAACCTGGGTAGGATGTGATGCATGCCAATGTAGTATTGACACATGTCAACGTAACCTCCACAAACCTGGTATGTTCTTGCATAATCAATAGCGGCATGTATAAATTAAACTTAGTTGCTAAAACAATTGTGTAAATCTTACAATCTGTGTTTATAAAAGCGATGGGGCAGTAGTGAGCATGGCGTCAGAGACAGTCTGTGATGACGAACACATATTCTGTGATCCTGGTTAAGAGGTTGGGTGTAAATGAGCTAGATAAACCATAGACATCAACAGGGTACTCATGCCTTCTCATTCTGAATATCCCTAATGCTGCACCTTTGGTAGTCTGTAACAATTCCCACATCCAGAAACCTCATATTAACCCAATAACCTCTTGTATGTGTCTTTTCATCCAAGAACACTTTAATATCTGTGAGATCTACCTAGGATTGAGGCAGATAAACAATGTTATGAAACTGCAAAGACTGTTACAATCTCTTTTACCTTGTTCACAAGATAAATTAAGAGTGGTGGCAACCTTTGTTCTTTCTTTCTGTGCCTACATTTGCCTGCCTTTTAATCCTGTGATATTTAGATTTGGCATGCAATAGGATATTACTGCTCGCTCAGAGACAAGTTTATTGTATTGAAATCTGAAGTTAGCAAGTTGGCTGTGATCATTGGTGACAGTGAATTATACAAATCCACCTCCAGTTTCTTAATATCTCACAGCAGTTTAGGGGCCATCAGCAATACCCTTTCCCCTTGCTAGATCTTTGAGGATGTACCTTTACAATGTCACCATAATTGTATCCCAGTTTACATATATAGCTTCATTCTTGAGAACATTTATTTGAAAAAATAATATATGTACTTTCTGACCTAGAAATCAATTTCTGGCTCTTTTAGCAGTGAGGTATTAAACATCCATCTGCTACCCAGAGCGTACTCCAACTTTGGTTCATAGGTTGCCCGCACAAGACCAGGGGCCTCATTACGAGTCAGGCGGTAACCGAGCTGGAAAAATTGGCAGGTTACCGCCAGACCCGTATTACCATTCCGCCTCTGTGTTTCCTGGAATCAACGGGGCAATACGACCCTGGTGACCCAGGAATTCTGGAGGTGGAATTGTGTAAGTCCCCATTCACATGGAGCCCCATAGGACTCCATGGGGATAGGGAAAATGGAAACACTGGTTCCGTCCATGACAGAGCCGGTGTTTCCATGTCCGCCTGCTGGCGGGTGGTGTTAAGCCCGCCAGGTCAGACCTGGCGGGAGTGACACCTCCCGCCTGCAGGACTCTTAATCAGCTGGTCTGGAAAGAACGGTGGTGGTGGTTTTACCACCACTGTTCTTTCCAGACCAGCAGGGTCGTAATGAGACCCCATGATTTCAAATGACCAGAGGTTCAATGTAAGCCTGCACCAAATCTGGAAGCAGAGTCTTACCAACAAAAATATAATATACTCTTGATGTTGTACCATGGACACTGGAACAAAAGGTATAATTTTGTGTTTAGGGGTTGAAAAATATCTGATATTAGTAGATTTGTCCGTATATATTTGGCCGAATGGTACATTTGACCGAATTTGGCCTGTACCATTTGACCGAATATATTCGAACAAATTGGCGAATACATACCAAACATGTGGAGCGGGGGTTGCGGGCTTGTCCTCCGCTCACCATGTTTGGTGTGTATTGGCCTAGGGAGTTGCGAGGTGTACCGCGCTTCCTCAATATTGGAGACGGGGAAAACAAAAGGACCTTGCAGCGTCAGATCCGACCCGCGTAAGAGGGACGGATCTGACGCCGCAGGGTTGAAGCAGATCAGGCGGTGAGCGAGCAGGTAAGTAGGGAAGGGGGTTTGAGGGTGGGGATGTGCATGGTGGTGTTTGACAATATGAAAATTGACTGCATGTGGGCTGTTGTTTTTTTGGTTAGTCAGGGTCACTTTTCATACGGTCAAACACCCCCTAACCAAATATCTATGTATCGTAAAGGTCCAGCGCCTAAGACATATCAAGAAAGGCTTTCCTGGACTTTGAGTTTACAAACCTATTAGTAGATTTCCTGTCAAATATCATGTCCAAGACCTGACTAAAGTCTTCACATACAGTTAGGTAATCTCCCACCAGACCCATGAAGATTACCTTCAGGTTACATTAGAACTCTACAGCAAGAGGCATTGGCCCATAGATGCTCACGACATTCCGCACACACTTTACCAACCGTAGTGTGCCTCTGGCGCATCTACCTTGGGAATCAATCCCCAATTCTACAAAATGACCATGAAACAGTATAGGAATCAGTACTGCCACACCATTGTTTCTCTATTCAGCTTCAGAGAAGCACACAGGACCCAGACATTGGCATTTAAGTGTATTACTTTGAAGACTAGACAGCCGATTTCCAATTGGCATTCAAATTTTACTTTCCAGCGGAAGGTGAAGTTCTTATAAGAAGGTAATTTCAGCTTTGAATTGTTTTCAGTTTGGGAGCAAATTCTCTATTTTAACAGGGCTGTTAAGGACTTTGACATTCCATTAAATAATGCACAACCATGGCAACTCAAAATGGATGAATCAGCAAACTAAAGTACAGTCAGAGAATTCAGACCTGGCCCATATAAATAGCCATCCTTCAAAAGACTTGTTAAAGTGGGGATTCACTTGGGGATTTATTTAAGTTATAATTATATATGCAACAAGCCCCGCCAGTCTAAGCCCTTTGCTCTGTCTCCTACACATATTCCGTCAGATGTTTAGGTCTCTGGTAGGATCTGCCCAACCTTGTCTGTCGAGAATTCCCAGCTGCATGATCAGGCAAGGAAAATTCCCCTCCACAGGATTCTGACAACTTCGCCTTCATTTTTGCGGGAAATTCCTTATCTCTTTGAAATTTTCCAGCGACACTTTCTCCCTCATCAGCATTCTCTCTCTCTCTTCTCTCCATTCCCCTTGCCAAAGACACTCTCTTCATATTATATGCTCTCCCATCATCCAATCTGACTGCATGTTTAAACACTTCTTTCACCACATTGGGCTTGGACCACTTACAACACCGATCTCTGAGAGCCGGAGGTATTTTGATTCTCACTTTATCTCCTATATTAGGAAGAGTGTTGACCCTCCTCATCCCAGCACCATCATGTGCTTCTTTGTTTCTCAACTGATTGCACCTGATGTTACTAACAACACTCTCAAACTTACTCCCATTATGGTGTCCTTGGCCATCCAGGCTGGCAGAAGTTTAGTAGTGGCTTTCCTATCTCTACTAAGCTCAAAATGTGAAACTCCCGTTGTACAATGAGGGGTAAACCTGTGAGCAAAAATCACCTCCCTAGCTGCTTTCTCCTAGTGTCTGACATTAGCCCAAGCCCACCTGATGGCTTCTTTCAGCACCTTATTAAAATGCTCCACAAACTCATTGGTTTGGGGATGGTACATGGTGCTGTTCTTATTTTCAATGGAGTTCCTCTGACAGTATTCCTCCATTTCCTTTGATATAAATTGTGACCCCTTGGCAGTCATGATGACTCTGGGGTATCCTTTCTGCTCTCTTATTTCTTCTAAAAACTCAATAACATATCTTGTTGTTATGTTAGGTTTGATCAAAATTTCAACCCACCTAGTTAGTAAGTCAATGACCACCAGGCAAACAGATTGTATTCCATTACTCCAAACAGGACCCAAAACATCCATTCTCAATATGTCCCATGGGTGTTTTGGAATATCTGTAATAGTCATGGTATACCTAGAACTCACACACACTTTGTCACTCTTATTGGAAAGGATACAATCTCTGATAGTCCTTTCGATTTGCACATCGCAGCCTGGCCTCCAGTAGGCACTTCTTATCCTCTGTTTGGTTTTAACAATTCCTTGGTGACCTCCATGAGCAAGCCCTATGAGTCATTCATGAACTTTATATGGCAGAATAATGTTGTCACCACGCATAATAATTCCTCCCTGGACACACAGGTCATCTTTTACATTCCAGAAAGGCAAAAGCCTTATTCCTCGAAAGCTTTTCTTCTGCAGGGATTGTCCTCCTCCAATTCTTGTTTGAGTCTGCTTAAACTAGTATCCTGTCTCATGGCTTCTTCCCATTCTTCCCACAGCACTAGCAAAGAAGTTATTGCTGAAACCACTTCCTGATCTTTCTCCTCATTGCTTAAATCCACCACGTTTGTCAGCCTTGACAGACAGTCTGCCGCAAAATTATTTACTCCATGTAAATACTTTACTGTACAATTGTATTCTTGCAGTTGAGACACCCACCTCCTGATACGGCCTGACACTTTATCCAAGCCCTTTGAGGTAATTATTTCCACCAGGAGTTTGTGATCAGTGCGTAGCAAAAAATTCATGCCCCAGATGAAATTACTAAATGTATCTGCAGCCCATATGATCGTCAGTGCCTCTTTTTCAATGGTAGGATAATACTTCTCTGCCCCCTTCAGTAGTCTGGAGGCAAAGGCTATGAGAAATTCCTTCCCATTCTCTTCATGTGTTACCACTGTGCCTAGACCAACATTGCTGGCATCACTTGGTATAATTGTATTCCTATTAATCCTGAAGTTCTGTAGTGCAGGAGTTCTCGCCAGAGTCTTTTTAATTAATTCAAATTCTTCTTCACATGCTCCGCTCTAAGCAAACATACCCTTCCCTTTGCTTAGCTCACGCATCGATGCAGTGTGTTTTGGAAAATCACAAATTAATTTGGAGTAATACTCTGCCATTCCTAGAAATGTTTAACCTCTTCATGAGATATCAGTCTAGGCATATTTTCAATGGCTTCTGCAATTTGTCTTTTGGGACACATGCCGTCGGCTGAGATAACGTGTCCCAGATATTCAATCTCTTGTCTATTAATTTTGCATTTCCCCCGGCTCAAATTCATGCCCGCACTATGTAATTTCTTTAAGACAATATCCAATCTTTCATTGTGGAGTTTGAGAATGTATGCATAGACTAAAATGTCATCTTGGAAGCATATGATTCCCTCTTCCCCATTGAATAGTTTGTGGATGACCTTTTGGAATACTGAGGCAGCGGACACCAAGCCAAATGGCATCTGTCTATACTGAAACAATCCCTCAGGTGTGATGAACGCGGTCAAACACTTGGATTTGTCATGTAACTTCACCTGATGATATGCAGATGCGAGGTCCAGAGTTGAGAAATATTTTGCCGGACGTATTGTAGCTATAATCTCTTGAATGTTGGGCAGTGGATGTCTCTCTGGAACTACACATTTCTTGAGTTCCCTCATGTCTACACAAATTCTGAGCATTCCAATCTTCTTCCTCACAACAACTAGAGGTGAAACCCATTCAGCTGCGTCTCTATGATGCTTTTATTTCTAGTTTCTTCAATTCTAGTTTGACCTCTTCCCTCATCGAAAAAGAAATACTGTGCAGTTTCTGTGCTACTGATGTGCAGTCATTTTTCATTTTCATTTTGTGCACAAATCCACGTAGACAACCTATTTCGTCTCAAAATAGTTAATTCACTACTTTCTCTTCACTGCTGACATTTCCAATGGTGAGTACTGTTTCCTCAGCATTGGGATCTAATTTCACCTTGAGCTTCCTTTGATGTGTCCAGCGCAATAAGGTGATATTGCCCTTATTTATCACATAGACATTTCCCCTGGCTTCCCTGTCCTTGAATCTCAAAGTGGCCCAGAACCACCCAATTATTTCAATTTTCCCCACTACATATGCTCATTAAAAATTTTACGTCCCGTTTTTTTCCATTCGCTTTGGGTCAATAGCGTGACCGTGGCACCTGAATCAATCATCATGGACATTAATGTGTCGTCACAAACACTGAGGCTTTGGGGTTATCTATTTGTTCCTCATCTTCATCCACTACCATAAATATGCTTTCTTCGCCCTCTTCCTCTCTGTGGTCACTGCCGATCCAATTGATGGATGGCTTCTTGGTCCTGCAGCATCTTGAGAGATGACCCCTGCCTTTCTGTATGCGGCAGATGATTTTCATGGTTGGGCATTCTGGGTTGTTTGCCAAATGATTTGCGCTCTCACAGCTGAAGCATCTCCTCAAACTGCTGTTCCTGGGGCTGCTTCTTCTTCTTGTGTGAATGGACATTCTACCTCTCTTGTCATCTCTCCCTGTGGATTTCTGCATCCTGTCTACTGTTCTTCTTTTAACATATGTATTGTCATTGACAGCTGATATGGTGTCATTCACTTTGGGTAAGGTTGTAGGTTGTGGTGTGATGTCTGTCTTTAAGTTTGTGTCCTTCATTATGTCTTCTAATACTTTGACACATTTCTCTGTGTACTCCACTTCTTTAGCTACTCTCAGAACAGTATCTAATCGGGGGTAATCTTTTGGCCGTACTTTTTCTCTGACCTTCGCACTGCTGCACTTTAACATAAATTGAGCCCTCAAACGTTCTTCCAATTGATTGTTAAAATTGCATGTTCAGGCTAATTTTCTCAGGCTTGTGATGTATTGCTCCATGCTTTTGCCTTCTTCTTGTACTCTTTTTCCAAACGTATAGCACTCTAGTATTGTACTCAACTTCTTTTCATGTTTACTAATCTTTTTGACAGCCCTTTTGTATTAATTGATGTCTTCATCCTCATTTTCTGCGAGGTTTGGTAAGTCTTAAAACTTCTCTCATCCAGAAGGGCCTAGGCAAATCAAGAGGAGAGACTTTCTCCTGTTATGTTTTGTTTTGTTGTTTTTGAATGTATATTGTGCATATCCATAGGAACCAAGCAGCAAGCTGTATCTAGGTGCAGATCAGATCAGAATGCAAAACCAAATAGTGAGATCTTACAGATTTATATGAACAGATAGATTTTCAGTTTCTTCCTGAAAACAGCCATAGATTCAGTCTGTCGGAGATAAGAAGAAAGTGAATTCCAGGCCCTAAGGCTGGCCACTGAAAACGTCTATCACCCCAGATAGTTTTAGACGAGGGGATCATCTGCAACCTCTGATCTGAGAATCGCACAACACCATCTAGGTTTATAGATCTTAATCTTGGATGACAAATATTCCTGTGCCAGTTCATGAATGCACCTGAATGCAACACAGAGTAGTTCGAATTGAATCCGCCGCTCAACCGGTAACCAGTGAAGTCTTCAATGGAAGTCAGAAACTGAAGATTTCCAGGGCAAGGAATCAATCAAACATACAGCTGAGTTTTGAGCCACTGCAATACGGTTTAGCTGATATATTGGACTGACTACCAAAAGCGCATTGGAATAGTCCAGCCTAGCATTGATAACGGTGCCCACCACCCCGGCCCAGTCATGCTCAGCCAGCAGAGGAAGGATTGGTTTCAAAATCTTCAGCTGGTAATATGCAGACTTAATAATCTGCTTTATCTGTAAATTGCAATCCAAATTGGATTGCCAGATACAACATAGGTTTTTCACAGAGTCATTGAATTTGGAAGCAATTGCAAAAATAGTTGGACATGGTAATATGGGGAAAATAGCCCCCAGTTTGGTTTTTGATCCAAAAATAATGTTTTCCGTCTTACTAGGATACAGCTGGAGTTTATTTTTAACCATCCACAGACGTATTATTTCTGCGCATTGTAGAATGCGCTCTGTTGCCTCCAGTGCTTCTTTTAAACTGACATAAATCTGAGTATCGTCTGCATAATAGTGGTATTGAAGTTCAAATTCTGCAAAGATTTTGAGCAATGGGAGAATATACAGGTTGTACAAAGCAGATGACAAGGATGGGCCCTGCGATACACCACAAGGTGCAGTCAGCTTTTCGGATACATACTCGCCAGTCTTTACCTGCTGAAATTGGTTTGTAAGAAAAGAAGTAAACCACTTCAGTGCTTTTTCAGATACATGTGCAAGAGATTTTAACCTAAAACCAAGTATATTGTAGTCCACGGTATGGAAAGCCGCAGACAGGTCTAGCATGACTAGCATGCGGATGTCCCCCTTGTCTGCATTTCCAAGTAAATCATCCCAGACTTTTACCAAGGCAGTCTCTGTCCTGTGTCCCGGCCTAAAGCCGGACTGATGGACATTTTTATTTTATTATTGGCTTCCAAATAATCCTGAAACTGAGAAGTAACAACATTTTCACTGATATTTCTTGGCCGTAATAATCCTGCAATTGGACTATAGTGCCAGGATCTTGGGATCCAGAGTTCGTTTTCTTAATAACGGTGTCAAATAAGATTTTTTTAACTCCTTGGGTACGAAGCCCTGATCCAATGAGGCGTTTATAAATGCTTGAATAGGTTCACTCAGAGCCTAAGCATGTTGTTTTGCCAGATATGCTGGGATTTGCTCATAAACGAAATTGGTTGTTTAAGATGTAACAATAGTTTTTCAATAGTTTCTTTACCACCAAGGAAAAATTAAACTCAGCTGGATGAGTCACTTTGTCTACCCTTGACTCTAGTTTGTTTAACGGCAAGGTCATATTTAAATGCCTGTCAATATCTGTTCTGATCTGTTTAATTCTGTCAAGGAAGAAGGTATTAAAATCATGTTCCACCTTTTGAGATGGAGCATACTGGAGTTTATACAACTTGGATTAGAAATGGATCTAATAGCTGAGAATAGCTCCTTAGGTCTATTGGCTGCTAGGTTTATTAGTCTTTGCAGGCTTTGTGCTTTTGCCTGTACAATTTCAGTTTTATACATGTTTAAAGCCTGCTTGGCTATTACATGATCTGCAGTGGCTCTAGTCATACGGCACTTTTTTTCCGCTTTCCTATATACTGCTTGATGGCACTTACGTTTTTCATCAAACCACTGATTCCTAATCCTCGATGCTAATTTTGAGGCTATAATTGGTGCAATCTTGTCACAGTTTACTTAGAATTTTCGCATTAGCCTCGTATAGATATCCATTCCTATTTCACCTTCACATATACAGGAGGTACCACTCCAAAGATCGTTGTCAGAAATACAATCCAGATCTTTCTTCCGACGATGAGGCTCTGAAATCGGTAATATATTACTTCCAGCGATATTCATTTCGCAAGACCAGGTGAACCAGACCATAAAATGGTCTAACCAACTCATAGGTTCAACATTTGAATCTTGTAATGTAATCCCTTGTGATAGAATTGGATCTAAGCAGTGTCCAGCTAAATGAGTGGGGAGAGTAGAAAGAATACGAAGATTATGAGAGTCCAATATATCTGTTAAATGTTTACAATCATTAGTGTCATGCGCATCATACCAGACATTGAAATCTCCCAGTATAAGAATCTTGGATTGGGTGCTAGCTTCCACCCATAAAAAAGTATCAATATTATCCAGGAATACAGTGGCTTATCCTGAAGGTCTGGAACACAGAATTATTTTCCCCTCAACGTTGTAGTTGGTACCACAAATTACGCTGACATAGTGCTGAAAGGACTTTATCCATCTCCTCCAGGGTATTGCAGGTTCTCCTATTTCAGGTACAAAGTAAGCTGGTGGATGATGAATGCCATTGTCGTGGTGGAGGGTATTGTAGACACTTGAGAGGTGAAGAAGTTGCACAATCATGAATATCAGCCTTATTCTTGCTTTAGGCAGGGGTTGATTATCTCAAAATGTCCAGAAATGTGGTTTAAGATGTGTTTGAGCCAATTGCTGAGGATGATATATTAGTGGAGTTAAGTTAATTTTCTGTAATTGCAGTATTTGAGCATATGGCTTATACACTGTGTAATGTGGTAAGAAACGTTTAACTCCTTCCCTTTAAAATTGAAGGTGAGTGCCCTTGTACACTGTATGATACGGTAGAAGTCGTCAGCAGTGTCTGCATGTGTGAGCTTGTACACCGTGTATTACGGTGGGAAATGCAATGCTGTTTGGGTCGGGCTCGTTCTGAGGCGTTACAGTAATCGCAACACAGACATAGTTGGAGGGACTGTGGAAAAGTTTGGAAACATTGTGCCTGATTGTCCAGGGGTCCCCACCTCGTGACTGGGGGAGCGCTGCGGCTGAAAGCTCACGGGATCCCAGCTTACTGTCATTGCGCCACAGCTGAGGGTCATCAGAGGAGCGTACATGGTGGGCGGCTGTGGGGCTCAGGGACATCTCATCCTCGATGCCATTGTAGTATAGGGGTTTCAAAAAGGCACAGAGGCGCAATGTAGGGATTCACTTGGGGATTTATTTAAGTTATAATTGTATATGCAACAAGCCCTGCCAGACTTAGCCCTTCGCTCTGTGTTCCTCTCCAACTGCCGGAGTCCTCGCTCCTTCTGCGAACCTCCATCACACGAGGGGGAGATTGGGCTGGTGGGTGACGTGGCACAGCCAGCAGGTGCCATACTAAAGAATCGTTTCCAGTTTGGGAGCAAATTCTATCTTTTAACAGCGCTCTTTGAGACATTTAAAATTCCATTAAATAATGGACAACCATAGCAACTCAAAATGGATGAATCAGCGACCTAAAGTACAGTTAGAGAATCCAGACCTAGCCCATACAAATAGCAATCTTTCAAAAGCCCTGTTAAAAACAATATTACATAGTCATTAAAAATGTGGTAATTATCAGCAAACCTTCCTGAACATAAGCTTGTACATCAATAAAAACCCCAGCATTAGAAAAGGGATCAAGAAGAGGGTTAGGGGGTGTGGCTAACACGCATGGCGTAAAGTCGTATGGAGAGAGAGCTCTGGTGAGGGACCCCTCCGATCCTGCGATGATCCTGTTCTGAGAGTGGCACTTCCACACAAAAAACAAAGAAGCGATCTGAGTCAATCAGCCTGAATATAAATGTGAAGATGAGGCCAGAAGACAGTATATCCGGATCGATTGGACCAGGAAGAGAATGCTCAAGATGGTGCCCATGATGCGGCATAGACCTGGAAACAAGTGACAGCAGTGAGCCGCAACTGCAGGCGCCAGCCCTGGGGAGAGGACTGTGGATCCATAAGCCCTCTGCACCCTGTGCCCCACTCTGCTACAGGGAGGCACTGCAGGAGAAATCTATAGGGCACTGGGACCTACAGGAAGGACACAGCACGTGGCACGTGGAGCTGATCGGAAGGGGGCTGCAGCCTGGCACTGGTAACACCTCAAAGCAGAGACCACTGAGGAGCAAGTGATCTGGGGAGGAAGAAGAGACAACTATAACTTGGCCCTGGCATTGGAGACACCCTCCCCCTCTTATTAAACAAAGATCTGGGAAGCCCAATGTCGACCCGTGGATCTCACCCTCAGGCCAAACAAAACCAAAATGGATGCATTTACTGATAAGACGCAGGCTCAACCTGGGGGAAGCCCAGGTGGAGGAGTGGAGGAAGTGCCTGGAAATACACCGGATGGCTGAACCTCTGGAAAACAGTCCCTTCTGGCAGTGATAGCGGCACTCAGGTCTTCACTGGAGGGCATGATTGGGAAGGTGAGAGTAGATGCATCTCTGCTGTGAAAAGATGTCCAGGCATTGTCTGAATGAGTGAGTGCTACGGAGGGTACTTTGGAAGAAACAATGGTGCAAACGGATGACCTATGGAAACAAGTGGCGATCTTGATGCAGAAAACTGTGACACTGGAGGATAGGGTGGAGGAAGCTGAGTTGAAAGCGAGGAGGAACAATATCCAGATCCTTGGCTTGCTGGAGGGAGAGGATGGGGCAGAACCAATGATCTGTGTGGAAAATATGCTATTTCATGAAATTGGACATGGTAAGCTATCACAATGATTCACAGTGGAAAGAGCACATAAGGCACTGACCAGGAGACTACCTCCAGGAGCACTGCCAACACCGATAATAGACCAAGATCCTTAACTACAGAGACAAGGTAATCATATTGCAATTCTTGTGACAAGGAGGAGAAATGTGCAGGAACAACGCCAGGTTGGCAACATACACAGACTACACTGTCCGAGTCCAAAAGAAGAGGAAACAGTTTGAGGCAGATAAGCTCAGGCTCTGGAATAATCTGGTGCAATACATGTTGCTGTACCTGGCTAAGCTTAGGGTAAAACAAAATGGAAAATCCTGGTTCTTCAACTTGTTGGAGACTGTAACCCAATAGATGGACCTGCAGGATCTACAGCTGTACCCAGACAAAAAGAAAAGTGGGGCGGCTTCAGAAAACTGCTGCTGCTGCTGATGGCCAGCTTCAGGGAGTGGACACGCTATTCACTATGTTATGATTGACAAGATGAGAGGGCACTGTGGAAGCAAAAGGGTAGAAGAAATTCAATGGGCCTGCAGGGCATTTTGGGATGGACATTGAAATGGAAGTGCTGCTTGGACAAAGTGGGCAAAGCAGACTCAGCCGGGACCCACTGGTGCTTAGAGAAAAGACCAGGCGACCCGCCCCATAGCAGGAACAAACACATACATGAGCTCTTGGGGAGGAGTAGATTGGAGCCTGGACGGGGCACCTCTGCTCTTCTGGGCGGATCCCAACAGCGCAATAGGCATGCACTTGAACAGCTTAAGCTGTTGTGGTTAAGTTTGGTTATGCTCTCATTGGGAATGGGATTGTATTTGTCTGGCTTCGCAGTGAAGCTGGGTAGGCAGACGGAGGGGCCTGTGTGGGTAAGCAGCCACCGAATATATGACAAACAGGGCCCAGTTGAGAGTTTGAGGGGAAGACCATGGGCCATACGTGAGGACAGACCACTTGATGGCTGATCTAAATGTGAAGGTGCTCACATGGAATGTCAGAAGACTAAATGGATACATAAAACTAATCCAAATCTATAATTACCTGAGGCGGGGTAAGATTTCAATAATGCTGCTGCAGGAGACACACTTGAATAAATACAGACAAAAGGTGATGCTGAAAAGGTGGGCAGGGACAGGACATGGGACGACATACCCCACATACGCCAGAGAGGGGCTCACGTGGAACTCGAGCAAGACCCCTTTCAGGGTAGACAAAACACAGACAGCAAGTGACAGCATTTCTTACTGCTTAGACTAGAGGGACTATTGAGGGGAGACCAATGTGCGTAATCAATACCTACGCAACCAACGTAGACGCTGCTAGATTCTTTGTTACTGTGGTTTCTATCATGGCAGCCCAATGGGATGCACTTTGGATTTGGAGAGGGGACTTTAATTGCACATTGAACCATACTCTGGACAGATCATAGGTGACAGGGCCCCGGGCTCCAACAGCAATGCTAGCACTGCAGAATGTTGTGAAGACACTCGCCCTTGCTGAACTGTGGAGGAAGCATAACCCTGGCATGAGAGGATATCCCTTCTACTGTGTCCTGCACAAGATACATACGAGAATTGATTTCATATTCACAGGTGAGGAACACACACAGGAATTTGTGGATTCTAAATACATGGGTAGGACCCTCTCAGACCATGCACCACTGACCTCAATAATGTTGTGCACACGTCCAGGGCACCATCCCCACCTGAAGACTCAGAGCAGAGGCTCTGATGGATCTAGCATACAGGAAAAGTGTGGAGTAGGTAATTGACTGACACTTTGAGGAAAACAAGCATAGTGTCCCAGACAGCGAAACAGTGTGGGAGGCATTTAAGATGGCTTCTCTAAAACCAAGGGGGTCAGGGCCCTGCTAATGAAACAGCTATGGCAGGTCAAGGAGCAGATAAGAAGAAAGGAGACATTAGTGGCCAGTGCTGAAAGGAGTGAACCGGGGCTAGCTCGCCTACGATCGGAGTGCACTGAACTGTGGGATAGGCTGCAGAAGCATGACTGCGCAAAATACAATCAAAGGGTGCATGCACAGAGAGATAAGCCTGAACGACTCCTGGCATGGCTGTTAAAAAGGGAAATCCTTAAAACCAACATCTTCACAATAACTGATGAGTGCAGTGAACTCTGGATGGCCAAATCAGAAATTAATAACACCTTTGCTGATTTCTATGAAAAACTATTTGGGAAGAAAATACAGATGGGACCAGGTGAAATAGAGTACACGCTAGACAATATCCAGCTTCTCACATTATCGGTAGAACAGAAAGAGAGCTCAGACGTAACTATAATTGAGCAGGAAATACCACATGCTATACTGCAGCTTCCAACAAATAAGACCCAGGAAGGGACTGCTTTCCTGTGGAGCTTTTATAAAACATACAGACTCAAGCTAACAGCGAGGATCTTGCGTGTGTTAAATGCTGCCTATGAGCGTGGGAAATTCTCAGACTTGCTGAGGGAAGCCATCATAGTGCCAATACTAAAGGCAGACAAAACCCCCACACCATGTGGATCCTATCGACACGTCTCAATGCTTAACACAAATATGAAAATTCTTAGTTTAATATTAGCTAGATATCTACAGGTGGTGCTCTCAACAGTGATATATTCTGGCCAGATGGGGTTTGTGCCACACAGAATCACCACTCAGAATATGAGGAGCCTGCATTATATACTTAATCATACAGAGGGTAGTCTGAAAGAATATACGGAGGCATCCCTGGATATAATTAAAGCATTCAACTGGATGATAGCAGTAATGCGAAAAATGGAAGTGGGAGACGGCTTAATTCAATGGATACAGATTATATACAGGGAACCTTCAGTGAGAGTGAAGACTGGACAAATAATTTCTAGAACTTGGGCAAATGGGTCAGCCATTAGGCAGGGATGCCCAATGTTGCCCATACTCTTTGTACTGGCCATAGAGCCTCTGGCAGCTTACTTTAGGGCTGAATTCTGAGATGCAGCAATCCGCGTAGGGTAGACGCATGACCTGATATAGCCATTTGCAGACAACGTGCTCCTCTATGGGAACCACCCTGAGGTTAATTTACCATACATCCTTGGTGAACAATCGGGTATGAAGATTAATTGGGAAATATCATGCATATTCCATGTAGTAGCCCTGAGAATAAAAACAGGACTGCCCGCAACAAACCTCCGGCCGATATGGGCTAAAGACTCTTTCGAATAACTGTGCAATAACTGTCCATTGAGGTGCATCATTAGACCTGAGATACACATTCATTTAACACAGATAAAGCACTGACTATGATGGCCTCGATGATAGACCTTTAGAAGAGGTTACCACTCTCCCTTATGGGTCAGATAGCTTTAATTAAAATTAACCTTCTAGCAAGAATGTTATATTTTTACACAAATATTCCCTTCAAGATACATAGGAAACACTTTAAAACGTTAGGTGGACTGCTGTGGGAGCTTCTGCGGGTGGGAGCTAGGAACAGGGTAGCATTGAGTAACCTTATTAGATCCAATGAGAAAGGAGGATTGCAACTCCTTAACTTTGAGCTTTACTACCTTGCAGCTGTCAGGAGCCAGGAATGAGACACGGATTAATGGTTTCGGTCACAGACTTTTGTTACAATAAAAGGTAGTGGGGAAATGACTCTGTGTCCCTGTTCTAAGAGGTGTTTCCCTACCTACAACCAAACCTAATGGTCAGTCAATGTCAGAATGTCCAAAGCAAAACCATCCTGTGTCCAAAGTACTATTCTAGCCCTCACATTCTAACAAAATTAACTCTAAGGCGAAAAGGGTAACGTCTTAGGCCTTCAGTGGTGTATAAATGTTCAAAAAGGAAATACGTTACTCCAACACAAAAGTTTCAGAAGGATAGATTTCCTTGTTCTTGTCATGCACTGCCTACGCACTCCTCCTTGGCAGGTATGGAGTAGATGGAAGCTCCACCGTCATTAAGATGTTCCATTAGGTACCTTCACTTCCTAAATCTACAGTCTAGTCTTTCTCTCCTTTGTTTTCTTTCCGGTACTTAGCCACGCCCCTCGGTCTCGACCGGTACGTTGCAACCCTTCGCTTTCGGCTCCGGGTGCTTTCGCTCTTTTGCTTCCCCTTCTGCAGTTTTTGGAGCTGTGAGCCTTCGCTGTGGGATTTTCTCACCTTTTTTTTTTCTTTCCCTGCCGTTCTGCCCTTTCCAGGGCTCCACGGTTTCTGCTGGTGTTCTTCCGTCGCTCACCCACTGTATTTTTGGGTATTCTCACGCGGCGTGAGCGGGCTCGCTCTCTCTCTCTCTCTCTCTCTCTCTCTCTCCCTCTCTCTCTCTCTCTCTCTCTCTCTCTCTCTCGCTAGCTCTTGTGCTCCCTTATGCTTTCCGTTCACTCCCTTCTACTTACCTGGGTCCTCGGACACCTACGGTCCTCGTTTCCCCCCTTTTCTTGTTCTCCCTCTTCTGTTTTCCCAGGGGCAGTGTCCTTCCACTCCGCCCCCTGAAGTCTGCGGCTTACCGTGGATATCCTCCTGCTACAACTCTACGAAGTACTTCCATCCGATCCTGGGACGTCTTCAATCGACTGTATGCTTACATGGTGAACATTTCAAAATCTCCAGAAGGAGCCAGGCGTCATCCCTTTGAAGCAGCCATTCAACACTAAGAGAGGTTTTTTTAGCCTTGCTTTTTTCCTCTCAACCGGCGTATCCCGGAAGGGGGTCCCCTGTTACCCAGTCTTCTTAGGGTCCCTGGGTGGCTTCTTTTCAGGAACGACCATTCCTCTTCACAAAAAAAACGGACTCCCAAGAAAAAAAAATGAAGAAAGAAATCTTCCACAGGAAGAGGAGGAAGCGGGTTTAGAAGGGCGAGAGGATCCAGGAGTTGACAGTTCTCTTCACTCTTTTATGCTCAGGAATACCAGTTCCTTAAGTTTCTCTTGATCAACAACACAACTGGTATTCAAAACAACTTGGCTGTTAGTCTGTATTTTGTGAGGGTACATGTGTGCTCTCCTGCCAGGTTTTCTCTCTTCTTTAATTTGTTTCCACAGCCTTTTTGCAAGTCCTGATGAATCCTTATCAGGACTTCCTTTAATACTGTATAATGCACGCTGTTCAGCTTGATGATGCCTGGTGTACTTTCCTGCCAGGGCTTTTTCACATGAATATGTTAACGACTTGAATCTGCCTGGTGTACTCTCCTGCCAGGGCGTTTCTTATATCAGCATGCTTTCAATTTGCATCTGCCTGGTAAACTTTCCTGCCAAGGCATTTCTCGTGTGGGCTCTGTGCACTCCTACAATAATCTCATATGTGTTCTTGCACTTTTAATCTGCCAGGTATACTTTCATTCCACGACTTTTCTCATGTGGGCTCTGCGCATCCTTACAATCTTCTTAGATATATTCTTGCACTTTTAATCTGCCTGGTATACTCTCCTGCCAGGACTTCTCTGATAAATGTGCTGCATACACTCACAAACTTCACAGTCTCTTTTTCTTATTCTGCTTTGCCCCTTTGTGTTATGTTCATTTGTTTGATCTCATATTTTCCATTCACTTTTGTTAGGTTTTGACAGGGCTGCCAATATACCCTGGTGTCCCCTCTTCCCTTGGGTGGATTCACATGTTCTTGCTGGCAGTTGGGATTTCTCTCACGGCAAGCCAGCAGTGGTCTCTCTGGGTTTTGTTCCCACTTGCCTCTTCTGCTTATCTGCTTCCCTGTCTCCCATGGCTTCCACGCTCTTGCTTTGTGTCCCTCTGGGCTTCGGTGGCGTGGAGGCTGCCTTCCAATACCTGCAAACACCCAGAAGCCTTTTACTTGCTTCTGGCATTGTCGCAGCATAAGCCATCTTGCAGTCCACTCCCTTCTTCTGTGTTGGTGAGCTGGTTGGCTCCACGGACACCTCTCAAGCCCCACGGTTCCTTGGTCAGCACCGAGCAAAGCAGCAGTCTCCAGCCAGCGGCTTCAAGTGCCTGTCAAATGGTTGGCCAGTTTGAATCTCCCAGCATCAGATTTGTTCCTGTAACAACTATGGCGCGCGTGTGCTCATGGCTTCCAGTAATCTTCATTATTCCACTCATCTTTTTAGTCACAATATTTTCATTTTTAGGGCAATGGTAGTTGGTTTCGAAGTCGGCAGCAAAGTTAAGTATCAGTTCTGCAGGATTTACTGTTGTGCAATACTAACAGCTGGCATTTGGTTTCTACCTGTTTGCTCAACCCTCATCTTACTCTGCTAATCTTCTCATCACGTCTGAGAGCAGCAGGTGCTCGAAGTGCAATCTTGGTGGCTGGAATATACTTAAGCTACAGACCAGCACGAAACCATGTGCGAAGTTGGCAGCAAAGTCGAGTAGCAGTTCTGCAGGATTTACTGTTGTGCAATACTGACAGCTGCCGTTTGGTTTCTACGCTTTTGCTCGACCCTCATCTTACTCTGCTAATCTTCTCATCACGTCTGCATACTTGCCAACCCTACCGATTTAGGCGGTATGATACCGCTTTTTAAGCAGTCCTACCGCCTACCGATTTTTTGACACCAAATACCGATTTTTTTGGTAAAAAAAATTGTATTTTTTTTTTACATTTTTTTTTTTTGCCCACGCCAGCTCGGGGGAGTCTTTCAAGGGCTCCCCCGAACTGGCGTACCGGGAGAATGCCCGGCATGCAGGCTTTTAATGTCAAAGGCACCCACGGCGGTGGGCTAAATGCGCCCCTCCGCCGCAGGTGCCTTTGGCAAAAGGCGCCATTAGCCCCCCACCACGCCAACTCGGGGGAGTCTTTCAAGGACTTCCCCGAGCTGACGTAGCGGGAGAAGGCACGGCATGCAGGCTGTTAATGTCAAAGGCACCCACGGCGGTGGGCTAAAAGCGCCCC
This sequence comes from Ambystoma mexicanum, assembly GCF_040938575.1. NCBI lineage: Eukaryota > Metazoa > Chordata > Amphibia > Caudata > Ambystomatidae > Ambystoma > Ambystoma mexicanum. The sequence continues at coordinate 856,250,739 of NC_090924.1, read as the reverse complement.
TACGCCGCGGGTGCCTTTGGCAAAAGGGGCCATTAGTCCCCCACCACGCCAGCTTGGGGGAGTCTTTCAAGGACTTCCCCGAGCTGGCGTAGCGGGAGAAGGCGCAGTATGCAGGCTTTTAATGTCAAAGGCACCCACGGCGGTGGGCTAAAAGCGCCCCTCCACCGCAGGTGCCTTTTGGCCAAAACGCGCCATTAGCCCCCCACCATGCCAGCTCGGGGGAGTCTTTCAAGGACTTCCGCGAGCTGGCGTAGCGGGAGAAGGCGCAGCATGCAGGCCTTTGATGTAAAAGGCACCCACGGCGGTGGGCTAAGGGCGCCCCTGCGCCGCGAGTGCCTTTCACAAAAGGCGCCATTAGCCCCCCACCACGTCAACTCCGGTGAGTCTTTCAAGGACTCCCCCGAGCTGGCGTGATGGCAGAAGGCGTGGCAGGCGCCTCATTGTCATTGAATGCACACGCGGCGGCGGGCTCATTCAATGACAATGGGCTGCTGACGCGCCCTATTCCTATCATTACCTCCTCGCCTGACTATTTTTGAAACTTTAAGATTCCTACAGATTTTTGGTCACAGAATGTTGGCATGTATGCGTCTGCGAGCAGCAGATGTTCGATGTGCAACCTTAGTGGCTGAAATATACCTACGGTATAGACCAGTGCGAAAGCGTGTGCGAAAGCGTGCGCGAAAGCATCGAGAGCAAAGCTGAGTAGCAGTTTTGCAGGATTTACTGTTGTGCAATACTGACAGCTGGCGTTTGGCTTCTATGCTTTTGCTCCACCCTCATCTTACTCTGATAATCTCTCATCATGTCTCGGAGTAGCGGGTGCTCGACATGCAACCTTAATGGCTGGAAGATACTTAAGCAACAGACCAGCGCGAAAGGCTGCACGAAGTCGGCAGCAAAGTCGAGTAGCAGTTCTGCAGGATTTACTGTTGTGCAATACTGACAGGTGGTGTTTGGTTTCTATGCTTTTGCTCGACCCTCATCTTACTCTACTAATCTTCTCATCACGTCTGGGAGAGGCGGGTGCTTGGAAAGTAACCTTAGTGGCTGGAAAATACTTAAACTACAGACTAGCGGGAAAGGGTGTGCGAAGTCGGCAACAAAGTAGAGTAACAGTTCTGCAGTTCAGCAGGGCTGGGGGCAATTCGTTTCTGTAGTAAGTACTGATTCCTTTGTCTTTCAGGCAATGTATGCACTGCTTATCTTATCCAAACACTCAGACAAGTCAATAGCAGAAGAAATGCTCGAAATGGCTCGAGCACTGCTCTTACCGACATCTCCTTGTGGAATGGTGGAGTTGGATAGCTCTCCTGTATTATCACGTGCAAGTGTTGCTGGAATTGAAGTTACTTGCCAGCAAACATAACCATTCAACTCAGTGAAACTGGGACAAGTGAGGCTGTACGGAGCTCTCTAATGATCGATGCAGTAAATGAGGATCTGTTGGATAATGGAGGTGAAACACCTAGGATTATAAAGAAACGACGTCTCCAGTGTTTTATACATATTCAGACATAGACGAGAGTGAAACTGATTTTTCAATCTACTCTTATGTTTCGACACCTCATCTAAAAAGAAGAAAAAACACTCTCTCTCCCACTCACACAATGACTCAGAAACACCTACACTGCAGATACAGCCAGGAGATTAAATGAATTCTGGAAAAGCCCTCATTGTTTTCAAATTAAATTTCGGTTTCATTGTTCGAACGCTTAAAAGCGGAAGGTCAAAAGACAAGAGCATTACGCTGGGCGTAATAAAAAAAAAATAGACACTGTTCCAAATGAGGCAGAATTACGCTCTTTATTTGTGTGCAAGACTTTGAAATAACAGGGACAGTCGGACTTGTCACAAGCAGCCCAGCAGATGCACAACTCTGGAAATGTTTTTGCTGCCAGGACGGCAGCAGTAGACACTATTAATCCCGATGAAGGTATCAACAGAAACATGGCAGCATCACCGGGTTCAACAGAACAAAAACGTATTGTTGGCACAAGAAATAAGGTGGGAAAGTCAGCAGCGTAGTAAGGAGTCGAATAATAAGGGTCTTTGCCAAGTGACTTCTCCCATCAACGATTTAACACGAAGTGATTGTGATTTATCGGAAAAGGTTTTTTTAGAGAAAAGTAATAGACCCCCTTAAAATGTATTAGAAAACAACAAACAAACAAAATAAAAAAATAAGAATGCAACGCACGTGAATAACTCTTCTTCTAGGACGTTTTTACGGAATCTTTCAATCAAAGAAGCCGTTGCAAATATGACCCACCATTCCACTAATGTAGATTTTAAGAAACCTCTGGCCAAATTTCCCAAAGAAAGCTAAGAATATGCACCTGGTGGCAATTGATGGTTTGTAAGAGTAGGGTGACAACATACCTGCCACTCAATCTGTAAACGGGATCAAAATTAATTGCAATCTAGGATTGATGACACAGGCATCTACAAATTCAGCAGCAACACAATGGGAACCATCACAATCTCAGACAAGTGGCAGTGTCACTGTGAATTTTGTTTGTTGGGTTAGTGATCCAATACTGTGAGAGTATCTCTGTACAGAAACCTCTATTGTTTGTTTCTTCTGACACGGCTAAGGCTCCTACTTCAGTAAACCTACAATGAGAATAGATTTTACTAGCCTTGGCTCCAAGGGTGAGTCATACCAAAATCACGCCTTGACTAAGCATATGTCATTACAAAAGGGCCCAACAGGGCCTCAAACGAATTATGGTTTACCAGTGGTTCGGTGGGATGATGGGATAATGGTTCAGACAAAGGTGGTCACAAACTTGAGTCATTATAATGCTTATCAGTCTCCCAGATCATTGGACTGGCTAGATAAATAATAATAATAATAATAATTTGCATTTATATAGTGCTAAGAACCCTCAGGCATCTGAGAGCTGCTTATTATTACCCACAGTGTGTGGTGCTTGGTGTGTCTACTTTTAAAAGTCGGGAGTGTCGGTCAGAGCTACTGGGACCGGACCTTGGTCAAGCTTTAATAACTCAAAAGGAAGATCCTAGGATCCATGCAGCTTCCAAAGGTTCTGCTTCTGTATTGTGGACGGACCATACAAAACACATGACGATACATGATAGAATGTTGGCTCACTCGTCCACATTTGGCCTATAGGCTGCAAAGGTCTGAGAGTATGGGGATATCTACAGTTCATAGCATCTTGAAGGGTGCCAGAAGTAAAGATGTCAATGAGGAAGAGGGCCACGCCAGGGAGGGGAGCAAGGCGTGTTTCTCTGGAGATGGATAGACCTCTCCAGGTGGTACATCCACATAAAAACAAAGGTGTACAGTATATTGAGGGAGGCATGTGGCAATGATATGAAAGATGAAGTTACAAGCCCTCTGGCTTCTGATTATTATACAGGCGGCAAGAAGGATAGGCTCCGAAAGGGACTGGATCAGATCAAGTGCCTAATTGCCACAAATTCCTAATATAGAGTTGTTTTAAGTACGAAAATGCCATTGTGTTGAACAGATCACCTACCCTACTATTGTTTTCAGATTTACCCAATTTATCAGTAATCAGTAGTAGGGATATAGATAGAGTTGAATTTTGCAAACACCCAAGTAAGAATTCTGTAATTATACATGTGGGCTCTAGTCTTGCCACATATGCAATTAGAAGAGAAATTTAAAATATAAGGAGATTGGGATTTTTGGTCTCTGATGTAAGCCCTTTAGAAAATGATCACAACAGCAGTTTTATGGATAAAAAGTCCTTTAAAACTGGAAGTGAAATCACGGTATCCATACAGGACCGGGTTCAGGCAAATTATCCTGTTAGATTCACTGGACCACTTAGAATGGGCAGAGCCAAGGAGCAGAACTGGTCTTGGGTAGCAGGGACACTTGCAACACCTACATCCCACATAAATAGCTAAAAATAAATCAAATAATGGCTTAAGTGGATTTACAAAAAGAAGAACTGGGTGAAACTACCCAGTAAACCAGATGATCCCAAACAAAGCATTCCAAAACCCATTCATTAAAGTTCTGCTTAATTGTCCTCCTCTTAAGCATTCATAGTGTAGTGAAAGTAATATCCAGTACTTAGAGTTAGTCTTACAAAAGAATATTTAATCAAACAGAATGTGTCAGAAATAGTGGCAAACAGCTTCCTGAGCAGTAAAGACTCATAGCCAATGCATTTTCGCAATATAGCTCCATCTTCAGCTGCGCTTAATGGATGGACCTTTACATCTTCACATGTATTGTGTGATGCATTGTAGAAAGATCTTCGCTAAAGAGCGTTCGGCACACAATGCTGGCATCCACTTAAAATGTTGTCATGGAATCCCAGAGGCCATAATACTATGTGTAATAATACTGAGCTATACAAATATGTATGCCTACATGATGTAGTTTGCATTCAGGAACATTGGCCTACTTCACCACTGAGTGTGGAAGGTTACTACACTTATTTTCAAATGGCGGGCAGCAAGCAGGGGGCGCAATGTTACTCTTCAAGTTGGTAAAAGGGTAACCAACGTCAAAACTATACAATCAAAACGTTTTTTTTGGCAGTATCATTTTCTTTGAAAGCTGGAGACAGCGAGATTAGCAAGATTAGTGTTTTATTGATCCATGTTTATTGGAATGAGGGGGTCTCTCCTTTTGCGTGATTTTTGGAGCGAAATTACTGATTGTTTTGAAGATTGGCTGAGTGAACTCAAGTTGGGCCATGTGATTACATTGGGTGACTTAAATTCCACGTGTCACCAGATGGAAATAGGTTAAATGGAGAAATCCGCATCTCTAATAGAAGAGTCTGGTAAAAAGAAAAGTGCCATAATGGGCTGAAATGGATGAGCTGTATGTGTTCCTTGGGACTCTACAAACTGAATGGTGCCGTTGCGGGCGACATACCCCTTGTTCACTGTGCTCAGAGGCACAGCTCTAACATTTCGGTGCTGGACTGCCCTTGGGTGGGACAAAGACTGATATGCATATGGAAATTTCTCCTGTGTGAAAAGCACAGTGTGCTAAATCGTGTTTGAGATGCTCCCGTCGGCCATCCACCCAAGAACAGGCCAAGGGGCTGTGTTGGTGCCGGTAGAAGGACTCCCAGACCTTCATTTGCATACCTGGTCAATGGGAAACTAGCATTCAACTCTCGATTACATGCTAATGGACAGTTTTTATTCAAGAAATGTAGAGATTTGCATGTGACATACACTCAATGGAGTGATCACTGTATTCTCAGATGAAATGTGGACTTGCAGGTGAAACAACAGCTCACTCTCTATCCTGTGGTACTTTAATCCAATTCAAAGGGCATGAGGAACACCAAGAGATTCAATGATCAGCTAAATTCCCTACTGCAAAACACTGATTATGAATGTAAATTGGGTTTGTTTTATTTATTTATTTTATTTTTTATATAACGTACCACACACCCGTAGGTCTCAGGGTGCACAACTTTCTTTTGACAACTTTGAAAATGTCGTGATTTCCTGCTTGAATTATCTTTGTGTGAACAGCAAAGCAGGACAAGTAATGAAAGACAAAGACAGAACCAGTACAGCTACATATGATCTCAAGATAGTTGAGAAAAATAGGAAAATAAGAAAAAAAATCAGGAAGATTAAAAAATTGACACTCAATAAACAGTTGAAATTGAGAAAAATAGGTAAAGTCAATCTTGTCTTCAGGAATTGGGTTAAAAGGCAATGTTCTAGGTTACAACAAGATACTGAGTCGATACTCTTTAGCCTTAAATCAAAAAACACTGTTGACTTTTGGAATTTGGTGAACGCTAGTAAACGCTCAAATCAAGGAGCTCAAATCAACGTGGTATCTGAAGAACAGTGGGTTAGTCACTTTTCGTCTTTATATTCAGGGGACAGGCAACCTCCTTTCAAGGCCAACACAGAATCAGTACATGGAAACCGTGTATATAATATCGACTTTTCAGTTCAAACCATCTTTGATACAATTTTAAGAGCTAGCATGTCAAAGGCCCCTTGCCAGAATACATTATCAAATGAACTCCTTAAAGTGAGCCCTAAGGTGTGGGTGGTGACTCTATCACTCTTGTTTAAGGACATTTTAACTCCTTAACTGCTGAGGGTTTTCCCTCCCAGTGCCGAGTCCTTTTTTTGGTGATTTTGGTATGTTGCCTTTCAATCCCTTGTAACTTTGTTGTTACATGTGATATCTCGGCCAAATTGGGCCCCTTGTCTTTCCATATGTAGGCGTTCATAACGCCACCAAGGAATCCTAGTTTGCTGTATGGGGGTGAGGGAAAATAACAAAAAAGTGAGCATATTTTGTGTTTTTTCAGAAAATGGCAATAAAATGATGTGAAAAGAAGCCTGAATTTTTTTTTCCTTGTAAGAGCTAGGAACAAATGGTTTGCTGTTGTGCATTTGCATTTTCCAGGCTTTCAAGAACAAGTTCAGTGGAAACAAAAAAAACATATTTTCATAAGCTTACCATCAGTTTTGTGTCAAAAACGGTACCTCACATGTGTGGGTGGAACCTACCTGGGCACAAAGGGAAAAGGCTAAACCACTGGGTCATCAAATGCCCTGGGAAGACTGGATTTGGCTTTGTGGGCAAGCCACAGATTTGGGCTTGGGGTGTCAGAGCCACAAAGGAAAATGGGGAACCCCATGCATTTTTGAAAAGAATACACCCGTGGGAATCCAGAGAAGTCTGACTTGGGTGAATCGCCTTTGAATTTATTACCCACAAGCCCCAGCAAAGTCCAAAATCTAGGGGAAAAAACACAATATTCAGACATTTGCCAACAGGAAACCACCGAAACACGCCACCAACAACACATACCTTGCCATGTTCCCACATGTGTCCATACCAAGCTGTAATGCAGCCCAGCCATAACTCCAGGATGGTTAGGGGTGATGTCCCCAGCCCATTCAGTTTCCATGTGGGTCTACCGTCCCCAAGCCCAGTGGCAGTCACATGGAGCCCCCGGAGGTTCCCCGTCCATTTCCAGAGGGAGAAGCTGTAACACAGGCCAGCCAGAGCTCCAGGATGGTGGAGGGTGATGTCCCTGGCCTTGGGTGGCTGTCTCCCATGTGGGTTGACCGTCCCCAAGCTCTGAGGCAGTTCCAGAGAGCCATGGTAGGGTCCCTGTACTTTCCGAGAGGGAAAAGCTGTAACGCAGGCTGGCCAGCCAGCCAGACCAGCCAGTAACGCAGGCCAACCAGAACTCCAGGATGTTCAGAGGTGATGCTCCAGCCTCCAACCTGTAGCCTTGGGCGCCCGTCTCCCATGTGGGTCAACTGTCCCCAAGTCCAGATGCAGTTCATGGGAGCCCCGGCACTGTCAACATTCCTCACTGGAGGGAAAATCTGTAACGCAGCCCAGTCAGAGGTGCAGCCTGGGCTTGCAGACGGTCAACCCACATGGAAGACAGCAGCCCAAGGCCAGGGACATCACCCCTGTCAAATCATGGAGCGCTGGCTGGGCTGTGTTCTGGCTGGGCTGCGTTACAGCTTTTCCCCATCAGGTGTGCCAATCCCTCCCCAGAGGGAAAAGCTGTAACGCAGCACAGTGAGAACTCCGGGAGGGTTAGGGGTGATGTCCCTGGCCTTGGGCATTCCTTTTCCATGACGGTCTACTGTTCCCAAGCCCAGCAGCAGTCCCAGTGAGCACCAGCAGGGTCCCCATCCCTTCCCGGAGGTAAATTCTATAACGCAGCCCAGCCAGAGCTCCAGGATGGTCAGGAGTGATATCCCTGGCCTTGGGTGGCTGTCTCTCATGTGGGTTGACTGTCACCAAGCCCAGCAGCGGTTCCAGGGAGCCCCGGCAGGGTCCCCATTCTTCCCTGGAGGGAAAAGCTGTAACACAGCCCAGCCAGAGCTCCAGGCTGGGCTTGGGGATGGTCGACCCACATGGGAGATGGGTGTCCAAGGCCAGAGACATCACCTCCGACCATCCTAGAATTCTGGCTGGCCTGCGTTACAGTTTCAACCTCCTAGAAAAGAAAGGATGAGGACCCTGCCGAGGCTCCCTGGAACCGCCGCCTGGCTTGTGGACAGTCAACCCAAATGCAGGACAGCCGTTCAAGGCCAGGGACATCACCCCTGACCATCCTGGAGCTCTGGCTGGGCTGCATTACAGAATTTCCCTCGGGAAAGGGATGGGGTTCTTGCCGGGTCCTCCCTGGGACAGCCGCTGCACTTGGGAATGGTTGCTGCATAAGGGACACAAAACACACACTGGACGTTGCCGACCAGTAACCCAAAGCTGCATTCCCAACGGGATGAAATCTAAAGAGGGTTGATCAGCTCCTCCATGGAGTCAATCATCCCCGATAGTTGAAGGTGTTAAATTGTAATCTTATCACAGGCAATGTATATTTATACTTTCGTTGTTACAAGGCCCAAGGCTGCCCAAGGCCTGGGACATTACCCCTAACCATCCCGGAGTTCTGGCTGGGCTGCGTTACAGCTTTTCCCTCCGGGGAGGGATTGGCACACTGTCGGGGCTCCCTGGTAGGGAAACCTGTAACGCAGCCCAGCCAGAACTCCAGGATGGTTAGGGGTGATTCCCCAGCCTTGGGCCGAGTGAGAAGCTGTAACGCTGGACAGCCAGAGCTCCAGGGTGGTCGGGGGTATTATCCGTGGCCTTTGGTGCCTGTCTTCCATGTGGGTCGACCGTCCCCAAGCCCATCCTGGAGCTCTGGCTCAGCTGCATTACAGGTTTTGCCTCCAGGGAGGGATGGGCACCCTGCCAGGGCTCCCTGGGACCCCCGCTGGACTTGGGGATGGTCACCTAACATGGGAGACAGGTGCCCAAGCCAGGAGGCAGCACCTCCAGCCATCCCGGAGCTATGGCTTGCCTGCGTTACAGCTTTTCCTTCCAGGAAAGGATGGGCACCCGGCCTGGGCTCACGGGGACTGCCAGTGGACTTGGGGGTGGTTGCCTAACATGGGATGCAGGTGCCAAAGGCTGGGGATATCACCCCGACCATCCAGGAGTTCTAGCTGGCCTGCGTTACAGGTTTTCAGTCCAGGAAGAGATTGGCACACTGCTGGAGCTCACTGGGACCGCTGCTGGACTTGGGGATGGTTGCCCCACGTGGGGACACGTGCCAACGGCTGGAGACATCACCTCTGACCATCCAGAAGATATGGCTGGCCTGCGTTACAGGTTTTCCCTTTTGGAAGGGACTTGGGGATGGTCTCCCATCATGGGAGACAGGCACCAAAGGCCGGGGACATCACCCCCGAGCATGCTGCCATTCTGGCTGGCCTGCATTACAGCTTTTCCCTCTGGGAAGGGATGGGCACCCTGCTGGCGCTAACTGGGACCGCCTCTGGATTTGGGGATGGTCAACCAACAAGGAAGACAGGTGCCCAAGCCCAGAGGCAGCAACCCCTGCTGTCCAGAGCGTTGGCTGGCCTGCATTACAGCTTTTCCCTCTGGGGCAAGATGAGCACCCTGCTGAGGCCCACTGGGATCCCCGCTGGACTTGGGGATGGTCGCCCAACCAGGAAGATAGGTGCCAAAGGCTGGGGACATCACCCCCGACCATCCAGGAGTTCTGGCTGGTCTGCATTACAACGTTTCCCTCAGGGAAGGGATGGGCACCCTGCCAGGGCTCACTGGGACCACCGCTGGACTAGAGGATGTTCGACCAACAAGGGAGATAAGCGCCCAAGGCTAGAGACATCACCCTTGACCATCCTGCAGTTATGGCTGGCCTACATTACAGGTTTTCCCTCCAGGGATGGATGGGGATCCTGCTGTGGCTCGGTGGGACCGCTGCTGCACTTGGGGACAGTTGACCAACAAGGAAGATAGGTGCCCAAGCCCAGAGTCAGCACGTCCTGCCATCCCGGAGCTATGGCTGGCCTGCGTTACAGCTTTTCCCTCTGGGAAGGGATGGGCACCCTGCCGGCACTCACTGAGACCGCCGCTGGACTTGGAGATGGTTGACCAAGAAGGTAGACAGGTGCCCAAGCACAGAGGCAGCACCCCCAGCCATCCCAGAGCTATGGCTGGCTTGAATCAAAGCTTTTCCCTCCGGGAAGGGATGGGCACCTTGCCGGCGCTCACTTGGACCTCCACTGGTCTTGTGGATGGTCACCCAACATGGGAGACAGGCACCAAAGGCCAGGACAGCCCCCTGAGCCATCCCAGAGCTCTGGCTGGCCTGCGTTACAGGTTTTCCCTCGAGGGATGGATGGGGACCCTGCCAGTGCTTCTTGGGACTGCCGCTGAATCGTCAACGGTCGGCCAACAAGGGAGACAGGCTCAGAGGCAGCACCCCCAGCCATCCTGGAGCTCTGGTTTGCCTGTGTTACAGCTTTTCCCTCCGGGATGGGATGGGGACCGTGCCGAGGCCCACTGGGACCACCGCTGGATTTGGGGATGGCCGCCCAACATGGCAGACAGGGGCCAAAGGCTGGGGACATTACCCCCAACCATCCACGAGTTCTGGCTGGCCTGCATTACAGCTTTTCCCTCCGTGAAGGGATGGGTATCCTGCCGGGGCTCACTGAGATGACCCCTGGACTAGGGGACGGTCAACAAACAAGGGTGACAAGTGCCCAAGGCCAGAGACATCACCTTTGACCATCCTGCTGCCCTGTCTGGCCTGTGTTACAGACCCGGCAAGGTCACCATCCCTCCCCAGTGGGAAAACCTGTAAGGCAGCACAGCCAGATCTCCAGGACGGTCTGGGGTGATATGATATCCCCAGTTATGGGCACCTGTCTCCAATGTGGGTCAACCATCCATAAGTCCAGCGGCGGTCCTATGGAGCCACGGCAGCGTCCCCATCCCTCCCTGGGGGAAAAGCTGTAATGCAGCCCAGCCAGAGCTCTAAGACGGCCAGGGATACTGTCCCCAGCTTTGGGCGCCTGTCTCCAGTGTGGGTCGACTGTCCAGTGACAGTCCCAGGGAGCCCCAGCATTATTCACATCCCTCCCCCAAGGGGAAAGCTGTAACCCAGTGCAGCCAGAGCTCCAGGACAGCCGGGAGTGCTGCCCCTGGCCTTTGGTGCCTGTTTTTTATGTGGGTTGCGCTTCCCCAAGCCCAGCTGTGGTCCCAGGAAGCCCCGGCAGGGACCTCATCCCTCCCAGAAGGGAAAAGCTGTAAGGCGGCTTGGCAAGAGCTCCAGGCCAGCTTAGGGTAGTGCCTCCAGCCCTGGGCACCTGTCTCCCATTTTGGTCACATTTTCCCAGGTCCTTCAGCATTCCCAGGGAGCCCTGGCAGGGTCCCCATCCCTCCCCGAAGGGAAAAACTGTAATGCAGCCCAGCCAGAGCTCTAGGACGACCGACAACATTATGCCATCTGGTTGGCATTTTCTGAGGGTGGAACTGGGGGGCTGATTGGCCTGCCCCCCACCCCATGATCATATCCCTGGTGGTGTAGTGGTCCTTGCTGATTCCCTGGGGTGGCAAAATGGGTTCAGACCCTCAATTTTGCCCCTGCAGGGTCTCCAACCCTCCCCAGAGGGAAAGGCTGTAACGTGGCCTGACCAGAGATCCGGGAAGGCTGGGGTACTGCGACTGGCAATGGGTGAAACACCCCCCCAGCCCCAAAATCTTTTCCCCAGTGGCTTAGTGCTCCTTACTGCTTCCCAGGGTTGGCAAAATGGGACAAACACTCAATTCCCCCCCCAGGGAAGCAGAAATGATCTGCCCCTCCATGGGCGGGATTTCTGAGAGGCTGGCCCTACAAGCATAGGGCCAGCCACCTGATGCCCCACATGTTCCACTGGGAAAATTGCCCTATACAGTTTTGCCTTTCTTGGGGGGTAATGGGTGCAAAACAGCACTAATATGACCCCAAAGAAGGCAGAACAACATTATGCCATCTTGCTGGCATTTTTGGAGGGTGGGATGGGAGATTTGCCTGGGGGACCCCACCCGGGGGAACACACCCGCAAGATCATGTTGTGGGTGGCCTAGTGGTCCTTACTGCTTCCCTGGGGTGGCAAAATTGGGCCAGAACCCAAATTCTACCCCCCCAAGGTAGCAGCAAAGGTCTGCCCGTCCTTGGGGGCATCCTAAGGGGGCTGGCCCACAGGCATGTGGCCAGCCCCCTAAGACTCCCAAGGGTTCCACTATATGTAGAGTGTAATGTTGTTTTGCCTTCCTTGGGGCAAATCAGTGCAAAACTGCAGCAATTTGCCCCCCAAAAAGACAAAACAACATTATGCCATCTGGTTGGCATTTTCTGGGGGTGGAGGTGAGGGGTTGATTGTCCTGTCCCCCACCCCAAGTTCATATCCCTGGTGGCCAAGTGGTCCTTGCTGCTTCCCTTGGGTGGCAAAATGGGGTCAGACCTGCAGGTTTGTCCCCCCAGGGAAGCAACAAGAATCTGCCCCTCCCAGGGAGGGGGGGGATTTCTGGGGAGGCTGGTCCAAAAGCATAAGGCAAGCCCCACAATGCCCCCAAGAGTGCCTGATATTTGTTTTATTGTTTTCCCTTCCTTGGGGGCAAATGGGTGCAACACAGCACCCATCTCCCCCCAAAGAAAGCTAAATATTTTCCCATGCTTATTACTTTTTTATTTCTGGTGGGGGAGGGGGCTGTTAAGCCTGGTGGGGGGTCCCACCCCCAAAGTCTATTCCCTGGTGGTCCAGTGGTGATTGCTGGTCGAGGGTTGAATAATACTCAACCAGCAATCTCCTTGAATAAGGGTTTGTTGGAAAGCGGAGTCTCCCCTTTCCAACGAACCCTCACTCAAGGAAATCGTGCTAGAAATACCCGAGCAGCATGCAAAAGCGTAGCTGCTATATTTACATGCTGAAGCCTAATGGCTTCACCATGTAAATATCACTTCCTGATGACGCCGGCGCACTTAGCATGTGCCGATGTCATCACGTCCACCCCCCTCACCCCCAGGCACAAAAGGGGAAGTCTTCTCCTTCATAGCCTGGGGGTCGGGAGGATGACCACAGCATCAGAGGGGCGATCTGCACTGGAAACGTAGTGCGGAGGACGAGATACCTCATCCTCCACACTTAAGGGGTTGAAGAGTGAATGTTATCCTTCCTCTTGGAGTTCGTCTTACATCATACCCATTTACAAGCACGTGTCCTGTAGTGATCCCAAGAACTATTGCCTTATTTCTATTATGATGGTAAATTCCTTGTGGCTATTATTCTGGCTATTATTCTACGTCATCTTGAAATTTGGGCCAAGAAAATTGGGAGACTACAAAAATGTCAGACAGGAAATCCTGAAAATGCCATGAAACAACTATTAATGGTTATATTTTAAAATGTCTCTAAGAATTAGTAAGGAAAGGCTGGTATAAAGTGATCCATGTTGCCTCAATTGATTTGAGTGCAGCATTTGACTTGATTAGCAGGAATTTATTATGGAGGAAACTAAACTGCTGTGGTATTCCTCAAGGCTTATTAAAATTGATCATCAGAATGCATGAGTCTACATCCATAAAGGTCAGGTTAAGCAAGGAAGGCGTGTTGACAGTGGCTATTCAGGTGGTTAATGAGCTAAAACAGGGATGCATCTTGGCCCCCTGTCTATTTAACCCTTATGACTCTGATGTGGGGGAGGATATTGGTACTACAGCCCTTTCTCCTCCTTAAATTGGGCATATCAGAGTAGTTTGGACAGCATACGCAGATGATTTCCTCTTATTTGATACTATTGTGGTGGGTCTACAGAGGTTATTCACAGCTCTGGGTGGTACGCTGATGAAAATTATTTGAAAGTCAATCCGCAGAAAACAAAGGTTTTGACTATAACCTCCCAAAGGAGTATCATTCAAAGAAATTGATTTCGGACTTAACAAAACTGGAGAAGGTTAAGAGCTACATTTATTTAGGGTTTTATATCTCCGGAATGCCGAACAGAGAGAGCTTTTTAAGATACTGCTCGGCTCTGGCTGATCAGTTGATCAGTCATATGAAGCATATAAAAAAAACAATATTTGACATGTTCTCTAGTGTCCTTCTGTGCTTGGTTGCAAAGAGGAACAATCACTCCACCCATTCAAAAGCATTCTCTGCGTCAATCGCCATGAGGAGAGCGGGGATTCCCCTTTTGTGGACCTTCTCCTCCAGATGCACCAGACTCCTGAAATTGTCACTAGCCTACCCCTGACAAAGCCCGATTGGTCTGTGTGGACTAGTTTAGGAATTAAGTGTTCCAGTCTTGTTGCTGAAATCTTGGCATGTATCTTAGAGTCTACATTTATTAGTGCGGGCAGTAGGATGTACATTCTGTGGGGACTTTCCCCTTCTTGTGGATGAGGACAACTTTTGCCTCCTCCATTGATCTTGTGATGGCGCTGTCCCGACCCATTTGATTAAAAAGGGCAGCTAGAATTGAAATCAAAATGTTCTTATGTGTTTTGTAGAATTCTGCTACATACCCATCCGGGCCCAGGGATTTAAGAGTAGGTAGGGATTTAATTGGGGCCCTAACTTCGTCCTCCGTAATATCCCTTTCAAGTGCTTCGTTCTCCTCTTCAGATACACAGGGTAAGTTGACTCAGTCTAGATAATTTAGTTGGCATGCCTGTGATGGGTTGTCGGATGCAAACAAAGCAGAGTAGAATCAGGCAAACTCCATTTTGATGTCCTTGATCTTGGCGCTAGTCCCCCCCCCACTTTGATTTTCAATATTGTTTTGTCTTTCTGTTCCCTTCTAAGCATTCTTGCCAGCAGGCGGTCAGCTTTATTAGCTTTAATGTAGTATTTTTGCCTGAGGTATAACAGGTTACGTTCCGCAGCTTGGGTCTAGATTAAGTCTAGTTGTCCGCAAACTGCCCTGTATGCTCTTTTGGTGGCCGGGGTCTGATTTTTTCCCATTTTGGCAATTATCCCTTTGAGTTCCTCTTCTAGTCGCGCCTCCGCTGGTCTCAATTCCCTGTCCCTTCTCGCTTTAATTGCTATAATTGTGACTCTCAGGGTAGCTTTAAAGGCATCCCACCTAATCTGGAGAGTCGTGTCCCCGACATGGTTATTCTCGAAGAAGCGTTCTATCTCCTCCTCCACCTCTCGGCTAAGCAGGCGGTCTTTGAAAAGGGGGGTCAGGTAGCACCCTTTCCACATCCCTGGGCGTCTCCCGTTCGCTTTCAAGGCTAGGATTAGAGGGGTGTGGTCTGATAGTATAGTAGTGCCAGTGGTGATGTCAAGGGCCCTGCTCAGTAAGATGGCTGAGAGCCAGATGTAATCAATTTGTGAATGGGAACGATGGGCATGTGAATAGAAGGTGTAGCCCTCTTTCTCTCCTTGTATCCACCTCCACGCATCGACTAGGCCCAGATTTCTAAATTTAGCCTTCAGTTTGTGCGTTGGTCTCCTCTGTGGGCCTGCCGCTGTAGCGCTCCTATCCTTGGTCGGGTCCCATGCAATATTAAAATCCCCTGTAAGTATGATAGGGAATTTGGCAAACCTCTCTATCTTCTCAAGGGCGGTTTGAATAAAGAGATCTTGTGCCGTATTCGGGCCATAGAGAGTGGCCACTGTGAGAACCCGTCCACTGCCTTCGAGGGAGGCCGCTAGGTACCTACCCTGGTCATCTGAATCCTTCCCTGTGATGTGCAGGTCTAAACCGTCTTTCAGGACCAAAAGGACCCTTGCTTTTTTGTCGGATTGTGTAGCTTGGAGTGTTCTGGAGTAGCCCCATAATTTAACCCTCCCTCTGTCTAGGGAACGAATGTGGGTCTCAAAAGCAGCGTTCGCGCCTAATATAGCACTCTTATTTTTTCCATTTGACCTGAGAATTTAGGCCATTGACGTTAAGGGAGAGGATCTTCATTTCCCCACTAATAGACATGTTGGGTCGAGAAGTCATGCACTTGTGTAGCCCTCTCCGGTTGTAACATCAGACTGGCCTCCCTGGGTCCCTTGCCTTTTCCTTGGGTCCTAACTGCTAATTCCCTTCTTCTGCAGTTTAGGCTCTCTCGAACCACCCTTCCTCCCCCCAATCTCCTCTCCCCCTTGGTGGAGCAGAACGACTGGCCAATGGCCCCCCTCGAATCGGAACTCAAGAGTCGTTCCCCAAGCTGTCCCCCAAATGGTCCACGCGGGATATCCCAATCCGATTCCAAGGTGTGAGTCTACCCCTCGTCCCCCAAGGCCCCACTGTGTGCCTTAATGTATTACCGTGAGCTTAGTTATTTACTCTTCTGCCCTCCCCAGGCATCTTCGATCTGAGCCGCTTTCCTCTGCCTCTGCGAGTTGTTGGTCATGGCGTACAGTCGTTACTCCTGGGACTTCTGGTTCTTCCTTGGCAGCGGTCCTCCTAGATATGGTTGGGCATCACCCCTCTTTGATGTTTTGGACCGCGCAGTCGACCATTCCCACTGTCTGAGCTCAGGCCGTTGGGTAGAGGATGGGTGGGCGGCGGAGGAGCGTCTTCTTCCAGACCCAAGAGGGCAATGCCCTGTTCACATGTAGTGATTTTCTGAAGCTTCCCCTTCCAGTCAAACGCCAGGCCAAAGGGGTGTACCCATCTGTACCATATGTCCTGAGCCCTTAGGTAAGTCAGGACTGGCCCCATTCTTTTTCTTTTAATTAAGGTTGCTTGGGCTAAATCCTGGTATAGTGCTATCTCCGCGCCATTGTACGTGATCTGCGCGGCCTTCCGTGCCTTCGTCAGTATTTGTTCCTTCAGAGCGTAACTGTGCATTGCCGCCAGTATGTCTCTTGGCCTGGAGCCAGGGTCTGGTCTTCTGGGTCCTACTCTATGTATTCTATCGAAGACTATGTCCCCCGCCCCTTCCGTATCTAGGAGATCGGCAAAGATTCCCTTAACCACTTGACGGAGGTCCTGGTCCTGAGGGTCCTCTGACAGACCCTTTATTTGAATATTCAAGCGCCTAGAACTGTTTTCCAGGTCCTCCACCTGGAGTTCCAGGTTGTATGTAGCTGTTGCCAGTGTGTACAGCAGGGAGTCGGCCTTCCTTGCGTCCTTGGCCAGGTCCTGGATGGCCTTCTCATTCGTATCTACTCTTTCCTCAATATTGTTAATGTCCCGCTTGATTTCTTGGATGCCTTCGGCTAGATCCTCTCGGAGTGCATCCATTTGCTTTTGGCCTGCCGTTGTGATTTTATCAACTATGTCGGCCAGGAGATCTTTCAGCGCTGATTGAGTGACTGGTTGTTCTCCCGAGATCCGATAAATGTGCATCGGCGGACCAGTCCCTATGGCGGGTCCCTTGGGCTTCCTCTGTGTCTTTGGCCCATATCTTTGCCAGGGCGCCCTGCTGCGCTCTCCTGGGTGGTCTCTGGGGGGGTTGGGAGTCCTTGCCCTTATTCTTGGACATGCCGTCAGTGTCTTGGCGTCCTGTGATCTGGAGATCGGCCTCTGGATCACTTCGGAGATTATGTTTCCCACAGGTTCCCTTGCGGTGCTGTCCAAACTTCTTATGGGGAGGGTACCTTCCTACTTCAGAGGTTTGTGCAGGGCAGGCAATGCTAGGCAGGCAGGGGAAGGGGCACCTCTTCGTGGCTGCCTGGCTCCCTAGGTCGACCCCTGCATGCGCCTCTTCTCCCCGGTTCACTTATTGGTACGGGTCGTCTTCCTCTTCCTTCCAGATGGGGAAAGCCTTGGCCTGTGTTCAGTTGGGCCGCAAGAAATCGTGGTTTTGCTAGGGAGGGGCGGAAGGCCCGGGTGTGGTCCCCCTGCGATGCTGCTGCAGGCCCTGCATGCTGGGGGGAGCACAGGATGGGTTAATCAGTGTGCCCGGGCGGTCGGCTGATGGGGGGGTGCACCTCAGGAGAGAGACAGTCTGAGTTGGGCACAACCCTTAGAGAGAGGGTCAGCACACTCTCTGTTCTATCCATTCCGTTTATTCCATCTGTTCAACATGTTCTGTCAGTTCTGTCCACTCAATTCAGTCTATCTATTCCATCAGCTCCATTCGCTCCATCTGCTCCATCCACTCTATCCAGTTTAGTCCACTCTATCCAATTGCATCCACTCTGTCCAATTCTTTGTGTATACAGAGTCACGTTATCCATGCTGCGCGATGTAGCCCTAGACCGATGCAGTCTTTCATCCTTGTCACCCGGCAGTCCCCCTGTGTCACTGTCTGCTCTCCATGTTGAGCTGCAATCGCTGCGCTTCCCTGTCGACCTACAAACAGGTCGCCTCACCCCCTTGTCCTCACTCCCTACGAAGTCATTGTCCGTCTCAGTGTCTCCCAAGTCGCTGTCGATACTGTCCTGGAAGCTTAATCTTCTTAGCACTGTGTCTCCCTGAGATTCCCCTTCTATGTCAATCAGGTTCCCGCAATCCCCTCTCATGGAGGACCGGTTATGGAGTTTGTCTGACTTAGTAGCAGCCCTATCAATATTCCTGCTGCAGTCTGGCCCTACTTGCTCATCTCTTCCTTCGTTGTCGTTAAAACGTGCTCATTCTAATCTCAGTCTTATGTCTCTCACTGCACGTTGCTCCTCCCCCTTGCATTTGTGCTCTCTTATGAGCCTTTCTATTTCTAACTTTCTCCTCTCCCTCTTTATCAAAACCTGCTTTTCCTTCTCTTCTTCTGCCCTTCTCCTCTCCATCTCCTCAAGCTGCCTCTTTCTCCTCACCTCCCGCTGCTCTTGCACTCTCTCTTCTGCCGTTTGCTTTTCTCTTCTCACTCTCCCGCGTTCCTCAGGGCTGGACAGCCCCACCGGGACACCGGGACATCCCCCGCAGGGCCTCTTTGGCGCGGAAGCGCCGTGACAATGGTAATTAGAATTGTAGTTACCACTTCAGAATGTTGGAGCTGGAGGATTGGCTCGAACCCCCAAACTTACAGGTACAAGTCACAGCACTTATTGACTGCGCCACAGAGACTGCCTTGGAAATGGCTGTACAGAAAGCCATATAATATCAATGAGAGCAAACACTTGTTTTGAATTAACATGCCAAGATTCACAGACAAAACGGCACAAATTAGATCATATACAGTTTATAAAAACGAGAAGTGCTGGAAATATGATTGGGTGGTGGTTGTGGGGGCGTGTTGGGGACACTGGCGTAACAGGGGCCCCCGAACCCCCCGCGGTGCGGGGGGCCCCGTGACCACATGTTCTGGAAGGGGGCCCCACTTATGTAAAAAAAAAAGTCTACCTTTTTTTTTTTACATTTTCTTTTTAATTCACTCTGCATGAAGGGCAGAGTGAATACAAAAATTCTGGTGGCTACCCCCACCCCATGACATGAAGACCCTAGGCTGGAGGCCTCCATGTCATGGGGTGGGGGAAGCCTATGACTTCAAAAATAAATAGTTTATTTTTGAAGTCACTCTGCCTTCATAAAGAAATTATTTCCATTATGGTTTAGTCCTTAACAGAAATAATGTCTTTATGAAGTCAGAGTGACTTCAAAAAGAAACAATCGGCCTCATTACGAGCATGGCACCACCTCCTGCGAATAGACAATAACCGGCCCATTACAAGATGAATGGGCCGGTAATTTCCCATTCGCGGGTGGCGGTATTGCCGGGCTCACGATCCCCCTATAGCGCAGAATGGGGGTGGGGAGCATGGTTGTGTCGGCACCGTTGTTAACGGTGACGGCGCAATTACGAGTTATGCTCGCTGGTGCCACACAGGTCGGGAACCTGCAAGCAGAACTCATAATGCGGCGGGACAGTATGAACGGTGCCGGTGCCCTACCGCCACCGTTCATACCGTCACCGCCAGGGTCCTAATGAGGCCAAATGAATTTTTGAAGCATTATGGCTCCCCTCAACCCATGACGTGTGCATGTGTGAGTGTATGGTGAAAGAGTGCACACAAATGTATGGGTGGCTGGTTATGCGTGTGTGTGTGTGTGTACAGTGAAAGTATGCACACTTAAATGTATGGGTGGCTGCCTGGGTGTGCCTGTATGGTGAAAGTGTCCACACTTAAATGTATAGTTGACTGTGTGAGGGTATGCTGAAAGGGTGCACACTTAAATGTATAGGTAGCTGCCTGTGTGAGTGTATGGTGAAAGGGTGCACACAAATGAATGGGTGGCTGGGTGTGCATGTATGGTGAAAGGATGCACACTTACACTTAAATGTATGGGTGGCTGCCTGGGTGTGCCTGTATGGTGAAAGGGTGCACACTTAAATGTATGGGCAGGTGGCTGGGTGTGTGTGGCTGTGTGGTGAAAGGGAGAACAATTAAATGTACGGGTGGCTGCCTCGGTGTGCTTATATGGTGAAAGAGTGCACTCTTAAATATATGGATGGCTGGGTGTGTGTGTGCATATATGGTGAATGGTGTGTGTGTTTGTGTTCAGGGGCACAACAAAACCTACATTTCAGGGAGGCTAACCCTTCAAATGTTGGGAGAGGCGCTAACTTCACGTGTGGTGGGGAGGAGAAAACGTATTTATGTGGCAGCATCTAACTTCTTTACGCATTTTAATGAGACTATTCTAGTGCAGCTTCAATGTTACAAGCAGTTAAATCTCTCCTTTAGGTCTGAAAGCACCCACTTATGGGCTGCTGTGAGAATGACTGGTCTCCTGTTTCCTCTCTACCCTTCCAATCACTCCCCTGGCAAGCAAGTACTAAACCCACATCGCAATTTCAATTGCTTAAAAAATTTGGTATTTGAATGCAGGTACTAACAGTGAAATGCTGTACATTGGTAATTGCTGGGCCGGGCCCTTGTTAACGGCAAAACCCAGGTGCCGTTTAACATCTGTGTCCTTTTCTGTCCGGCAACTGCTCTGTAGGTCAGCCAGGTCAAGTCAACATAGCCCACAATTTCAGTGGGGGGAGGGAGTGCTGAAACCCAGTCAGCTCAATGGTGTTGCACCACTACTTGTGTTTAATGCCTTGATTAATTAATTAATTATTGGTAATCATCTTTCACCTATGCCTATTCTTCCTCATTCCAGTACTTGTGTATGAGGCACTATGCCTCATGCACAAGTACTGGGATAAGGTAGAGGTACATGAAGGTAATGCCTGACTTAGCTACCTGTAATCTTCATCACTCCTAGTCCCACTCTGCCCCATCCCAGTACTTACCAGTGAGGCAAGGAGCCTCATACGTAAGCACTGGGACAAGGAAGAGGGACATGCAGGTAATTCTGGGCCAATGAGCTGATTTTGAAGGTTGGGGTAGAGGATGGGAGGGAGAAGGGCTGTGTGGGGCGTGGAGTTGTGCAATAAATCATAATGGTCACCCATGTCCATGCTATGCAGGCATGATATGTGGCATTAGTGGCTAGAGAGGCATTTTGGTGCAGCCAGTCTAGTCATTCCTCAGTTTGGTATGACTTTTTTAACTGGGCATTTCTGATAGAGCAGTCCTGCTAAGTGTAATTCCTGGCTAGACTGACATTTGGGTTCTGCCAGTCTAGCCGTTTCTTACTGCGGCACTGTATATTTTTCTGGGCATCTGTGATAAAATGATATGTTATGATATGATAAGTCATATATAACACACCTGTACACAAGTGTTTTTAGGCATGACAAGACAAGGGAAGGAAAACTGAGGGAGGACAAGACAAATGATCTTACTAAGCCTTGTGTCATTCAGATTGTGCAAGTGTGAGAACGAGAAGTGCAAGGGGAAAGGGAGGGGGGAAGTGCAAGGGAGAGGGGAGGGGAAAACACGGCAGCAATGCTCTGAGTAAGTGCCGCCAGGGCAGCGTGGCTCTGGGTAGTGCAAGGAGAACAAGGGACTGTAGGGTTACAGTTACAGCCCCTAAATGCGTGGTAGGCCTGGAGGCAGTGCAAGGGTGACTGATCAAGAAAGAGCCTGGACTCAGTGAGACAGAGGGTAGCCAAGCAACCAGTTGGTACAGCGGACAGGTAGGTCAGCAGGGGAGGCAGAGAGAGAAATCAGAGGAGAAGAGGAACGTTTTGAGCTGCTTCCAGAGCATCAGGTGGTCCGGCTCAAGTTTGGGAGGGTCAGGGAGGCCATTTCAGAGGGAGGCACCTGCAGGGGAGAAGGATCTACCCCCCCACTCTCTGCCTGGAGAAGCATCTAACCCTTAAGGCTCGAGAAGGAAGGTATTTTGGCAGATAGCGTTGGATGTAGTGCGTATCCCAGCCCCAGAAAGCCTTGTGGACAATGAAAAGGGTCTTGAACTTGATCCTTGCAGCCACCGAGAGCCAGTGGAGAGATTTCATGGCTGGAGAGATACAGTCCCTGGGCTTGAGGCCAAGGATAAGTCTCGCAGTCCTGTTCTGGATTAGTTGCAGAGGGCGGAGAGTAGAGGAAGGCAGATTGAGAAAGTGGCTGTTGCAGTAGTCCACCCTAGAGAGAACCAGAGCTCTGGAGACAGTGAGCTTCTGGGGGAAAGTGAAAAATGTAAGAGTCCCGTTGAGGAGGTGCAGCTGGTAGTGGGATTTCATGGCTACGTCCGAGATGTGAGGAGAGAGAGAGAGAGTGGAGTTGAAGATGACACCAGGAATGAGCGAGAGAGGAGAGGCTGAGGGGAGCCTGAAGGAAAGCTGAGTATCATCCGCATAACACTGTAAATTAGAGGACAAGGTAGTGATTAGGTGGGTCAAAGGGGCCAAGTAGAGGTTGAAAAACCAGGGTGAGAGGATAAAGCCCTGGAGAAGGCTACATGTAGAGAGAGGTGACAGAGTGAAAGGGACCAAGTTGGACCTGGGAGGAGCGGTCCAAGAGGAAGGAGGTCAGCCACTCCAGGGTCTGATCCATGATGCCCAGGGTCTCACAGAGTCAATTGATCAGGATGGCATGGTTGACCGTGTCGAAAGCAGAGGAAAGTTCCAGGATAATGAGGACAGAAGGAATGCTGAAATCAAGGTTAGAGATCAGATCTTCACAGGTGTTCAGGAGAGCAGCAGCAGTTCTCTGGCAGCTCTTAAGCCGGACTGACGGTCATGGAGACAACCAACAGATTCAGTTTGGAGTGTAAGCTGGCAGTTGGCCTGCTTTTCCAAGAGTTTGGGAGAGGGGAAAGTTCCGGTGGCAAAAGTATGATTACAGAAATGGATCAAGGGTGTCAATGTGGTCCTTAATGGTTCTGGAGGAGCAGGCGAGCACCTGTTTCGCCGACACTTCCATAGGTGGGACTTGTCTAGAAACCTAGTCAGGTGTTAGAGAGAAAGAGGAAAAAGGAGGAGGAGAGGGAGAGATGGCCAAAGGGGGCCGAGTGAGGAAGAGGGAGAGGAAGAGGAGATAGTGGACAGGATGTTCTGAGTTTTAGCGGAGAAGCGAGAGGCCAAAGCTGTACAGAGGACCTGTTGAGGGAACAGGAGAGGAAGAAACCGCAACAGGATTGGCCAGTTCCTTGCAGATTTGAAAGAGTTTGGCTGAGTTGTTAGAGGCCGCAGAGACGCAGGCTTGAATGTGTGCTCTCTTCTTTATGAGTCTTATTGCTTCGACTGGAATTTTGGTGCAACCAGTCTAGGCATGTCTTAATGTGGCCTGGCATGCTTTACTGTAATGTTATTATGTGTCTACACTGGTCTACATTGTGCAGCCAGTTGGACATGTTTTCATTGTGGCATGGCATTTTTAATAGCAAAGCATTAATGTTCATGTACACTGTTGGTGACTTGCATGTATTGGATTGCTGTTACCCTACACAACAATACCAAACACTGTGGCTTTTTAGCCAATTTTTCTCGGAAAGTGTGCTGTATATAGCATTAAAACACATATTTATATCTTTCTTCTAGTGCAGTGTGTGGTATATCCCTTCATCAACAAGTTTGTGCGTATTGCGCAAGTGTGGTAATCTAGGCCTGCCCAGCGTGTGGCGCGACCCGTGATTTGTTGCCGAGTTGGGGGGGGGGCCCTCATCATGGCTTGCAGGGGGGCCCCCAGACCATGTGTTACGCCACTGGTTGGGGAGGGGCGGTAATTGGTGGGCTGCAACGTGTTACTCCCTCTTTTATGTTGTTGGTCGTCCCAGTTTTTCGTTTTGGAAATCTGGTCACCCTAAACCATCACCAGATAGCAGAAGCAGGAGGCGACTCGAGGGAGGCTGTGGCTGAGGGCAGCAGCCAGACTGCCGACTGAAAGGTAAGAATTATTTTTTGCGTGCTGAGTGCCCCACTCTCCCATTGTATCTTCTGCTGAGTGAAGTTGCGCACAAGGGGCAATGTAATGCCACTGCCCGCAGGCTTAACGCTATGGATATGGATGTAGTGTAACTTACTGAATGGCACGTTTCAATGAAGCACTAGCTAAAAAAGGGAAGAAAAAAAAACTGAAATCTAAAAAACACTAATCCGAGTCAATACTTCACATAAGTGACTGGACGTTACATTTTCGAACTCTGGACGAGTGTAATTAAGGTTGAGAGTTCAATGAAGCCCCCCGACGATGTCACTGATTGAAACAAGGCTGGTGTCACATTAAGAACACTTTAAACAAGACCTACTTTCCACATGGAGAAAAGTAATCAACCACACCCTTCACAAAAGAACCTACAACACAAGTACATGGAATACCCAGACCATTTACACTTAACACAAACCTAAGCACATGGGAAACATAAGTGTACAGCTGCTGTTATTCGTGGAGACATGTTAACGAGCTTGAAATATGCATAATATCTGCTTATCTTGCTTCAGCATCATTGTGGATACACCACCTGTATCCACAATGGCCAATTCACTGACACCGTTTCGAATCAGGCCACCATTTGCTTGACTGAGGTATCACACCAGGTTAGATTGATCCTCGCATACATTCTTTGTTAAATGAATGGGGGCATTGCCATGTTATCCAATGTAAAATAATAGTTAAAACATACTTGTAGGTTCATTTTTACTTGTTTGTGGTTTTCACTGATGTGCACATTTTGGCTGTGTTTTCCTGACTTTCGTTTTTTGACATAATGTTATATTGTTAGTCGGGGTTTGGTAGACAATTTCCGTGGCTCTAACTTGCAATCCACACAGCCACGTGTTGTAGTTGTGTCCTTGAGTTGTTAGAGTTATTGAAAGAGGTTCCGCAGAGCACATTTTGAAATGGGGCAGAGGAGAGCCACAGCTGTCAGAAGGGAGTGTCAAAGTCAGCTCCTTGAAGGAGCACACGCCTGTTCATGCCAAGGTCGCAGTGGGGACGACAGATAGACTTGGATGAGTATTTTGGGTAACACTGCTGAGTGACCATCACTTGCTAGTTCTTCTCTGGTACTTTTACCTCCTTCTTTCCTCTCCTCTCCTGGCTTACCTGCCCTCCTCTCTTCTGGATCCTTCCCATGCCCCCACAGTCTATTTTCTAGAGCCAACAGTAAAATGTACCAACTTGGTCCAGTGAAACTAGGGCACGTGGGTGCAACGGGCCATGAGGGTGTGGTGTCCGTGTATTCCTGAAGTCCGTGTATGTCACCAGTCATATCATATGCACTTACTAAGTGTGTTTCCGAAATGCACATTTTGCAAATTATATGGGAGGAGTGTATTTCCACTGTGTGCATGTTGCAAATCACGGGAGGCGCGCCCCCTGCGTGTATATTTTGCAATTCATGCGTTGGCATCACATAACTAAGTAATGGGTGGGCATTAGCATTACACAGTGTCCCAAAGTCTGTTTATTACGCAATGGGAATGATTCATCACAAAACGTTTTTTAATCGGTACAGGCCCAAATTCTTCTTGGCCCTTGAACATAGTATGTATGCAGTGGATGCACTTTACACATTTGGTTACATTTCCTGTACCAATGACCTACTCAGTGTCCCTACATCTTTCTTTCCACAGTGTGATCTCTTTGACCAATCCTTGCACAGTGAGGATTGCATAATTGCACTTTAGTTTCCCTCCCATGCACTTTGCATTGCGTGCCCTGAGGCAGGCCTTTGTGCTCATTGTCTGCCTATTCTTTGCACACTGCCCTGTCACACAAACATTGCCTGCTGTGTTTCAAATCCAGGGACCTGTCTAATGCACGTGCCCAGTGCCCTGCCTCTGCAGCACATCCACAAAGCCTGGTGGGAATTAATAGCACAGAAGCTCCCCCCAAACACCCTCAGGAGCAGGCTGGGGCACCAAGCTTAAATCACGTCATGTGTGTTTCATACCAGTTTCCTCCACGTTGTGCACTGAGGATTGTGGGCAAACAGGCGTGGCACTGGCCCTTGGCCTGCCTGCCTCTAGGGTACAATGTGTTCAAGCAGCTGTCCTGCTGTGTACATAGCACCTACTGCCATGCATACCCCACAACACAGAGTTATTAGTGGCCTGTGCACATGACTCCTACAAGCGTGCACACACAGGGTCACTAGGAAACCACCCCAGGACTCTGTTTACATCCCTTCATACCCAGACCCCATGCAAGCAGTCCCACACCTCTATGCATGTCTACTACCTCCCTTCACCCACAAGAGCACTTACATGTGTGCATAGCTCCTACATTCATACAGATCACTTGAGAGCTCTCTCTCATGCCTGTGAACATAGCACCTACCTCTATAAAGACACACGGCCATTGAGAGCGTTCTCAGGGGAGCACACATAGCGCTTACCTCCCTACTAACCCAGGGCTATTGAGAGTGCTCTCAGACGCCTACACATAGCCCCCATCACCCTGTACACATGGTACTGTTGTATGAGTGCTCTCAGGGGCCTGTACACACAGCCTCTACCTCTGTGCACACCCTGTGCTATTGATAGCACTCTCAGAAGCCTTTACACATAGCTCCTCTCCCCTGTACACGTTAACCCATTGAGAGGACCCTCAGAATCATGTTCACATAGTTCCTATCTGTTTGCACACATTGGGGCACAGAAGGCATGTGCAGGGACAAGTGTACAGAGTTTTCATCTTCCCTCACAAAGCCAGTTAGAGTGAGAGCAAATAGCAGATCCAATGAAAATCTTCACAGAATGTGACTAGTGACTACCACACACCCTGGGGGCCTACATCTGCCAGAGCCCAGGGCTAGGCTTGGAGAGGGGATGGGGACAACCGTGCCATGGTCAGGGGCCCCAGAAGCACTAAGCAGTTGGCATTGATTTCACGGTGCCCATTTTCCCTAACAGCCTCAGCTCGTATTTGCCTACCTGTGCTTTGGCCCAACAAAGGACCCAAGCTACGAGTCAGTTAACACAGAACCAGAGGAAGGTCCGGGGGAAGACAAACACCGGACTCATTCATGGCCTGGGGATTGACCCTAGCCCTTTTAAAGTGCCTAGAAATACCCTTCAGTTGGCACCATCTTGGAAGCAGGGGAGGGCAGGTGTTCCTTCTTCCTGTTAATTTCAATCTCCTACTCTTAATAATAGCAGGTTTCCTAACACCCTTTTGGTGCGGGACCGGGTGTCTCGTGGCCTGTCTAATGCACAGTGTGTTGGGCTCACGCGCTATGCTCGCTCGTTCAGCAAAATATTGGGCCACTTTGACAACATTTTCCAGGGCCTCTTTTGGTTCCCAGTCCGGCCCTGCCTTTCCTGTTTTTCTTGCCTCTCACTTCTTCCATTATCTCTGCCCATTCTCATGCTTCCCTATTCTCCTTACACCCTGTTGCTTCCTTAATCACCCCTCCTGTTTCTCCTGCTGTCTTCCCATCTAATTTCAGTAATATTTGTCCTCCCAACCACTTGTTCGATATTATATTTTCCAGCCCCTCTCCTCTTCCCTCTGCTCCCAGGTCACTGGGTCTCATTCCGAGTTGGGCGGTAAGGGTTAACGGTCACCGGTAAGGAGACCAGTGCCGTTAAACCCTTACCGCCCAATTCGAAGGTCCCTTAGCGGGAGCTGCAAAGAATGTGTGGTCTGACCACACGCCCTTTACGGGTCCCGCTAAGGGACCAGGGCGCTAATAACGGGGCTGCAATTCGCAGGCCCGTAATTAGCGCCTTCCCAATTCCCATTGAGCCCTATAGGGGCTCAAATGGCAATGGGGAATGGTTGGTTGAATGGGGATTTACCGGGTCTGCGCAGGTCAGAATGTCCCGGTAAGTCCCCATTCAACCAGACCGGACCGGACCCGGTATTGGAGGCAGCCATGGTGCTTATAGCACCATGGCTGCCTCCAATCTCGGAATGACCCCCACTGTCTTTTACCGGTATTAGCATAATTGACCTAAAAACATTTGACCTAAAACATTTGATTGAATTTTTGTGACTTTTTTCGCCATCAAATGTCATTAAATATATATATGGGGTGGGTAAGGGTATAGATTAGGTTGAGGGGAATTGCGGGGGATTTGTGGGGTGAACTCCCCCTGCATTTTAGACCAAAAAAAGGTCAAATAAATTCTATCAAATGAGATTAGGTCAAATGTTTAGGTCAAATAGACCCAACCCCTTTTACCCTTATCTGTGCCTCAATGTGTCCCTCTTTTACACCTTTGGCACTCGTTCCCCCTTCTGCTGGTGCAACCCCTTTGTGCCCCTCCTCCTTGCTGTATGGTGGAGGTGTGAGAATTGGGTTTGTGTACCCCGCAGCTGCCCTCATTTCCGGTATTGGGTATACGCCCTGTGCCCCTGCTGCTGCCCCTTCGTTTCCATGTTCAGGAGGAGGTGGAGAAGTGGGGTCTGAGGGCTTTTCGCCTGGGGTCTCCTGTTGGCTCAGCATCCATTGATGCCATGCCACATCCCCTCCGTCATCCTGGAACATCTTCCATAGCTCAAATATTGCGATACGATTGCTCAACTTTTTCCCCTTTGGAGAAGCTCCTGCCCTTTGGCCATGGCTTAGACAATTTACCTTCTGTGCTTCGTGTACAATCCATGCTATGTTTACAGATCTTGTCCTTATATCGTGGAAGGGCCCTGCAAAGGTGCTGTTTGGGCATGTCCCCTCCACTTTTTCCAGAATATATTGCTTTTAATACTTACTTGACCTCAAGTTAAGGTTTTAGACGCTTTTATCCACGCACAGAAATACAGTTTATCTTATTTTTCTTTCCATTCACAGATACCAATTCTTTTCACAACATCACGAGCATCTCTGGCTCCCGACCAACTTCTTAGGCGTGCTCCACGCACCGCCCTTCTGCCACTCTCTGCCTCCTTTAGGCACACCTACCACGCTAGCGCATGCGCCATCCACGCACGACCACAGACCAACCTATTGCATCATTCGATTTTTAAAAACGAATTGTGCACCTCCTCGTGCTCTCCTAGTCCTATACACAGACCTCCTGGTGATGTCAGCTCTACAATGAGTAAGTGAATGATAGAAATCACCAACAGAGCCCAGAACGCCATTGTGCCATTATACTGACATTTTCACAAACCCACCCAACATATGCCCATGGCCATTCTCCCGCCTCCTAACAGGAGACACCAATATTTCATGTGCTCAATCTGTACCTTCAGCGTCACTTTGTAGATAAAATGCCTCTGCGAGACTTAACCAGAAGAACACCTTCCGCGGTTCAAGTTAGACACAATTGCTAAGCCCTGTACACGGGGATACCATCATCCATGACCCAAGCTAAAATGCCCAATCTACAGGAAATCCAATAATTACAGTACTTCTGTCATACGTACCCTTAAGTCAATAGTCTAGGCTACTAGCCTGTACCTTTTACCTCAACATCAAATGCTCCCTAACCATCCACAAATTACATCTATCTCTGCTCTTTCTCAACTATATTTCACAATACTCAACAATACTCAATGATACTGAACAATACTCATCACCACCCCACACCCAACATCTTCTTACTGCCCCCCTCAATTGCCGGGTGGCTGAGTCAATACTTGCACTCCGTGATCCACTAATGCTGCTCGGCCACTGACTCTCCTCAAAACTGCCACACCGCCCTTCTGGTCTTCTGGGCTCATCACGGACCGCAGGCAGGATATTTTCCAAGGTGGCTACTGATGGCCTCTGCACAGGGTGCACCTTTGTGTGACACACGCTCCTTGGGTCACCTCAGAGCCCTCCAGGTGTTATGACAGAAGAGGTGGCTCTTCGCGGAACGGGCATCCTCTGCTACCAATTTGTAAACTAGGTATACCAGAGGACCGAGGTTCATGCTACACAATCTCCCCATGAGAGCCCCAATATTGTGTCAACAGCAGTGCAGTCATGGGTGACCTAGTGCCCTTCACCAAGCGTTGAAGTTGTAAAATAGGTATACCAGAGGACAGAGGTTTGTGCTACACAATCACCATTCAGCAGAGTACCCAGGGCCCAAAGAATCCTGCCCCAGTAATGACGGAGGACTCAGCCAAGGGAAAGTTAGAACTGTCTTATATTTTCCAAACAGACAGGTATCATTCAGGAAAACAATTCTCCAGCAATCGCAGCTCCTGAGCCTGTGTCAGGCGTTTTTGTTCGCAAATTCCATCACAACTTAGAACCATTCCCCAAAAACCTATGAGCCCATACTATTTTGTGGCTGGGGAGGTAGTGCCTATAGACAGTACCTATAGAGGTTAGCTGACTGGTCCTTGCATGTCAGGTTGTCTCTCCTGAGACTTCCCCAAAAACTATCTATTACATTGTTGCAGGGTCGTAGGACTACCACTGGCCCTTGCCCTTTGCCATCCACCCCTGGATTTGTGTTCCCTGATTGGCTGGAGCAGGTCTCTGCATGCCTGAGACCCCGCTCTGTTCTCAGCGCCTTCTCATGGTGATGAGAAAGACTATGTGCCCCCATTGAGAGTGCTCCTGCAGGTTGCAACGTTGTTAGACAAAACATGTATCAGTTCTTGTCTGCTTCACTGAGAACTGCTCCTCTTCCCACCAAAGGTAAATGGTTATTGATCACCTCGGCTGCATCACATGGGCAAGGACTGCAAAACTGAGCTTTTCCATATGATTAGTTGCAATACACTTTCGACAGTATGTGCATGTATCCGTCCTCTATGTACAGGACTGTAAAAGCATGTTCTTCATGGGTGCACGTGTGTGTCCATGTAGCTTCATGCAGGGATGCAAGATTGCTTCATGGCTAATGTTACTATGTCACAGTGTCTCTAATGACGTCAGCACAGCTGGATATTTATCGGTAGTCAACCAGGTCCAGTGTTGAGGCACCTGTATCCGCGAAGACATGAGTAAGGCTTGAACAGCTGTCTAAGAGAGTATCTGCTCACATATGTAGAATTTACTGGCCCTCTTGGAGCTGGCCAAACAGTGACTGGCATCTCTTGTTTCTTAGTCTTCGTGCTGTCATGCATACAGGGGTCACGAGGGGCCTTCCAAGGACCCTCTCTTCAAAGTGTTCAAAGAAATCAAATTCCCACTTAAATTGACTATAAAAACAAATCATCAAAGATCCAAAAAACCCTCCTGAGGAAGCTGCAGTAAGCAGTGAAACACGTGTTGAAGGAACATGTAAATATTTGATACAGAGGAGAAAAAAGCAAAAATGTAATGAAGATATAAATGAGAGGATATGCTATGGGCAATCTGAGTGCAATGGTTAATAAATATATGCAATTACATTAAAATATCCTTTTTATATTACAATGGTATGTACACACAGCTGGTTAAATTAAAACAGGCTCTAAGAAACATACAGCAAAGGAAAACGTGAGAAAGAAGAAAAAGACAGTCACATCTTAATCGAGCATACATCTCATTGCAGGGTGCCCCCACCTCGCACTATTGAGCCATTTCCTAATTTCCCCTGAATTTAGTTTCCTCATATTTACAAAGGTTAGCCCAATGCTGGGCCCTATCATGTAATGCTGGGTTCTGTGCAGTCCTGCAAACGTTCAGGAGCGTTTTTCTGCCTCCACAAATGCTCTAAATAACCACTGCAATTGAAAAGGAGTCTTGCCAAAGGTACACCATGACATATTTCAGTCACATCCCATGAAGAATATATGATCAACCTTGCTCCCAAAAAAAAAACCAGAAGCTTAGCTTATAAAGAGTTCACGTTAAAAGTGGAGACACTCTGTGATGAGTGCTGACACCATCCAATTAACTGCAGAGAACCCCTAGTGAGAAGTACTTATCCGAATGCATTAAAATCAAAACAGACCAACTGGGAATTATCAAAAGCACAACAGTCCACCTTCAAACATAGTAGTCACGCTGACGGTCACATCAAGTGTATAGCAGCCATTCTGTGAACGCCCTAAAGAAAGGTAGTGACACTCGAGCTTTACATTGGACTAGCCCTGCAGGGCAGCGTGAGTAATGTCCTATTAGAGTGGAGAAGCCCAACTAAGAATTGCTGATGCTAAGGTATGGCAGCCTCGCTGAACATCAAACGTACAGCAGCCACCCTGAGATGTGCCGTCCTGATGGTGTGGCATTGCACAGTAGCGCAGAATAAAGGCGCTGGTGGTGCTGCCCACTTACATTGAAATAGTAGTGTATTTGAAAAGTGCCAGTACTGTCGCATTCATTGAATAGCAGCTCTGCAGAGAAGTGCTTGTACTGTCCCGTTACGGATCCACTAGCCCTGCTGATAGCTACTGGTTGTGCCCCATCATAAGTAGAGCATCCCTCCGGTCAAGGTAGGTGCTCCACTGGATAACTCAAGCGTTACCATGAAGCCAGGAGAATGATAACATCCAAGGGGAGATTTGCGAATAAGGCAGATTGTTCTCCTAGAGTATATGTTTGCACGACCTAGGCTATCTCCCATAGTTGTGATGATTTACGGCCCCACCCAGGGCTCGTGCGGTGTCACGTGTTGGCGACACGTGGGACACCATGTCATCGTCTCAATAAAAGGGCCGTGCGGCTTCCCGTGCGCCACTTACCAACTGAAATCATTGGCTCCTTTGTCTATGTCATACAAGCATGCAGGCGGGGGTCTGGCCTTACCCGACCCAATAATAATGGCAACGAGGTCTGAGGAAACTCGTGTGCAGCCCAGTCATGCCGGAGCACGTGTGGGATTTGGTCTGACGAGGTCACGTGGTGCACGGGCACCCGCCACTGGAGTCCCCAGTGCAGGCTGGAAAGCACCCGCCCAAGTGATGTCAGGCACTGCTTTAATGATGGCCAGTTTGCCGGTAAGGACCATGCACACCTCCCGAGATCCTGGGACGTGTGTGGCCGTGGAGGAGATGCAGCGCGGAGTCCCCTGCTGCTGTGCTGTTTTAATTGATTAGAAGGCTCCCGTCTGGGAGTGAAGGTGGGTGGAGTGGTGCGGCTGC
This sequence comes from Ambystoma mexicanum, assembly GCF_040938575.1. Taxonomy (NCBI): domain Eukaryota; kingdom Metazoa; phylum Chordata; class Amphibia; order Caudata; family Ambystomatidae; genus Ambystoma; species Ambystoma mexicanum. The sequence continues at coordinate 856,217,802 of NC_090924.1, read as the reverse complement.
AGCCACATTATGTGGGAATGGCTGAGGTGCGGCCTGGTCTGCCACTGCAATATTTAAGTGATCTCCTACCTGGGGGAGCTTGGTTATGGTGTGGTCCCGAACGTGACAGTGAGGCATCTGAAGTTCCTGCCTATGGCAGAGAGAGAGCGGTTTGGTGAGGACAGCCGCCACTGTTACAGCAGCTAAGCTTCTGCCTGGGGGAGGGATGGGGTTGTGTCTGCCACCATTACAGCTGTATGAATAACACCCGCCTAGGGAGAGGAAGAACGCTGCCTCCTCCGCTGCCGCCCTAACTAAGTTACCTCGTGACTGTGGAGCTGGAGTAGGCACGGCCCGGCCCGAGATCAAGGCCTGCAGCCCCCCCCCATCCCCTCCATGCAAGGATTTCTCGGCCTGGGTGCTACCATGGCATGGCAGCCCCGATAGATGCATGTTGACAAGATCCGCCAAATCTCCTCACAAAAACTGTGGAGGCATGGCAGATGGTTCCCCCGGCTGGCATCGGGGAGCACCGGATCCCCTATGCCTCGTGGATTAATAAAAGTGTGTGGTCCCCAAACCCCATGGCTGTGCCAATCCTTGCGCCACATTGCCCCAGCGTGTGTCAGGAGCCGGTCGTACCCTCTGCACCCCACAGACTATGTTGGGTTTGATGTTAAACTGGTTGCCTGCCTCATCACAAGTGCCTAAAGAGGACTCAGTAAAGATAGACATTTGATGATATGAGACTGCATGTCATTATTGTGCGTAAAGTGGTCCCAGTAATGATGTGGTTGCAAAGCTGTGATCCAATAGATGGTTGGCATGCTTAAAATGGTTCTAGTAACTGACTAAAGTGCCGTCCATTGGTTGGAGTTTCCACATCCCCTGTTAAATAAAGTTTCCCTTATGTGTTTGCCGCCCTATGGCCAACTGACTGACTATAAAGATCTTGATATTCTTGGTGCATGCGTCCCAATGCCCCAGTATACCGCTAAATCGTGAGGCATGTCTCAAGCTGTGATCCAGCATGTACTAAAATGATTACAATGGAAACAGTAAAAGTTGTAATCCTGCATGTTCCAGCAAAAGCTGTGTTCCCTCGTGTCCAAGATACTTAAACCGGACTCAGTGGGCTTCATTACAATGTTGCCGGTCCGGTAACACGGTACCGGTAAGCTTGCTGGTACTGTTGTTACCGGGCCGGCAAACTACGAGGTCTACTTGCGATTGCCTTTCCGCCCGGCAGGTCCGACCTGAGGAACGGCACCCGTGAGCACACCTACATGGTAGCACCGGTACCGTTAATACCGGTACCGGCGCTACCAGCCTCTCCAGTCCTATGGGACTCAATGGGAATGGGGAGTAATTTTTACTGGCATGGCACCCAGCGAAGGGGAATTACCAGGTCCGGTGGGGCCAGAATGCCCCTGTACATCACCACTGCCAGGTGCTGGTAAAAAAATGACTCCGGCGGCAGCCGTACTGGTATTTACCAGCACGGCTACCGCCTACCTTATAATGAGGCTCAGTGAATGCCATGCTGGTGCTTCCTTCGGATGCTGCCACCCCACTGTCACCCAAAGATTATATGTTTGTGTGAATGTAATGATTCTTTGAGCATGTGACTATTGCTTCGCCCCGCTGTTCCCAAATGGAGCAAATTGTAATGTAAGTGTTTAGTGCTGTGTCTCATGTTGTATTAGTTCATTGTTATAACATTATACCCTTGGCATGGGAAGTTATGATTTACGGTCCAACCCAGGGCTCGTGCAGTGTCACGTGTTGATGACACGTGGGACCCCATATCATCAGTGCAATAAAAGGGGTGCACGGCTTCCCATGCGCCAGTCAGTGGCACTGCCAGACATTTTTCATAGGGGTACCTGATGAGGTGACTTGGAGTGGCACATTCATTGACCTCTACGAGGCGCAGGCGGTTGGGTGGGGGTGCAGCGTTTTTATAAGGGTGGCCGTGGCCCCCCTTGTCCTCTGCCCTGGCAGCGCCACTGGCGCAGTTGCCAATTTAAAGCACTGGCTGCTGTATCTATGTCATGCAAGGATGCAGGAGGAGGGCTGGCCTGACCCGACCCCATTATAATAGTGTAATCTTATCAGAACTTCACAACCCCTCCTGCCCAGACGTCTTCTTCCTTTCTACTCTCTAATACCAGGGTCGGTCTGGGACAAGAAATAGGCCCGGAAACCCAAAAAAAGGGCCCCATCCCTCGCCTCAAAAATGTGTCCCACTCCGTGCCTCAAAAAAAGTGACCCTCAAACCATCATCCATGAATGTGGCCGCATGTCTAGCCTGAGTGTATCTACTTTTCAGGCTTCAGAGGTTGTCAAAATAGGGAAAGCAGCACACTCACAGGACATCAAATACTCTGAGCACTTGCTACCTCATACATGCGAACAAACATCCTGAACAGCATGCCAGAGAGATGGGAAAGATAGACACATTACAGCAAAGCATTCATTGTGGCACAATGAAATCAATGGTAAGCCACTTGATGTGCTATCCCACACCCGTTGCGCCCTACTGAACTACCCAATACTTTGAGTTGTAGAGCCTTTACATCTGCTTTGCTGTAATCTTTTGTAGTTCATTATTTTACAGGGTTGTGAAAGATGGTGAGTTTGGAGTATTCCTACTCATTGTTCTACTGACAGCACTCAGACCCCGCCTTTGACCCATGCTTTCTTGGTACTACTGTTCCCCAGTTGCTGCCATCCATTTGTTTTAAATTAGATTGCTGCTTTGGTCGCTTCCTCGTCTCGTCAGAGGTTATGTCTCAAAATACTCTACATGGTTCCAACAACTGGTTCCCAACAGGCCAGGCATGAGCAAACACTGTGATTTGTAGGTCAATGCACGGGAATGGCAGACCAGAGAAAATACCCTCACGTGGTGTTTATGCAAAACACAGCAGCAAGTAGCAGTCTGGGATAGGCTGATCATTTCCGGACACATGGAATTACTCTTCTTGCAGTTCCAAAGTGCAGAAGTGTCAGCTAAAGTGCCACCCTGCCCATGCTCACTGACGCTTGAGGGCATAAAATGTGCTATCACTTGACCTTTGACACCCCCTACCCCAGTGATGAGCTGCTGTATTATTTAAAGCAATGTTTATCGAAAACTATGGCATTCTGCATCTTAACACAGATTGATAGCCCCCACAAAGAGCCAGCTACTAAAACTAGCGAAAGCTAAATGCGAGGCGACCTGCATTGCGTGAGCTTAAAATGGGGTTTTCTTGTTCTGCTTGTGACTGAGCGCTGGCCCTCAACACTCAAAGCGTTAATGACTTCCCAGCTGAATTGGGAGGAAGTGCTAACGGTGATTGCGGAGGGACCAGCAGTGAATGCTTGTTATTTAATTTGTCTTCTTAGGTTTCTATATGTGATTTATGATTTGTCCATTTGTGGGCTGTCATCACTGCTGTTCAAATGATTGAGGGCCTCAGCTCCAGCGGTTGTGCGGTTGTGGTTAAGTGTGGTTTTGGGTTCTGTTGGGCCTGTATCTGAAAACAGAGGACAGGAAAAGAGAGTTGGAACTCTTCTCATATGTCACCCATGGTAAATTATTCTGGCACATTTAGAAACCCTTCATGGCCATTCTAATAGAAGACCAGGCTGTTCTCTAAAATGGTGGTGCTGGTCTAGCCTAACAGGGACCTTTTCTAATCCTATACCACACCTGAATCCCATTGGCTGTTCCTGATATTTCCTAATACGTGAGGCAGAATACACTTTACCAATCTACAGAACGAAAGTGTAAGTGTTGTGTACAACCGTAGCAAATGATTCAAGGACATAGTTGCGCAGTCTATAGCTGCATATAATGCCAACACGTGATGCTATGGTCAAATATTTATACACTGTACACAAACTTTTAAGCACAAGGATTTTGTCAAGTGACCGAGGACTGAGACACCGAGATGGAATGTCTTGTGATGATCGTAACAGACAACGGCAGAAAAAACATGCTATTACTGCAACTTGCGAAAAGCAAAATACATAGTTACGGTTACGGAGGGAGATCCCACCTACTGAACCGTTGGGGTCTGCGATCGGAATGGCTTAGGGGTCTTCCCTGTGGGGTCCCAGGGAGTCACTCTATGCCTCCTGAGTGGAGCCTCAGAAGCAGACACAGAAATCCTGGCCCACGGTGCTGATGACGAAAGCAGCCAACTGCTGCAACTAGTGGCGGCAATGGCGGTGTGCGGCGAAGAGGCGAGCAGAGTCTGTAATACAAATCACTGGGAGGAAGCTGGCCGGGCTGAGGCAGCCCCGGCCCCACCCAGCCCTGCCGCTTCTGCCCAGTGTTTTGCAACATTGACTGCTGCCAGCGCCATGGTGTCGCGAGCCGCAAAGGATCTGTAAGTAAGCTACTTACAGATCCTTTGCAACTTACGTGTCCGGCGAGGCCCTGGGGGCCGGTTCCTGAAGCCCACGCCTGGGCCGGAGTCCGGCCCAGATGGGCTTCAGGAAACCGGCCCCCGGCTATGGCCTCATCATGATTTCGGCCCGGCCACGGCCGAGGGGCCAATCCGACCCTGCCTAATACTTTTAAGGTTTTGTCACCACATGGTCTTGCATATTGCACATTTTCAACAAGCCCAAACCTTTTCCAGAGAGAAAAATGAGAAATAAAATAAGTTAACACACAAAAGAGGCCCAGGGTGCAGAGGCCAGTCCACCCCTGGCAGTATTCGTTGCCACCAAGTGCCTTAGAGAGCATGTGCACGAAGTATCTGAGCCTTGCCGAAATAGCACATAATGTTACTTCAAGCATGCATCGATTTATACAATGGCCCTGATTCTTGGAATGTTTTCCTATGGAATTGCACCATATAAAACAATTCCATGAATCAGGCCAAATTTGTTTTCATTGTACAAGGGGGGGGGAGGGTTGTCTAACCGAGTGCTCTTCCCCGGCCCCTCTCTCTCACGACTTTTGAGGTGTTCTGGACAGTCAACCATTCTGTTAACCCCACATTAAGTTTGGGGTCAGCTATCAACTATATGGGCAGGCATATCGGAATCGGAAATGCTTCAGTTTGCCTGTTGCTTGTAAGTAATATCATGAAGACCCCTCTCGTCCTTTCTTTGCTGCAAGCCAAACTCCGATGTCATGCTAATAATTAGTGCGGGATGACGATGTAAGCAGAAAATGAAAAACTCGGTATTAATGTACATGCACACAGCCAACTGTGACCACTAGAGGGCGCTCCATTGTTAATTACGTTTTGGAAGTGCTATGGACTATTCTCTGTTGATGGATGGAACTGGCCAAATAGCACTAAAACATTTTTGTTTTGCAAATGAATAATATAATAACTCTGCCTATTAGATAGTGTTTAATGCAGGATTCCGCACACTTCAAGGCACTGTGGTGAAAGGGGGCCCCGGGGGGAACGCGAGTTTTTGGCGCTGCACACGGCCAGCGAGTGGCCGTGGGGGTGCAGAGCGCCTCCCTGGGGGGTATTTAAGGGCTCAGGGAAGGTTCGGGAGGCAGGCGACGGTTAGGACTTGGTGATTGTCAAGTCCTGTTGCCTGCTCCCGAGCCTTCCCTGTAGTACCTGGGCCTAGGTGTGCGAGATAGAGCAGGTGAGGTAGGGGAGTCTCAGTAGAGCGGGCGGTTAGGTAGTTTGTTAGTTTAAAAAAATATATATATACGTTGTGTGCATTTGTAAGAGGGGTGCCGTAGATAAGACACCCCTCGCTGCTTACCGTTGGGTCCCCGTGTCTCCTGGTGTGCGTCGTGGTGGTATTACAGGTAGTTGGGGGCTTGAGGGCTCTGGGGTGCCGTTAGGGAGTTTTTGTTGCACATCCTTCCTCCGTTCGTGTGCCGGCGGGGTGTGGGGTTAGGAGAAGGATTGGGAGCACAGGGTTAGCGGCTTTCCCGCAGCTCCTCAGTGGAATTCCCACTTAGTTCGGCAGTGTTTGTCTCCCGGCGCCTGCGTGTGTGTGGGCGCGGTATCAGCTCTGTGTAGGAAGGGGGCAGTGCAGCTCCATTAAAGGGACCGCGTTGGATTGCTGAGGGAGTGGTGCGGTGCTGCTTGTGCACCGCTAGGTGGCAGTGTGCATGACAGTTATCTAGCACTATTTTGTGCCTGTGCTGGTGGTTTGGGGCTCCCTTTGCTTCGGGGATTTCACCTAGGTAGACTGGTGGGGGTGCTTACAAGGGTAGAATATTGTAATAGGGTTTAAAAAAAAATAAATATATATATATATATACAAAATAATATAAATATATACTAATAGCGATAATACTAGTAATAAATAGGTAAGCATAATTTTGGGGAGTAGTTTTCTGTTATTAATAATTAATACTATTTAGGTTAGTTTATTGGTTAGCACCCCCTGTGTGTTTTTTGTTTCTGGGGGTTTTAATTTTCTTGTTCAGGTTGCACAGTGCCAGGGGTACTGGTCCACGGGTAGGTACTGGCTCGGGGGCTTCGAGTACCTAGTTTAGCTTCAAGGGGCATATTTTTAGTGCACACTCGGATTATTGTGCACAATGGCAGGCCAGGGAGCAAGCAAGAAGGGGCTGGTGGATGGTGGGGCTCTGAGGAAGGCCCTGGAAATCATTAGCAGGGCATCTAAGGCCCAATTGGAAGGGGCGGTAGGGGAAGTAACGGGAGAAGGGGAGGTAAGTGGGGGCAGGCCGCAGCGTAGAGCTGCGGCAAACGGGGCTCTCGCGGCAGTGGTGGCTTGCACCCCTACGGTGGGGAGAGGGGAGGTTTGGGAATCCAGGGGCAGGAAAATGAGGAGGGAGATAGACAGGAGGGCGGGCGGGGGAGAAATGATGTCGGGTGGGCAGCCAGGGAGGGAGGAAGGGATTGATAGCCCTAGGGAAGCTGGGAATACTCAAAAGGGAGGGGCTCGAGGGAACAACAGTAGGGGCAGGGATGGGGCACAGAAGGGGGTGTCAGGGCAGAGGGGAAGAGGGGGTAAATACCTGCAGAAGAGTGCAGGTGGGAGAAGGAGGGAGAGGTCCCCATCAATTGAGGAGGGTAGAGTGGGGCGTGGAACGGCCCCCCCGGGTAGGAGGAGTGAGGGCGGAGGGCGCTGCGCAGCCCCCGCTGGTCAGGTGGAGGTTGAGGGTTTCAGTACGGCCCCTCCTCGGTCAACGCAAGGAGAGCCTAGAGGGCGCAGCACAGCCCCTAGCAATGAGGATTCCAGGGTGGAGGTCGGAACGCCTCGCCCGAGAGAAGAGGACCAGGCAGGGGTTTCCACAACTCCGCCGAGAAGACGTCAAAGGAGTGGCGGGGCGGACGCCCCGGGCTCGCAAGAAGATCATCAACTCATCTCGGGCATGAGCTTGCATCCGCAATGGTATTTAAGGGGTGATGAAGTTGGATGGGAGGAGTATGTGGGGCAATGGGAATTGGAAGATTACAGGGCGGAAGGGGAAAGGGGGGAGGAGAGAAGAAGTTCAAGGTGGGATAGGGAAAGGGAAGTGCAGGGTGGACGGGGTGAAAGGGGTCAAGGGAACTATTGGCTGGGTGAGTGTGCTGACATGTTTTGTCCCCGCAGTAGGAGCCCTCTAAGAAAGGAGAGGAGGAGCATCGGTGTGGACGTCAGACCACAGGCGGCAGGTGTGGAAGGAGGTGAGCGGGAAAGGGAATGGTCATCTGCATGGCAGAGAGGGGTCACAAATAGGGGGACAGGGGATGAACGGTCTGGTCTTCAAGGTGTAAGGAAAGAAGTTGGTGTGCAGGCCATTGGAGCCGAGGGGGTTGAGAAGAGCATTTGCTCAGTGGAGGTCCAAACGGACAAAGTGGTGGAGCCAGTGGGGCTCGAAGTGCAAGCTGGTAAAGATAAGGAGGTGGAAATGAAAGGAAAGGAGAAAAAATTGCCATACATGGGGATAACAAAACCATTGGGGGCGCACTTGATGGCAGCGACCAGGGAGAAGATTCAGGCGGGGGAATTTGTGGATGTCTTCAAATTGCTCCATAGGGAAGTGAGAGCGAAGGAGGGGTCTAAGGAGTAAGAGAGGGAACTGGCTTCACGCCCGAGGGTCCCGGTGACCATTGAGAATTGGACGTCGGCGTTTATCATTTATGCCAGTGTGTATTGCGAAAAATTCCCGGAGCGTTGGGTGGCCCTGCTTAAATATATGGATGTAATAAGGAAGGTTTTCACGAGCTTTGGGGGCTTTGCCTGGGTAAGGTATGATGAGGAATTTAGAGCGAGAATGGCAGAGGACAGTCAGGCGGTCTGGGGGGAGATAGATATGGATCTCTGGCTGCAATGGATGGCCCCAACGAGGCCTGCCCCGACATTACACACAGCAAGTGGGCTGCCTGTGCCTTTCCGGCCCTTTCTTGGTCGCCCCGCCCATGAGGGGGTGGGGGGAGGAGGCAGGGGTCAGTCCTCAGCAGCGTGCTGGGGGTACAATAAGGATAGCTGCGCAAGGACCCTGTGTAGGTTCAGGCACGAGTGTAGCAAGTGTGGTGGAAAACACCCTCTCACGCAGTGTTTCCAACAGGGAGACAGGGGGAGGGGGAGAGGTTCAGGAAAAGGGGTTGGGGGGAAAAGCTTTTACTCCAATTAAAGTGGGTGTGTTGGAAAAATGGTTGCAATTTTTTCCAGATAGGGAAGGGGCTAAGATTTTGAGTGAGGGGTTTTGTCAGGGGTTCAGATTAGGTTACCAGGGTCCTAGGGTGCGTCGGTGGGCTGAAAATTTGAAGTCGGCGAGAGAGAATGTTGAGGTGGTAAGACAAAAATTGAACAAGGAAATAGCGGCAGGAAGGATAGTGGGCCCATTTGATGACGTGCCGGGTGACTTAGTGATATCCCCATTGGGGGTGGTGCCCAAGAAAGCTCCGGGGGAGTTCAGACTGATTAATCATTTGTCATGGCCGGAGGGTATGTCAGTTAATGATTTCATTGCCCCGGAAGAATGTGGGGTTGTGTATGCAAGTGTTGACCAGGCGGTTGAGCTGATAAGGAAGGAAGGGCGAGGGGCCTTCATGGCCAAGTGCGATATCAAGGCGGCTTTTAGGTTATTGCCGGTGCACCCGGAGGATTTTTGGTTGTTGGGTTTGCAGTTTGAGGACCGCATATACATAGACAAAGCATTGCCAATGGGGTGCGCAATTTCTTGTGCTTTGTTTGAACGGTTCAGCTCTTTTCTACAGTGGGTTTTCTCATTCAGCTCGGGGTGGGAGAGTGTGCTGCACTATCTGGATGATTTTTTGTTCATTAGCGGGGCAAAAAGAGAGGAGGATTGCAGAGAAATGCTAAAGTTGTTTCAGGAATTGATGGAGGAGCTGGGTGTACCATAGCCGAAGACAAAACAGAAGGGCCGGCAGTGGTGTTAACATTTCTAGGAATTGAACTGGATTAAGTGGCCATGACCTCACGCTTGCCGCACGACAAGGTGAGCAAATTGGTGGTACTGTTGGAGAAAGCGGTGGGGGCCAAGAAAATGATGCTGGTGGAGATGCAGAGATTGGTTGGGCATCTGAATTTTGCATGTAAGGTGGTGGCCCCAGGGCGGACGTTTTGCAGGAACATGGCAAGGGCCATGGCGGGAGCAAAGTGCCCACATCATCGGATAAGAGTATCGGGGGCAGTGAGGGAGGATTGCAGAATTTGGCTGCGCTTCTTGGAGAGTTTCAATGGAGTGTCAATGTGGTTGCAGGGAGACCCGGTGACATGGGAAGTTCAGATACTCTCGGATGCAGCGGGGGCCGGTGGTTTTGGAGTGTTTTGGGGGGGGAATGGTGTGCGGAAAAGTGGCCAGCGAGGTGGTTGAAGGAAGGGAGGAGTATAGCATTTCTTGAATTTTTTCCATTACTAGTGGCATTGGAGTTGTGGGGGAAGGAGTTGCAAAACAAGAAGGTGAACTTCAATGTCGACAACGAATGCGTGGTCCATGTGGTGAACAGACAGTCAGCTAGGGATCAGAGGGTGGCAAGACTGATGAGAGAATTTGTCCTGCGTTGCATGGAATAGAATGTGGTGTTTAAGGCAACACATGTGCCGGGGAAGGATAATGGCATCGCTGATGCATTATCTCGTTTTCAATGGCAGAGATTCCGTGGATTGGCTCCAGATGCAGATCAGGAGGGGCAGCAGATTCCGGAGGAGCTGTGGAAGATAGGAAGCTGAGAGCGCTTGCTCTGGTGGAGGGTTAATTGGCCGCGGCATCTAAGAAGTCATACAGGAGGGCCTGGGAGGATTTTATTAGAGGAGGAGCTTGTAGTTGGAAGGGTAGATGGGATGCGGAAGCTCGGAGAAGGGATGATGTCACAAATTTCCTTCTGAGGTGCATGGACAGGGGCTGGTCAAGGGCAACGATAGCAGGAAAGCTAGCAGGGATTGCCTTTTACGGGAAATGGTTTTAGGGTTTTCAACCAAGTGGGGGGGAGATGGCGAGTAGGATGTTGGAAGGATGGGCAAGGGAGAGTAAGAGGGACAAGGATAAGAGGAGGACGATATCGGCTGAATTGCTGCAGAGGTTGATTGAGGTGGTGGGGGGAGTTTGCTGGTCGGTATGGGAAGGGGAACTGTTTGCGACTTGTTTTACATGGTTATTCTTTGGGGCTTTCAGGGTTTCTGAGTTGGTCGGGGGAAAAGGGGGGGTAGGGGGACTGCAATGGGAAGATGTTCAAATTACAGAAGAAGGTTTAGACATCAAGATTAAAAGGTCCAAGACGGATCAGAAGGGAAGGGGCTCTTGGGTTCTGCTGGGTCGAGGGAGCGAGGTTTTATGCCCAGTTCAGGCAGGCAAGGTGTGGAAGGAGCGCTGTGGGGGTAAGTCAGGCTTGGTTTTTCAGCATGCGGATGGATCGCCGGTTTCAGCGGCACAGGTGCTAGGGGTATTGCAGAAGGCGCTGGTGACAGTGGGAGAAAAGGCTGAGGATTCATTCTTTTAGGATGGGCGCAGCATCTGAGGGTACCAGACTGGGTTTTTCGGAAGACAAGGTGAAAAGATTGGGGCGTTGGAGGTCGGGGAAATACAACGGGTACGTCAGGGATTTTGGAAAATGGGAATGTTGAAGAAAGGTGGAGGAGGACTTTGTGGGCAAAATGTTGTTGTTGTATTATTTTTGACTCATCAGTAATTTTTGTAATTTCTGTTTCAGATGCTGCGCAAAAGAAGGGGGAGTTGGCGCAAGTTTGGATTGTTGGCCATTCAATTGTGAAGTGGGCTGGGAAAGAGGCGGAGAAAAGGGTGTTTGGAAGGCAGTTGGGGTGCAGTTACAAGGAAGTGGTGGTGAGATGGCACGGTTTGGGGGGCCTGCGGTGGGATCAGCTGCTGCCCATATTGGCAGGGATGAGGGAACGCTATGGGGTTCCAAGGGTGGTGATGCTGCATGCTGGGGAGAATGACCTGGTGAGAGATACAGGGGTGGCTCTGCTAAAGAAAATGAAGAGGGACTTAGTGTGGGTGCGGGATATGTGGCCTCAAGCGGTGATGGTGTGGACTAACTTGTTGCCGCGAAGAGTGTGGAGGGGAGCGAGAAGTGAGGGAGCAATAGAGCGGGCCAGGAAGGGGATAAACAGGGAAATGGTAAAATTTTGTGCCTCGGTGGCGGTGCAGGTCATGGACCATAAGGAAATAACATATGAGGGTTTCCTTATCTTTAGAGAGGATGGGGTACACTTGTCCGTGTATGGGAATAATCACTACCTGGCGGACTTGGGTTCTTGGCTGGGAGACTGGGTAAAAAGTTTGAGGTGGAAAAACTTGGGGGGGTGGGGGGGTTGGGGCAGAAAGAACTCCTCGGGGGAGGGTTTTTCTGGTGCCGAGGGCATGGCCCCTTTTGATGTGGGGGGAGGGAAGCACAATGGGGGAATGACACGGGAAAGGAGGGGGTGGCGCTGTTTACACAAGCAGGTCACCCCGGGGGAACAGGTATTGAGCCTGGAGGGGCATGGCCCCTGGGAGAAAGCGGGACGCCTGGAAAAGGGGCAAGGAGACGGTAGGATCCAAGGGATCATTAGGGAGGAAATTGGTTATTTAATTATTTAATTGTTGGGGGAAAATGAAAATGAAAATGTTTAAGTTATTTAATTGATTGTTCAAATATCTCTTTAGTTTGTTAGGCCATGGAGCCAGTTAAGCGTTGTAAGCTTTGGCCTGTCACATTAAAGCGACCTTTTACACTTTTAAATGAGTCTGGGTTTTTGTGCAGTAAGCCAAAAGGGGGGCACCGGGGGGAACGCGAAGCGTTTCCCCCCGGGGAGTTTCTGGCGCTGCACACGGCCAGCGAGTGGCCGTGGGGGTGCAGAGCGCCTCCCTGGGGGGTATTTAAGGGCTCAGGGAAGGTTCGGGAGGCAGGCGACAATTAGGACTTGGTGATTGTCCCGCCCTCCCACCCCTTCATTTTGGCTTTAGGGTAATGTCAGTTATGGAATAGGGGGGGGTCCATTGTTCATGGGATTATGCGGGGGGTTTCTAGATGTCATGGGGAGTTTTTTATGAGTTTTTGGGGTCTGTTATGAGGGTAGGGTTTGGTAGTTTTGTGTGACAGGTCGGGGCATTGCGAAAGTTTGTGTGTAATATATGTTGCTGATGTGGCAGGTCAGGCTGGCTGCAGGTCATAGGAAGGGGGAGTTTGGTGTAGAGGGGAGTTTAAAAGGGGTTGAAGTGGGTTGGGGCGCCGGGGGCATGGCCCCTTTTGATGTGGGGGGAGGGAAGCACAATGGGGGAATGACACGGGAAAGGAGGGGGTGGCGCTGTTTGCACAAGCAGGTCACCCCGGGGGAACAGGTATTGAGCCTGGAGGGGCATGGCCCCTGGGAGAAAGCGGGACGCCTGGAAAAGGGGCAAGGAGACGGTAGGATCCAAGGGATCATTAGGGAGGAAATTGGTTATTTAATTATTTAATTGTTGGGGGAAAATGAAAATGTTTAAGTTATTTAATTGATTGTTCAAATATCTCTTTAGTTTGTTAGGCCATGGAGCCAGTTAAGCGTTTTGATTGTAAGCTTTGGCCTGTCACATTAAAGCGACCTTTTCCACTTTTAAATGAGTCTGGGTTTTTGTGCAGTAAGCCAAAATGTGCGATTGTGAGTCAAATCAACTATACTGAATGATATGATATGATAGTTTATTTCTATCGTGCTCCTACACAAGTGTTTCAGAGCGCGACAAAGCAAGGGAGGGGACCAGGGGAGAACACAACAGCGATCTTACTAGGCCCAGTGACATTGAGAACGCGCAAGTGAATGGGAAAAGGGGCACAGTGCATGGAAGGGGGGAGTGGAAAGTGCGGAGCAGAGGAGAACAGATTAAATAATAATAAATACAAATAAATAGAAATGGATGCAATAAACAATGGTAGTGCAGCCAGCAAGTGGCAAGTGCTGTGTTTACGGCAGCAGAACTGAGTAAGTCTGATAAGTGCAGAAAAAAAAGAAAAAGGGGAAGGGAGGGACTGTATGGGTACAGATACAGTCCCCAGTTCAAGGGGTGGCCAGGAGGCAGTACAGGAGGGTGGCAGGGTGAGCAGGTACCTGGGCCCAGGGGACAGAGGGTGGCCAGGTGCACAGTGCCAAGAGATAGCAGATCAGTAGGGGGAGGGGGAGCAAAGGCAGAAGCAAATAGGAAGGTCTTGAGGTGCTTTGGGAACTGGAGATGGTTCTCCTCAAGTTTTAGAGTGGCAAGGAGGCTGTTCCAGAGGGAGGCCCTAGCAGAAGACAGAGATCCACCCCCAGCTTGTTTCTTTGACAAATGACTGACCCTGGGGGAGTTAGAGATAGAGGAGCGAAGAGCTCGAGAGGGGAGGTATTTGCGGAGGGATAGCTGAAGGTATTTTGGACCCAGGCCCCAGAAAGCCTTGTGGACAATGCAGAAGGTTTTGAATTTAATCCTTGCATCCACTGGTAGCCAATGGAGAGATTTCAGAGCTGGAGAGATACGATCCCAAGGCTTGAGGCCAAGGACAAGTCTCGCAGTCCTGTTCTGGATTAGTTGCAGAGGGCGGAGAGTAGAAGCAGATAGATTTAGAAACAGGCTGTTACAATAGTCCAACCCAGAGAGAACCAGAGCTTGGGAGGCAGTCAGCTTCTGGGGGAAGGAGAGGAAAAGCAGAGTACCTCTGAGGAGGTGAAGTAGGAAGTTTGACTTTTTACAGACCTCAGAGATGTGGGCAGAGAAGGAAAGTGTGGAGTCAAAGATGACCCCGAGGTTCTTAGCCTTGCAGGTGGGGGTAGGAGGAGGGCCAAGAGAGGCCGGCCATCAATGTCATAAGCAAAGTCATATCGCACACATGTCACAGGGTGAAACCATACGCATGGACTTCACGAAATGCATGCTCATTTTGGGCACCAACCTAAAGCTACAGACCATATTATTACTTAAGTGTTCTCCTGTCCCTTGCAGTAGCAGCGATCGAGAAGCCAAGGAAACATAATAATAATTGTATTACCTTGAAAAAATATAATTTCCACACCGACATACCAAACACATACGTTTTCTACATATTCAGATAGTATTGAAAAGTATATATTGAAGGACAGAGCAGAATTAAAATATGTGAAGGTGCAGTCTTTGGTTCAATACACGTTAAAAGGGGTGATCCACGAATACAGAGTTTAATGTCAACCGGTGGAAACCGCACCTCTCTTTATGCGGGCTTCACATCAAAGCCAGAAAGTCGATTCATCGAAGTGAACTTCGAGTTAGCTCTGTGGTTCCCCAAACTATCTGCATTCTGATAGCGCGGCAGCATTGTAATAAAATAGGGGCCTTTTATTATTTTGCCTCGCTAACGGAATTCTACATGGCTAATTGCTTAGCAGCTTATATTAGTACCCGGCAAGGGTGAACCAAAATGTAACAAACATTCTGATTGGCCCGTGCCAGGGCATTACCCGACCAGAAATCCCTCAGCCGTGATTCCTTGCCATTGTTCCTGGCGGTGGTCGTGGCAGTCCCTCAGCCAATGAGGAGGCCTCAAAACGGGGCCATCCCCGCTCAAGCCTCCACACGGCTGGAAGCTGCCATCCTCCCCCGCCGGGGATTCAGGTAAAAAAAGAATTTCCCCCCTTCCCTGCAAACAATCCCCTAAACGCCCTCCCAACCCCATTTACCTTCTTATTTCTCCTTTTTTGGGAGCAAACGTGCTAGGAACACGTCTGTTCCCAGTGCGTCCACTCTCGATGGCCGCCATGGAAAGGGAACACGACTCTGTTTTCCCTTCCCCGGCGGCCATTTTCTTTGACATGTTCCGAAACGTCACAGTGTTTTGGAACAGAATAAATGCTTTTAGTACCCCGGTCTTGCGGGCCGGGGTACTAATAGCAATAAGCCCCTCGTCGCGGGGGTATTACCGAGTCAGGTAATATCCTGGGCATTACCTGACTCGGTAATGCCCTCGCAGCTCGGGGCTTGTTGCTTAAATATTTGCTGCATGGGTTTGCATCATTATGTATTAGAATGTGTGAACACTGCTATCATCTTGACCCAGTCCCGACCTCCCTATACCAAGAGGAAGACCGGGACGTAAGTCGCCGTCACGACAGCATGTTGGCTGTACGTGACGCAACGCTGTTAGGGGTTACTATAGCAACCATATATACACTAATACGGATGCGTGCACTCGCGGATGGCATCTGTAAGAACAGAACGCTGAGCAACTTGAGGTAAGGAAACATGCTACAGAGGTAGCATAGAGCGTGTATAACAATTTTAGATCAATAGCCACATTTAGGTTTTTGTTACCATTTCAGAGATTGGAAACCTTCCGAAGATCACATTAACATACTAAAAGGTAACACGTGGACATTAGAGTTTATCTTTCACGACCGTGTTCGCGTTAGAGTTTTACCAACAGTTGAAAGTATTTTTTTACCTACAGTGATCACAGGCTCTGGAAATAAGGTACAACACCCAGTGTTCTGGCGAAACTGTAATTATGATTGAAAGTGAATGATGCAATAATGTAATAATGTGGTAATCATTCTAGCTAACCTTGTTTTTGGTTTATTTTGTTTTTTTCCCTTACATACATGGCCGATTTGGTATGTATAAAATGTTTGATTTCATTTAATTGATTTGATTCAATTGATGTGATTGTATTATATCATGTAGTCCTGAAGATGGAGCTAGGCTCCGAAATGCATTTGCTTTGAGCCACATTGTTACAAAGGAAGCTGTTTGCCTTTAAGAAACCAATTGATTTATTGGTCTATTGGAATTAAAAACATTATTTACACAACCTCATATTTAATACAAAGAACTACAATTCTTTACAGTAAAATGTGTAACTAATCAGCATACATGTACAAAGAGAATAGGAATCTACCCTTGAGAATATATCGTGGCTCATCTTGAGCATTATGAGAGCATGAGGCATTACTGGGTGGTTTGACCTGGTTTTCGACATTTTCTAAATCGATAAAAGCCACATACAGCTTCCTGCCTCTGATTGTGCAATGCTTGTTCATCAGCGTATTTAAAAGCAAACAGTGGTCAAATGTGGACACCCCTCTCCTAACACTACAGAATTAGCCCTATCGTCTACTCTAGCCAGCAGACATTTGGTAAATAATGTGCTTGCTATAGCAAAAAGGGAGACTGGACAATAACAGTGTGGGTTACCTATTGCTCCTTTCTCAAAAATAGGATCTATTAACCTCTTGGATCAGGAACGGGTGAGAACCCCAGAGTAGCTGATTGAGTTACAAAAGCTTAAATAAAATTGAGCGCCACCAACTTCAGAACCATTAAAAAATATCTGAAAGCAGGCCATCTGGGCCAGTGGCTTTTTTTACCGAAGGAAACATTTTGAAATGCATAGAGATCTCCTCCACACTGAGTAATGTCTTTGGAACTTAGATCCTTAACGGTATCTATGCCCACACAATCTGAAACCCTGAACATTATCAACAATAACATCCCCAGGGATACTACAAAAATAACGCATGACCTTGAGGCAGGCCTCATTAACGTTAGATCTCTTGTAGCCCACACATCTGAAATTGCCGATATCATAACCTGCAACCAACTAGACTTCCTAGCAGTTACCGAAACATGGCTTCATAAAGCAGCCGGACCGGCCCTAATGCTAGCTATCCCAACTAACTTCACCATCTTTAGAAAAGGCAGAGAAACTTCCAAAGGAGGCGGCATAACACTCATCTGCAGAGCTGATCACACAATCAAAGAAATAGATCCCATGATCATGCCATCAGCGGAACTACTCTCATACAAAAATAGGAATCTCTCCTTCATGCACTATTACTGTGCATTTCATCTATAGACCTCCTGGCCCATTAGGAACATTTGAAGAAGACATAACTGCCCTTCTGAATACGAACGTCAAACCTGGGACACAAATTATCCTACTTGGCAACTTCAACTTAGGCCTCAATGACCCTAAAGATACTCATGCCTCTATCTATGCAAGCAAATATGATTATGGAAGCAGGCCTTACCATTAGGAACTACGGCTCCACTCATTGTAAAGGCTGTACCTTGGATTGGGTAGCAGATATCAACTGCACCTCTTGCATAACTGCCACCGAACCGTGCATATGGACTGATCATTATTTGATCTCGCTTACCATCTCGGACATACCCCAAACCAAAGCAATCAAACTTCCAGCACCACCAGCCCTTACTCGTAAAAAAAAAGAACAGTTACGAATCTCCTACCTTTGATTCAGCCTATCACTAATCATTCCCACCAGCTCACCAACCCCAATGACTTGGTGGACCTGTATAGCAACACCACCAACTCAGCCATAGACGTCATTGTGCCTCTGAAACTGAGCAAAACTAAACCCCTTGCCCATCTTAATACTTGGTTTACCCCAAGCCCAAAAGCCCTGTGCAAAGAAAAAAGACAAGCAGAAGCCTGCTGGAATAAAAACATCCCCCCAAAATAAAAATCTCCTCACTTCCCTCACCGACAGATATAAGAAGCAAATTATACTTTCAAAAAAAGAAACCTTCAATGACAGAATTAAAAAAGCCCGCTCAGGAGTAAAGGGCGCGACTGTTTCTGCTGTTCAAAAAAGAACCATGAGAATATACAGAAACCGAATACCATCCGTGTAAGAAGCCAAGAAGAAATACAGCTGGCAGAGGCTATACTAAACTACAAAAACATGGTTAGGCGCAGAGAATTGAATCCAGATCTGAAACCTAACTGCCAGCAAAGAAAAGAAGATTCCTTGGTGGAAGCTCTGCGTCCACTCTATTCGACCCCAAACAAAACTAAATCGGGACAAGAAACCACAAAAATAAAAGAGAAAAATTCACCTGGAAAAAAGCCGGACTTACAACTAGTGATGTCAGCAGTGACAGTTGGTCTAACACCATTAGGAAAATTATATGAGTCCATTAACGACACATTGAAGGACCACACTTCAATATTAGCATCTGTAAACTCAAAGCTGACCCACTTAGAAGGATACATTTTGGCCCTCGAATCGTGGAAGGCTAGTACAAGAAACCAAGGAACACAAACGGATAAAATAGATCAAGGAAAGAACGACGTGTTTGAATTCAAGAAAAAATCAATGAACAACAGTACTCAAACTATATTGACGAAAACAAGTGAGACCAGTAACGGAAAAGAGCCACCAGAAGCACTAGAAAAGCATATTGAGAGACCAGCACAAAATTGCAACAAAGACAAACCCAAGGGAGACACACGAGAATCAACCAGTATCAAAAAACATATGAACCCAAGAGATCAGCTGAATGAAACTGAGTCATTGACAAAAAGTGAAAGGAAAGCCGATCACTTCAAAATTCCACAAGAACTGGAAAATTCCAACATACAACAGGCCCAGAAGAAAGCGGAAAAAACAACCAAAACAAATGAACTAATGACAAAATGGATAACAGTCACAGACAAAAAACCATCTATGAAAGAAAACAGTAACACTCAGAAAAATCAAAAAGGAGATCTCAATCAGGAGCTAGATGAGAGTACGATTGATCATCAGCACTTACTCAATCGAAAATTCTGAGTCTGAAATACCTCGCTCTATGGCAAAAAAAAGAAAGGTATAATTTGCGGAAAATGAACCGCCAGCACAAAACCGAAGGGAAAATCAATATAAAAGACAAATGAGAAATGCAGAACAAAAAAGAGAAAATTTAGAGGATTCAGAACACAAAAAAGATCGGATCTCCCCAGAAAGAAAAACGCTGTTCCGTCTAAGAGCCATCGAGGAAACTCATCCAAAGTCCAGCAAAAGAATGTTCGAAAATGAGAGACAAGAAGAAAAATCAAAAAGAAGTGATAGACGATATCAACAAACTTACTTGACCCCCATAGGACAAAAGGGCAAGGCAAGCGAGATAAGAACACGAAGAAGTTCGGTTATCGAGACATATAACAGTAGAAGAAGAGACAAATCTTCAGATAAGAGAAACAGGTCTAATCAAAGACCCTTGGACCAGCCCTTACAGCAAAACCGAACTAGAAATTCAGCGATATTTACTCGCAAAAGTAACTCGACCCGAACATTAAAACTTGAAAAAAGATCCTGCTCAGAAGAAAAAATCATCCTGAATAGAAGAGCCATGCTGAAGCTCCTGGACAAACTCACAAATGGAGATCAAATCAAAAGCATAGACATAAACATAGTAGAATTTGCACATAAGGGACGGACAGACAGCATCTTCTTACATATTATGTCCCAATCTGTAAAAAAACTCATGCTTCAGATGACAAAAGAATTTTTGAATTGGGGTTATCTCCTGCGAGAAACGACACTAGAAGAGAGAGGACAAAAAATCCAAAAAACGAACGAAACAAAACAAAAGCACAGTTATGAAGACAAAACAAGAGAAACCACGGACTGGATAAAGAATACTCCGATCAGAAAGTATAACCTGAAAGAAAAAAGAAAATACCCTTCAAGCCCGAGGAATTATGAACATACGAAAAAAGCAGATAGAGAAACAACCAGTAAACTTAAGGGTTTAAGCTCGACAGAATTTACAAAAGAAACAAGAAAAGAAAAATCAAGAGAAGATCACTACGTTAAAAGACACCGCAAAGACGATGATGAGGATACCGAAAAAAACAAAACCAGAAAAATAAATGGCCCAATCAGGCCGCAGGAGGGTACAGGAAATGAAAAAAACACTGTGACAGAAACAACCTCAACCCAGAACCGATTAGATCTAGCGGAAAAAAGCTCAAAAAGATGGGCATGGCTCCCTCAGGCACTAACACGCTCTACTGGAAAATAGCAGTCAAAGGGCTTCCCTTCAGGTAAAGAAAGGGATCAAACAAAGATGGCAAATGCTCTGTGCAACAAAGAGCAAACAATCACTATCGGATCATGGAATACTAGAGGCCACATCCATCTGACAGAACCTGGTGAGATAAACCTAGGCGGATTCGACCTACTAAGCCTACAAGAAACCTGGCTGCAGTTGCCACCCAGCATGGATGGTTACGAGATCCAACTGTCTCCTGCCCAGAAAGGTGAAAAAGGTCGCCCAACATCGGGCCTTTTAATGGCTGTCCGTATGGGCGGATCGCTTCGAATAGCCCACAACCTGGTATCAGACACACTAATCCAAGCGATTGTCCTAGAATGGGCAAAAGAAGAAAATGCAACGAGAAAAAAGAACAAAGATCTTATCCTGCTGCTGAACATCTATTGGAACCCGGCCATAATCCATACATCCGCTTTCTTAAACGAGATAGAAAAAATATTAACTTTGGCTACAACAACATTTGACGTGGACCACATTCTAATATGTGGAGACTTGAACTCGACTTGCCCAATGATAGACGATGTAAAAACTCTAGGAAATAAAACAAACACCTGCTCAAAATCAACAGCAAGAGGCATCGCATGGGCGGAGCTGATGGAATCCCGCGATTTGTACAATCTAAATTCACTGGAAACAACCAGACCGAGAATTCCAACCTGGAAGGGGGAAGGAAACGCAAGTACCATCGACTACATCTTTGTATCCAGGGATCTATATCAACAAATCAAAAGCTTTGAGATAGTAGTATCCACCCGGAGTGACCACAACTTACTCAAAGCGACATGGCATGTCAACAAACCCCCGCAACTCAACATGTCAACCAAGATGGCTATAAATGCCCAAGGAAACCGATTACAAATCACAAAAGATGGCATTGCCTCAATCACAGAGACCTACAAACAAAAAGAGATAGGAGGTAACAACAACAATACATTGAAAAATCTGGACTACTGCCCGCTGCTCATCCCTTACCTACATCCCAGGCATGCAAGGAAAACAGAAAAAAAACATTGTCACAAATACAACGAGGAAATTCGCTCAAAGAAATCTGAGTTACGAAAATCATTAAGGAAAGCCAAAAAATACCCCACACAGTTAAACTTAGACTTTGCAAACAAACAAAAAAGAAAGTACAAATTGTGGCTTCAAACATTCCGAAGAAACTTGTACCAAGAAGACACAGAGACCATGCTTAGAGCAGTCTGCAAAAGAAACTCGAACGACTTTTGGACTCTACTATCAGGTCCAGGAAAAACAAGTACTAACAACGTCCCTGAAGACAGATGGATAAAACACTTCACAAACTTATTTGAAGAACCAGAGCCAGCGGAAAAAAGACCACCAAAACCCGCAAAAAGTAAATGGATGGCATGTACGGTGGAAGAGATTCGAAAGAAAATCAGTAAATTAAATAACTCCCGTGCACCAGGTCCGGATGGAATCACAAACTTACACCTCAAACAAGAGATGGAAACTTGGGCCCCGTTAATAACTGAAATCTTTAAAAGATGTAGGACAACACAATCTATCCCGGCTACATGGCAAACAGCTAACATTGTTCCAATTTACAAAAAGGGGCTGAAGGATGACCCAGGAAATTACAGACCTATCGCCCTATTGGACGTGCTGGGCAAACTCTTCGGATCCCTGGTGCTAGAGAAATTCCAAGACTGGCAGAAAATGGCAAAGACAGCAGATCCACTGCAAACAGGCTTTGAAAAAAATCTAGGCACCACGGTCAACATTATGATGATCAGTATTCTGAAGGCCAGAGTCTTCGAGGGCTATCCAACAATCTTCATAGCATCGATCGACCTGGTACAAGCCTTCGACCGTGTAAACAGGAGAAAACTATGGCGCAAACTGGAAAAACAAAGGTGCCCAACTTCACTCCTCAACCCTATCAAAGCGCTGTATAGTAACACCTCAATCAGAGTTCGCCTGAACGAAGCTGGGCTACTATCAGAAAGTATACAAACAGCAAGAGGAGTCAAACAAGGATGCCCTCTAGATCCGGCCCTCTATAAGGCGTACATGGCTGACATAGTGGATGCAGAAATCGACACACGCTCCTTCCCGCCAAAAATAGGAGAGTCGAAAGTGACAAGATTGCTCTATGCGGACGATATCCTTCTGCTGGATCAAACACCAATCGGACTGCAGCGCCAACTAGACAGTATTGTAAGCTATTTGAAGAAGAATGATTTAGATCTGAACACTGCAAAAACGAAAATTATGATCTTGGAAAAATCATCTAGGCCAACTAAAAGATCACAATGGTTTGCTAACTCAGAGAAGCTGGAGACAGTGAAAACCTTCACATACTTAGGAGTGACAATATCTCGCAGCCAAATAGAACTATCGATGCAAGAACACCTTATCTTAAAGATGAAAACATTGGCTGCACAAGCAACACTCTTGGAAAGGAAATTTGGAAAATTCACCATCCTGCCAGTACTAAAATTTTTCAAAGCAAAAGTCACTCCAGCACTAATTTACGGGGCTGAAGCAATGCCTCATCTTCCTCCTACACTGTGGAAAAAATTGGAAGGCGCTTTTTGGCGCAAAGTCTTACGACTACCCAATTCAACCCCAACAGCAGTAATCCGAAGAGTACTATGTCTTCAATCACTGGAATCAGTAGTAGTCAGAAACGGTCTCCTGTTCCTGGGAAAAATTCTAAGAACTCCACGGCCTACTACTCTGGACATCATCTACCAAGAAATGACGAACCAAAAAAACAACATGATGACAAAATGGTACAAAAACCTACTAGATCAGTCAGAAAAAAACGGATGTTCGGAATGGGAGATAGAACGCACCCCAGAGAAAATCAAGAAAAAATTAAAAATCCATGATTGGATCGAGACCTTGGAAAAAGCAGAGAAGCACACATCACAGAGTCATCATACAATCAACACACAAAGGATAGACGAGACAAGGAATTACTTAAAACAATTCCCAGACAAACCTCTGCGTATAATCTTCCTGAGAGCACGTCTGAACATTCTAAAGACGAAAGAAATTTTATACCTCAGAAAACAGGTTCAAGATAAAAACTGTCGGTACTGTGACACCCTAGAAATCGAAACAGTGCGACATTTACTTCTTCACTGTCCGGGTGCAAACAGTCTCAGAACGACCTACTTACGATCACACAAAATGAAACATCTTACCACCAGTGACGAAGATTGGTGGAACATGCTAATGAGCGGAGAATCCACAACATTGACAGTAGCAACAGCCAAATTCTTCAAAGGTCTAAAACTGGAAGAAAAACTAAGCCGAGAGTAAAAAAAGAAAAACAAAAAAAAAACATGGATTTTAAAGAAAGAAACACAGAAAAGGGGAGAACTTTAATTTCACCAAATCATGGACTCACAATGGAAACGTCCGAAAAACACTAGCCAACAGAAAGTTTTTGTAAAAATTGTAAAACTATTAAATGCAAAAAAGAAAAAAAAAAAGAAAAAAGCAAACTCAAGCACCAGGGACATTTTCTCTATTCTCAGAGAATTAGAATCCCCTATTGCACCTGTAGACTCATGCCCAAAGATAAAACTTGGTGCACAAACATTCAAAATGCTCTATGCAATAAAATTACCATGCTACAAGACAAAATATCTGCCAAAAGAACGCCCCTCCACTAGATTGCTCTCTCCACTCAAGAAGCCATCTTACAAGAACTTGATATCAACCAAACCAAACCACATAACCAATTCAACTTCAGGTCTATCCCCATTGCGGAAGCTAAGAATATCACCACATCACTTAAACCTTCTCGATGTCTTGGTGATATCTGCCGAGCCCCCATTATTAAAGATGCTGCTCAAGACCTAGCTCCTTTTGTTACCACCTTTTATCAACTCATCCTTTAAATTCTGTTCTGTGCTGACCAAACTTAAAGATGCCTGGATACTACCCCTCTTAAAAAAAAAACCTAGATCCTAGTGTCCCAACGAACTATAGGCCTGTCACGACAGTTCCGTTTCTGTCATGATGCCTACCCCCGGAGCACCAGGCCAGGCCCAGCACCCCCGGGAGCAGGCATCACGCCCCCGGGTAAAAGCCCAGCGGCCCTTTATAGGGGCTCTTTGGACTCTGTCCTGGCGCCGTTGGCGCCAGGCTCATGTTGGACATCAGTCCTGGCGCCGTAGGCGCCAGGCTCATAAAGGGAAGTGTTTGGGGCACTTACCTGAAGCAGACCATGCTTCACACTCACCTGATGCAGACCATGCTGCATGAAGAACCAAGCCAAATGAGGCTTAGGAGGGACTATTTTTCTGAAGGAACTATTTTGTTACTTGGGTGGGGCTGTGGAAGAATACTCACCTGGAACTTCTTCCAAGGCTATTTAAGCCACACCCGGACAGCCACACGTGCTTCGCGTTCTGCATCCCAGCAACTGAACGCTCACCGTGTCTGCTCCTGCACCTGGACTCCAGCCACGCCTGCCTCGAACCTGGAACACCTGTAAGGGAATAAGAGAAGAGAAAGGTGAAAACCAAGAACTATTTCAACCTTCTTACCTGCATCCAGAATCTTCACGCCAGCATTCCTGAAGGAAGACTTCCATTTAAAAGCACTGCGTTGCTCGCTGCAGCGCCGCGCTTCACTCACCTGTTCCCGAGACGCCGCCCGGCTCCATCGCGGCTTTCAGTGCCGGTCGCCACATCTCTGCACCGCACCTAATGGAGAGAAGAAGAGACAAAAGGTGAGCAAGGGAACACAAGAGGAAAGCCGGATTTTCAGCCATATTACTTACCGGCTATTCTTGGTGAGCCATTCCACATCTCGGGTCGGCGCCACATCTCTGGCAGGTACCGCACCCCGGCCCCTATGGGGAAAGGACAAAAGAAAGACATTACTGGGGAATTATAAAGACATTTATAGGGGTCGCCCTCATCACTGACTCACCTGATTTTACCCCGGCAATTTAACCCCTCAACGCATCGCCTTTGTTCTGCACCTGAAATAAAGGACAGAAAAAGACAACATAAAAGGAGGCTCACACTTGAACTTTTGCATCTTCATACTTACGGCGTATCGCTCAGTAAAGTCAACTGGATTTGCCAGCGCCATTCTGAAAACCAGTGAAGTAACTGGACGAACGCGCGCCCCTGCACCAGAAGCAGGATGGAGAGTTCATCCTTCCAAACCATAAGGTGAGCTTAAACCGGGGGTTTTGGAGGAAGTCAGAGGAGAACGAAGGGGGAAAGAGGGGAGCAAGCACATTATTCAGCAGATAGTTAATCCCCTTTCTCATCTGCAGAAGGATATTCCTACGGGCCAGACAAGCAAGATTTGGGGGTTCTGTTCAATCGGTGGTCCGAATTCTGCGCATCACGCTTGAAGAGGACACAGCAACCCAGACCAGACCAGCGCCTCCGTGGGAGCCAGGTGAGCGTTACAGAACGCGAAGCCTTCCTACAAGTTCCCACCCAGGCGCTATGGAAACTTCCGAGACTGACCAGTTGGCCCAACTACTGGGGGAATTACGGGCCGAAGTACACGCCGCTCGTCAAGAGACTAATGCTCTCAGGAGGGAAGTGATTGTAACAAAGGAAAGAGCGCTTTTGCAAGGTCAAGCTGGACAAACTCCTTTACCCGGTTCCAGGGGGAACCCCGCTCCTGTGCTTTCCAGTAACCCGGTGCAGATTAATTTACCTGGAAACATGCCGCTGGCCCCACCCGAACGCTTTGCTGGGGACCCCAAACGATTCGCCGTATTCATGAATCAGTGTCGTTTGCATTTCCTGTGCAGACCTGGGGCCTTCCCTAATGACCAGACCAAGGTAGCCTTTGTATTGTCATATCTCAGCGGCAGTGCTGCCGATTGGTCAGTTCCACTGGTAACTCAAGATGACCCGATTCTTCGTGATTTTCAAAGATTTTCAAAGATTTCAAGCAAGCATGGAAAGGTTATTTGCTTGTCACTCCCAGGGGCAGGCTCTAGAGGACGAACTTCTATCTCTGCGACAGGGCAATCAAGACCTCCTTTCCTACATTGCATCTACCTTTAATAGACTAATTGTGGAAACTGGGTGGCCAGAGGATAAAAGAATCACGTTATTTTATCGAGTTCTACGCGGAGAACTTAAAGATGTCCTGGCCCAAGTTGTAAATCCGCCCCAAGAGTGCTCTGAATATATAGACTTAGTGGTCCAATTGGATCACAGACTGCAAAACAGAACAACAGATCAGTCCAAGTTTGAGACCCGGGTGTTAGTCAAGACCCACGCTAACCTCAAGGGGGCTGAAGCCTCAGAGCCAATGCAAATCGGAGGAGTTAAAGGACCTTTAACGCAAAAGGAACGTGAAAGAAGACGGCAGATGCACTTATGTCTTTATTGTGGATCCTCTGGACAATTTCTACGAGATTGCCCGGCAAGGCCGCCCAGGAAGGTGGTAGGAGCCGCTGAAAAAATCCATGAAACCTCTGTATCGGGAAACAACCCCGCCCGACAAGCGTAGGGGTCCGCTTGCCGAGCTTGAAAACGAACTCTCAGACCTCGCATTTCACTGTGCCAATGGTCCTCGTAGATCCGGAACAGCCTAAGCGGTTGCATGCAATAAAGGCATACATCGATAGTGGGGCTATAGGAAACTACGTGGATCGTGAATTGGTCTCCAGGATTAACCTCCCCCTGCATCCTAAAACCAGCAAAGATGTCATCACCACAGTCGATGGAACCGAAATTGCCTCGGGACCGGTAACACATTCTACAGCTGAGGTAACACTTGTAGGTCCGGACGGCCATCGGGAGGCAGTTGTGTTTGATGTAATCAAGGCTCCACAGTTTCAGGTTATACTCGGAATCCCTTGGTTAGAGACACATAATCCTCGAATTGATTGGCGAGCGAAGAGAATAACCATTCCAGAGTGTGCACGAACCTGCTACCCAGAAAATCTGAAGGTCAGTCTAGCATCAGTAACCTCTGTCTCCATGCAACTACCTCCAGAATACCAAGACTTCCAGGACGTCTTCCAAAAGGAACAGGCCAACACGTGACCTCCTCACAGATCGTACAATTGCCAAATCGATCTGGTGCCCGGTGCACAACCCCCTTGTAGCAGGATTTATGCCCTTACTGAGCCAGAGAATCTGCATTTGAGACAATATTTAGATCAATACCTAGCCAATGGTTTCATTCGCCCGTCAAAGTCTCCGGCATCCTCGGCTTTGTTCTTCGTGCCAAAAAAAGAAGGCAACCTTAAAACTTGTATCGATTACCGCGCATTGAACCAGATAACTGTTAAAAATCGTTACCCTCTGCCTTTGATCCCTGAACTCCTTGACCAGGTGAAGGACGCTTGCATATACACCAAGTTAGATCTCCGGGGGGCTGCTTATCATCTGGTACGAGTTAAAGAAGGCGACAAATGGAAAACGGCCTTCCGTACAAAATATGGACTATTCGAATACCAGGTGATGCCTTTCGGGTTGTGCAACGCGCCTGCTGCCTTCCAATTCTTCATGAACGATGTCCTTCGGGAACTCATCGAAGTCTGTGTTGTCGTGTATATCGATGACATTCTGGTGTATTCCTCTTCGGAATCTGATCACAGAAAACATGTCAGGGCCGTCCTTGAGAAATTGCGCCAGCACAAACTGTTTGTAAAGCTGGAAAAATGCGTTTTCCATACCACGAGGTTGAATTTCTTGGATTAATCCTGACACCTAAAGGGGTCCGAATGGACTCACGGAAAGTGGATGCCATCCTCAAATGGCCATCACCTAGTTCGGTGAAAGGTGTCCAAAGCATGCTTGGTTTTGCCAATTTTTATCGCAGGTTTATCCCAGAATTTTCACGGGTGGTGCAACCCATCACTGTACTCTTGCGGAAGAATAAACGTTTTGAATGGACCGAGGAAGCTGAACAGGCCTTTCAGGAATTAAAAGCTAAATTTACGTCCGCACCTATTTTGAAACATCCGCGTCCTGATCTCCCATATATAGTCGAAACCGATGCATCCAGCTTAGCCATGGGAGCTGTCCTGTCTCAGAGAGACCCCGAAACCAACCAACTGCACGCCGTAGCATTTTGGTCCAGAAAGTTCTCGCTGCCGGAGATAAATTATGCAATCACCGATAAGGAATTATTAACCATTAAGTCCGCCTTTAAGGCTTGGCGGCATTATCTTCTTGGCGCCAGGCATACCATCACCGTGATCACTGATCACCGACATTTACAATATTTAAAAACTGCCAAGGCTCAGTCTTCACGACAGCTCCGATGGGCTTTATTCTTTGCTGAGTTCGATTTTGTCATCACCTACCATCCTGGCTGTAAGAAAGGCAAAGCGGACGCGCTATCTCGAATTGGAATGGGAGAAATGGACAACAAACTCAGAACCTGTGCCGATAATTCCCGAACAAAGAATCTTGGGGATAACCACTTTACAAACCCTTGAAGACATTCAAGCACGGGTAAAACTATTCCTGGACTCTTCAGCCTTGCAGGATTGGATCAAAAGGGGGTCTGCCTTTTCAATCAACGATGGCTTACCTTACTTCCAAGGACGTTTATTTTTGCCAGAAAAGGAATTGCAAGAACTGGTTATTTCCCGTCATCACGATACTCTGATGGAAGGACATCCTGGCATTGCCAAAACAGAAGAAAAAATTAAACGACAATTCTGGTGGCCGTCCTGGCGAAAGGATATTAAATCTTTTGTGATGTCCTGTGGAGTTTGCGCCCAAAACAAAGGTCAAAAAACAAAATCCGCCGGTCTTCTTCAACCCTTAGACATTCCACCAGCACCTTGGCACACCTTGTCACTAGATTTTATCACGGACCTGCCCTCTTGTAATGGATACAATACTATTCTGGTTGTGGTGGATTTATTTTCCAAGATGGCCCATTTTATTCCATTGAAAGGATTACCTTCAGCTTTTGTTCTTGCCAAGGAATTCCTCGAAAATGTCATCCGTCTGCATGGATTCCCGTCCATACTAATTTCCGATCGGGGAAGCCAGTTCATTTCTCGTTTTTGGAAAAAGTGTTGTCAACTGGCACAAATCAACATAAGACTCTCAACCAGTCACCACCCACAGACCGATGGTCAGACGGAGAGAAAGAACCAGACCCTTGAACAAAATCTACGATGTATATTGCACCAATCGGAGGGTAATTGGAAGGACATTTTATGGGTGGCTGAATATGCATACAATAACTCGATACACTCTGGAACTGGTCAGAGCCCCTTTTATACCCTATATGGACATCATCCTCGTACTTCAGACCTGGACTCACCTTTGAGCCTCGAAATGCCCGCAGTCGACCATTTGCATTCTACGATTACTCAAGCCTTCAAGGATGCTACTGCACACTTACAACATGCGAAAGAGAAATACAAAAAGAATGCGGATCTGCATCGCAAGGAGGCGCCTCCATACCAAATAGGGGATCAAGTATGGTTGGCTATCAAACACTTATCACTCAAGGGACCTCAGACTTTTAATCCAAGGTATTTAGGCCCTTACTCGATCAAAGCTATAATTAACCCAGTGGCAGTCAAGCTAGATCTACCAGCTAACATGCGGATTCATCCTGTCTTTCATGTGTCGCTTTTGAAACCAGTGCAACCAGGAACCAGATTAATAAAGCCACCAGAACCAATCCAGATAGATGGGGAGCCTGAATTCGAGGTGAAGAACATTTTGGACTCTAAGATCTCAAAATCAAAACTTTTCTATTTAATTGATTGGAAGGGGTACGGGCCTCAGGAAAGATCTTGGGAACCCAGCAACCAAGTACATGCACCTCGGCTAGTAAAAAGGTTCCATCGGAAATTCCCGAACAAACCGAAACCTCCTGGGGAAAAGGCCTTGGGAGGGGCCTTGGGGGGGAGTGCTGTCATGATGCCTACCCCCGGAGCACCAGGCCAAGCCCAGCACCCCCGGGAGCAGGCATCACACCCCCGGGTAAAAGCCCAGCGGCCCTTTATAGGGGCTCTTGGGACTCTGTCCTGGCGCCGTTGGCGCCAGGCTCATGTTGGACATCAGTCCTGGCGCCATAGGCGCCAGGCTCATAAAGGGAAGTGTTTGGTGCACTTACCTGAAGCAGACCATGCTGCACACTCACCTGATGCAGACCATGCTGCATGAAGAACCAAGCCAAATGAGCCTTAGGAGGGACTATTTTTCTGAAGGAACTATTTTGTTACTTGGGTGGGGCTTCTGGAAGAATACTCACCTGGAACTTCTTCCAAGGCTATTTAAGCCACACCCGGACAGCCACACGTGCTTCGCGTTGTTCTGCATCCCAGCAGCTGAACGCTCACCGTGTATGCTCCTGCACCTGGACTCCAGCCACGCCTGCCTCGAACCTGGAACACCTGTAAGGGAATAAGAGAAGAGAAAGGTGAAAACCAAGAACTATTTCAACCTTCTTACCTGCATCCGGAATCTTCACGCCAGCATTCCTGAAGGAAGACTTCCATTTAAAAGCACCGCGTTGCTCGCTGCAGCGCCGCGCTTCACTCACCTGTTCCCGAGACTCCGCCCGGCTCCATCGCGGCTCTCAGTGCCGGTCGCCACATCTCTGCCCCGCACCTAAGGGAAAGAAGAAGAGACAAAGGTTGAGCAAGGGAACACAAGAGGAAAGCCGGATTTTCAGCCATATTACTTACCGGCTATTCTTGGTGAGCCATTCCACATCTCGGGTCGGCGCCACATCTCTGGCAGGTACCGCACCCCGGCCCCTATGGGGAAAGGACAAAAGAAAGACATTACTGGGGAATTATAAAGACATTTATAGGGGTCGCCCTCATCACTGACTCACCTGATTTTACCCCGGCAATTTAACCCCTCAACGCATCGCCTTTGTTCTGCACCTGAAATAAAGGACAGAAAAAGACAACATAAAAGGAGGCTCACACTTGAACTTTTGCATCTTCATACTTACGGCGTATCGCTCAGTAAAGTCAAGTGGATTTGCCAGCACCATTCTGAAAACCAGTGAAGTAACTGGACGAACGCGCGCCCCTGCACCAGAAGCAGGATGGAGAGTTCATCCTTCCAAACCATAAGGTGAGCTTAAACCGGGGGTTTTGGAGGAAGTCAGAGGAGAACGAAGGGGGTAAGGGGGGAGCAAGCACATTATTCAGCAGATAGTTAATCCCCTTTCTCATCTGCAGAAGGATATTCCTACGGGCCAGACAAGCAAGATTTGGGGGTCCTGTTCAATCGGTGGTCCGAATTCTGTGCATCACGCTTGAAGAGGCCACAGCAACCCAGACCAGACCAACGCCTCCGTGGGAGCCAGGTGAGCGTTACAGTTTCTCCTTTAAAATCTTAGATAAAGCTGCCTATCTTCAGATTCAATCCTACTTAGAGATTAATAACCTACTAAGCACCAGACAATCGGGATTCAGACCACAACACGAAACTGAGACGCCCCTCCTCGATCTCAAGAACCAACTAGACAAGCGTAAAGACAGAGGAGAAACCTCCATTCTCTTACTCTTAGATCTGTCAGTCACTTTTGATTTGGTTGACCATAAAGTACTATGCAACCATCTCAAATTGGCAACCAACTTCTCCACAAAGGCCACTGCGTGAATACATTTCTTTCTGGGCAATAGAACTATAAGAGTCTTTTCGCCTTCATAATCTGCAGACCCAGTACCCATCACTTGTGGTGTGCCGCAGGGGTCTTGTTTCTCCCCTACTTTGTACATTATTTTTACAAAACCACTCTTCCATATATTGGACAAACTGGGTGTCTCTTACACAGATTATGCAGACGACACCCAGATCCTTATCCTAATCCAGGGACACTATGACAAAGACACCAACCACATAAACAAAGTCTATCAAATCATGCAAACCTGAATGGCCACCCACGGTCTATGTCTGAACGACGAAAAAAAACAAGCTTTTAATCATTGGATCAACAGTAAACTAAACAAACTCTCACACCTGTACAAATCCATCACTATTGATGGTATTGAAATAAATGTAGCCAAGGAAGTTAAAACATTAGGCTTCGATTTAGACTCAGCTCTTAACCTTAACAAGTAAGTTAATGCCACAGCATCTGCAACAAGATACACATGCAAACTAATCTATGCATGTAAACCATTTCTGACCACTGATAGCTGTACCACTATCACACAGGCCTTAATCCTATCGAAACTTGATTACTGCAATGCACTTTACCTTGGCACTAGTAAACACAACACTAACAAACTTTAAACCCTTCAAAACAATGCCCTTAGAACAGCCCTAGGCATTCCTAAAGGACAGCACATATCTGACCAAAGAAGATCACCAATTGGTTGGCCATTAAAGACAGAATCAAACTGAAAACATTGAACATTACATACAACTGCCTCAACAACAAAGCACCTGCATACCTCATAGAGAAATTCACTAAACACACGTCTGAATGTCCCATCAGAAAGGCTCATGCCAACAGTATTAGAATCCCTAACTACAATCTGAAAAGAACAGGAAGCTCAAGCTTCCCAGTATTGGCAGCTCATCTATGGAATGCAATCCCAGATTCCTTCCACTCCTTCAAAACTAATGTTAAACTCTGGCTACACTCCAATGATTGCTAATGCATAACCCTATGACCGATCTCTATGTACCCATTCTCCTGCACGACTAGCAAAAAAAAATCCAGTACTACTAAACTTGTCTTGTATATTGTGTCCAATGCACCTGTGTTGCACATCTACACACCAATGTTAACTCTCCTATACTTCTGCTACTCCCATATGCTGTTTTAAGCTGCCAATGTAAACCCTAAAGATGTAACCATAACCTTATCTGTGTTGCACATGTACATATGTATGTAAACTCTCCTCTTTGTATACTTCTAATATATGCTGTTTTAAGATGTAAATGTAACCTGAGATGTAACTGTAACCTAAGACTTCATAAGCGCCCAGATGCCTAATGGCCCGGTGTGCTCTACAAATAAATAAACAATACAATACAATACAATCTGCATCAAAGAAGATTCCCTGGAAGTGGGAGATCTATCTGTCTGGGGAAATTTGAGTTTCAGTATTTTCTCTCAGGACAGCAAATCCCCTTGCCAGAAGCTTCAAGAATCGTTGGGCATTATTATTATGCACTGTCATCTCCAGTTGGTCCACCTATTTCCAGGGATGTCATTTATCTCCCTTGCTACCCGTGTGGTCTCACTTGCTACCCCTAAAATTGATGCTCCTGGGCTGTGGCCAATGCTATGTGCCCCCGTGTTTCTAGAGTGGCTGGCTTTCTTGTTCAGGCTTCTTTAAAAAAAAACAGAGGGTTCCACAAGTGTAACACTTTGAGTAGTGACTCTAAATAAGAAAGAATAGGAATAACACATGATTTGTCTTTCTGTAATTCTAAACAAGAATTCCTAGACTCATTAAAGGTTTATTTCAGGCATACTTCAGGAGGTGAGTGCCTGATTTAGTCTGTTCTTAAACACCTCAGGTTCACTTTGCAGACAAAATCCTCCAAAAAGAATTTAGAGTAGAATAAGCATCCATTTCAGACTATGGGCCTGATCACGACTTTTGCGGTATTAGCCCTACCGCCGAACTCCCCGGCGCTAATAGCGCCGGATCATGAATTCGGCGGTAATGTTAATCCCCATTCCCCATTGAGCCCATTCGGGAATGACCCATTCCCCATTGGGCTCAATGGGGAATTTTCACGCTCTTACCACCGGTGGTAATAGCGCAAATTTTCGGCAGATTTCCCCCCAGCTCAGAGCTGGACCGTTTGGCGGACCCTTAAATCCGGCGGTAATAGCGCTACCATCGGATTTAAGGGTTAACGCCAAAGTCGTGATCAGGCCCTATGTATTTTGCTTTTCGCAAGTTGCAGTTATAGCATGTTTTTTTCTGGCGATACATATGGTGATTCATTCTTGGATGAAATGTATATGACGTTACAGTGATATTGTAACCACATTTTTCATAGTGTACTTAGAAACAATGCCATGTGATGCCACTTCCTGTTTTGTCAAGGGGTTAACAGTCGTGTTCCATCGCTTCCCATGATGTCACATCGGGTGGGGTCAAATGACATCACTTCCGGTGATGTCATCAGGTGTCGAGAGTCATGTGATGTCACTTCCGCTACCCCTGGCATTTTGGTGAAATGATGTCCCTCACTGTTTCGCTTCATGCTCCAGTTTCTGATAAGACATCAAGGACTGTAAAAGATGGACTTAACACTTGAGGTAAAATGCATAATGTGCATTTTTTACTGTCTGTAGCATTTTCCATAAAAAGATTCAAGATAAAAAAAAGGATAAGAAAATCCTTCGGTGAGTTTCTCCGATTGCTAAAATTCGGGAGATCATGGTTTGGTCTTCTGTGTTGGTTTACCCGCACAATATGCTTACAGTTCCAAGGTAGCAAGTAGCAACACGTGAAGGTTTCCACTAGGCTACACATCAACTTGTTTGGCTATTCTCTGAACAATGGCCAATGTTACTTTCAGTGAATTATCAGTGAGGTTTTTCGCTCTAGTTTCAGACCATGCATCTGAGGCAAGTTCAAATGTAGTAGCGATGGCGTCCAGAGCAGTTGCCTGTGCTACATTTCAGCAGGTGGGCCTATTATCCCAAAGAGACCCAAAGCCACACTTCAGAACCTCACAGTCCGGTGTCCTTCTGATGTCCCAAACATGCTCATGCATCTTGACTGTTCTTGCACTGCGGTAGCAAAGGGTTAGTGGAGAAGCTCTTGAAGGGTTTCTCCTAGTCCCAGTGTCTTGTGTAGTGTTCTACACAGTCATGATTTATAGACAGCAACAAAGCAGGCCACAGGAATGCATCAGAAGCAGGAAGACAGACCCTCTGGGGATCACATGATACAGAGAGCTCCTTGGAAGGTCTCACGCCAAACCACGGTTTGCAGAGACATCTATTTGCCATTGCTCTCAGTTGTTTCATGTCCTCACTTTCTCACATCAATATCCAATCAGGGACCAAAGCCAGGCATCACAAGACAAGGAGTACTGAGGCCTTGAGACGTGGCTGATCTAACTGTGTGCAGGTCATCCGGCTCCTGCTCACGTGCTTTTCTGGCTGATGAAGAACGCTGTTTTCCACAAACACTTGGAAGAACTTTGCCATCAGTAAAAGTCTCAGAAAATGTGCAGGTCTAGAAGAGCTTCCTCAGGATTCATCTTTGGGTCAGTTCTTCTTTTTTTCCTTCATCGGGACATTTCCACCGAACTTGACTGATTATGGGCGCAAACCCTTGGATTCAATAGGAATATTGGGGGCTTTATGTAGACTCAGTTCACAATCAAAGTCTCACATGAATTTAAGCTTTTATGGGCTTTCAATCCAGGTGTTGGGCCTTTGGAGGCACCTTAACATTGTGAAGTTGAGGATTTCTATGAGGCGCATTTGGGATTTCCGTTCCTAGGGATGATTTGCATAAGGACCGGAGAGGGAAAAAGTTGTGTTAACTGGTTCCATGGATCCCCTACCTGACACTTGAGATGGGGGCAATGGGCCAGCAGCTGCCCCTCTATGTGATGCTAGGCCCAGAGGTGGTGCAGGCATGATACTCTGGCCTGACACACCATGCTGCTGTTGGTTGGCAGAGGTTCATCACTGTGAGCAGCATTATTTCCCTGACCCTCAAGAAGGTGTTTCAAGTAAAGGGCACACATATAGAATCCAATCACTCCTAAAGAGCAGCCATTCCCAAAGCTTGGTGCCTTCAACAACCACAGGAACCTCGTCTCCTGCAAGGTGTTTTTTAAAAAAACAACATGTTTTATTGTCATTGGTTATAAAAAAGACATAACCTTTAACAAAATTTCAGTGCCAGAAGAAATCACATTTCATATTACAGAATCCACAATAATAACGTTTCGAATACAAGACATAAAACCTAAAACATCAGTAATTAAAAACGTAACTGCATTAGTTAAAATCCAAAAGACACAAAGGGCCTCATAACGACTTTGGAGGGCACGGCTGCCCTAATAAGGGCATGGCTGCCTAAAAAACCGTGTCCGGGTTCCCTGAATGGGGAATTACCTGGCCATTCTGAGTTTGGACGGCCCAGTAATTCCTCCCTCAGGGAATTTGGGCCCGGACCTTCCCCATTCCCATTGAGCCCCCATAGGGCTCAATGGGAATGGGTGCAGGAGCTAACAACGGGCCGATTACGACGTAAAACCAGACGGCCACATCGGGTCCCGCGAGGGAACCTCGTAATATAACCCGTTAACCCATTCCACAAAACTTATAATGAGGCCCAAAGTCTCAAGATCGCCTGGATTCAAAGAGTTATCAAATCCGACCGCCGCCAAAACGGAAGAGGTTGTGTGCACACATAGACAATCAGATCATAATAATTCACAATCAATCAAATCCAATGTATACACAAAGCTTTTATAAAAGATACTTCATTTAGCTTGCAATTTTGTACATCAATAGATGTTTCATTGTCTCAAACTCATTTGGATTATTGCAAAATCTACAAAATGCTTGCTCAGCAGTCATCAACCTAAATCGTGTTAGTATTTGTCTAGTGGGATGCAGGTTTGATCTAAATTTTAAAAAAGCATTACGAACACATCTATTATGAAAGATATTTTGGTAAGGAGCAACCACTCCACGTTTATTGTGGTCAAAAATAAAATTATCCAACAAAACATAACTATGCAGTTCATCAATAGTAACATGCCAGTACCACTGGCACAACATAGACCTGATTTTACATGGATTGCCCATAAGGTCCTTCTTAGACAGACCTGTCCCAATATACTGCCACAATACTCAGAGAAGAGTTTCAAACGCATGTCCCCTTTTCGCATACAAATGCCATTCAGATCTTCATATAATTATTTTTTAATAGGGCACACAATGTTGTAATAAAACAATAAATACTTCCATTTTACTCTACTAAGCAGAGACGTGAGTCGTAGTTCATATCTGGTTGCGGCCAAAGGTACAGAGTTGGAAATCCATAAAACCCTCCTCCAGATAAATCATTCAAGTTTGGGAAGAAAGTCACTGTTCCATAAGTATGAAACTTCAGTGCCATATAAAATCTTTGGGACAATTTTACCCTCATAAAACCTTAAAAGTGGAATGACTGAAAATGTCCCATACTTCACATCAATTTTACAAAGTTGATTGGTTAGGGCAACAACGCTAGATCACATCCATGCCTGAATCTGAGCCATATTACATGGCCTGCGGTAGCGGGCGTGTAGTTATGGTTAAGTTGCTAAACCCATAGGAAAAGCACTTTTTGGGTGGCTCATAACTTAGCTCCCCATGGATGAATCCTCACCAAACTTTGCAAATAAAGTATATGGCCCTCTTTGGCAGGTTTGGTGATGTTTCGTCAAGGGGTGAAAAGTTATAGGGGGTCCCAATTCTTTTTTTTTCCATAGACATAATGGAAAAAAACGTTGCTCATGCCTACAGCCCAAACCACTGGATGGATTTTCATCAAATTCGTGACAGGAGGGGCAGCTTTGTCCTGAAAGCGTGCTTTTGTAAATTTGGTGTAAATCCGTCCAGTCTTTTTTTTTTTTGAAACGACTATAAAGTAGATAAAATAAATGAGTGATATCTGGGTTCGGGCCACGGACCCATTCCCCTTTCTTAGCAAGTAGTAGGCTGTCTTCCTCCACATCATCTTCCTCAACCAATACTGTAACCACACAGCCTACTTCTGTGGGACACAAAATCCCACCAGCTATCTTGCAAGCAATAAAAGAGGCGGTTGATCCATATCTTTGGAAGACAACAGTCCTCTGTATATACTTCAACACACCACCCTGCAGGGGGAAGCAATTTCAATGTGCGTTTGAAGCTGTAATCAAGGAGCATGAGAAACACTGCCCACTATCTTAGAAGTAACACAAGTGCAACATCTTCCCCTGTCCACCTACCCCTCCATATTAGTGCTTGATGCCTATTCCCTCATTTCCCTCCTCACCTTATGTTCTAACCTCTCCTGCAAACATTTTTTTTAAAAACAACAAAAGAAAGAAAGAATCCTTTAGGAACCACCTTCCACAGTTAAACAATAGAACTAAAAAAAGATCTTAGAGACTCCATCTACTTTACATTTCTCAGTTACATTTCTCCTGCAATGGGGGATAAAGGCCATTAGCATCCCTAGTTCCCAAAGCGAGAAACCAGGGTGCTAAAAAATAGATTCTTCTTCCTACAGCAGGGCAGGCCTTCGGCGTCCCGCTGTAGGAAGGAAAATCCTTTTCCAAGATGGCTACCATGAAAAGAAAAGGTGGGGCTCTGTACATAGCCCCTCTTCCATTTCCATGGCAGCCTGTAGAACCCTATGACCATATTACCACAAGCACATTTTTTTCCCTTTCAAACCTATCCTACTTTCAAATAACTTTACCACATAGCCGGTCCCAGGTGGACATGGCGACTTTAACACCATTTTTCATGCCTCACGGTCATGGTCAGTAGCCAGATTGTCCAGGTCATGACCTTATACCATGACCTGGACAATCTGGCCACTGCCCATGGCCACAGGCTATACCTCAGTCAGCAAATGTATATCACTATTTTTTGTACCTACTCTATGACACAAAACAAAACACAAGCACATTTGCAAATCCATGCTTTAAGGTCCTTGCCAATGCGCCTTACACAAGTTTGCTTGAAATCTGCCCATATTTTATTTTTTCTAAAGTGTCAAAATGTATGTACATACAATAGTCATATAAATAAGCCCCCACTTGACAAAATCCATTCAGTCTTTAAAAAAGCATTGAAAGTTAGGTCTATAATCTTTCTGAAAACATTTGTCCACATTCGTCAAACGGCAACAAAGTTATAAGCCATCTAAAAATGTTGAGACCCCCCTCTAATTTCACCCCCTCTTGAGAAAATCCCACCAAACTTTAGAAAAACATGTATATGTCGATCTAAAATCTTTTTACAAACTTCTGTGTAGATTCGTCAACTAGCACCACATTTATAAGCAAGGACCCGAACGCGAAGTGCAGACGCGTTCATGGACACGTCATCATGCCGCACGCAAGCGCATGGTCATTTGGCACCGTCCGGAAGTTCCACAATGACGTCACACATTCGCGTACATCAACAGAAGCAAAAACAGTGGACAAAGTATAGAAGTGTTAAAAATGATGCTAGAAGGTGGGAAACGGCAGAGTTTTAAGGTGAAACATTGTAAATTGGACAAAAAAACATTGCTATATTGGGGTAAGTATGATATTAGTAAGTTGTAGGAAAATAGCATGCACTGGTAAAAACCCATGGAATTCAATGAAAAAACTTTGTTAAAGGGACGTTATGGTTAAGTTGCACTAATAAAAACTTATGAAATTCAATAAAAATGTTTTTTAAAGGTACGCTATAGGCTGTGACATATATATATAAATATCAGTAAAAAAAAATTTGTTAAAGGGACGTTATGGTTAAGTTGCGCTACTAAAAACCTATGAAATTCAGTGAAAAAACTTTGTTAAAGGGACGCTATGGTTCAAAGTAAAACCGAAAAACCCCTGAAATTCGGCAGTTATGGTAAGATAAGCAACCATAACTCGCGCCACCGTGCACTGCTAACACTAACACGCAGAACATCAAAGATGACATCACAAATGTCATTGATGACATCACTGATGACAT
The DNA here is from genome assembly GCF_040938575.1 of Ambystoma mexicanum. Classification (NCBI taxonomy): domain Eukaryota; kingdom Metazoa; phylum Chordata; class Amphibia; order Caudata; family Ambystomatidae; genus Ambystoma; species Ambystoma mexicanum. The sequence goes on along the minus strand of NC_090924.1, from coordinate 856,177,982 downwards.
CACATGTCTGGATCTCCCTTTTTTCCCTTTACTGACATATCTAGGACACATCAGTAACAGTCAGGAAGTAAAAATTGAAAAGGTACTATATTTGTAGACTTAGGGTCAAGTCACATCATATGAAACATATACATAGCGGAAGACACAGGCTTGAAAGAGAGCAATCCTTTCTGTGCATGAAGATAATCATTAGGGTTATCAGCACTTTCTCATAGTTTTATTTTTATTACTCTACCTTCCCTGTATATGCTCAGATTTGTATACATTATACTCACTCTCCTTTCCTTTGGGTGCAGTCACATCATGTGATACACATACATATGGTAAGTAGCAGCTTTGAAACAGAGCAATAGTTTCTCTGCATAAAGACACTCAGTTAGGTTATGAACTCTTTCTGCTACTACTTCTGCTTTTTTGTTTACTTCACTGTCCCTGTATATACTCATATTTGTATGTGTTGTTGTCTCTTTGTGTTTTGTCTGTAATAATTATGTATTAAGTGGGTTTTATTATCTACTTATTACATGTTTCACAGTACGCAAAACTCTAATAAGAAAGCAGTTATCATTTCACTATTCAACATGGCAAGATTATGAATATGGCACCTTCATCATGTATGCCGCACACACTGCCTATGTTTCTGCATGAGTAGCTTAGTATACTGGATAGAACTTCATAATAGAATGCTATTTATATCAATGCATTGCTTAATGCACTAATTAGCTCATGATATTTATCCCAATGATCCTTGACAGTTTTTGGTCAGCATTATAAGAATCCCTTGTACAGAGTTTTTATGAAAAGTAAATGCACATGTGATGTCATCAGTGATGTCATCAATGACATTTGTGATGTCATCTTTGATGTCCTGGGTGTTAGTGTTAGCAGTGCACGGTGGCGCGAGTTATGGTTGCTTATCCTACCGTAACTGCCGAATTTCAGGGGTTTTTCGGTTTTACTTTGACCCATAACGTCCCTTTAACAAAGTTTTTTCACTGAATTTCATAGGTTTTTAGTAGCACAACTTAACCATAACGTCCCTTTAACAAAGTTTTTTTACTGAATTTCATAGGTTTTTAGTAGCGAAACTTAACCAAAACGTCCCTTTAACAAAGTTTTTTTACTGAATTTCATAGGTTTTTAGTAGCACAACTTAACCATAATATCCCTGACTTTAAATACATGTAACATAGAACATACTGAACCCCTAGCTAGTGATTTCGATGTCCGCGGACTACCGCCATGTCCGCGGACATATCGAAAATCTGAGCGTGGTGAATGTACATTTAAATAGTGTGCCCCATTTCCCCTTTGAGTTTGGCTCTGAAAAGAGCAGTTTTTTTTGTATTTTTTGCAGATGCTTGACAGACACCTGTTATTTTGTATTTTTTGTTCTTCTTTTTTCTTACTTTACTCCTAAAATCTTCACATAACCTTCTCCAAAGCAACCCTTACATTCCAAAACAGCATGGCATTTCCCATAAAAGATAAGGAAATGCCATCTTCTTTAAAATAAACAGCATTACTGGAATCAATATTCTCATTATTACAGAAGAACATACCAGCTCTAAGCATGAAGGCACACATGCCTCGGTTGATTACACACCTAGCATTGTTTTGCTCAGGACAAAAAACTGAACTATTGTCCCATATTGCCCTAGGTAGTAATCCTGGAAAAATTACTTTGGCATTTGGAAGGATGTTCATTACTGCTTGAACCAAGTGTTCCAAATCTGCCAACAAAGTAGGGGCACTGACATAGCCCAAACGGAAAGCACCATAGTGCAAAACTACCACATGGGGACTGTTGATCCTGCCCATATCTTCACAAACTTGTACAATTCCCTTTACATTGCAATCAGGCACAGTGCTCCACACAACCTCCACTCCTTTAATATCAAAATTCTTTGCAACATGCCTGCATTGAGCATACTGTTTTAAACCATGCACAAACATATCTCCGAGCACCAACACCCTGACTTTCTCCACTTCTGCCATCTTCACTACACACAGTCTCTTTCAACACAAATCCACAACCTCAACATCTGATTGGCTGATCCCTACAATCTTCTTTCCATGCTGGATTTGCTGGAAAACCCTGGCTGTAGCACGCTCTCTCCACGGACAGCCGTGGTGTCCGCGGACCAGGTAACTCTTGGACAGCCCTTCTACCATTTCCACTTCACTCTCTGTGCCATTCCCTCATTGCATACAGCTAAGCAGTCACACAATACGGAGAACGTCCTCAGAACACCCCCATTTTGTTTATTTTCGAACATTTCAGGACACCGCGAGTGTTCTTATAACACATGCAACTTGCCAGCGAACAATACGGACAACGTCCTCAGAACACCCCATTTTCTTTATGTACGAACATTTCAGGACACCGCGAGTGTTCTTCTGGCTCACTCTTTTTTCTTTTGCTGACGTGTCTAGGCCACATGGTTTTCTTCAGTAACAGTCAGAAACTAAAAATTGTATTTTATTTGTAGACTTATCCTACAAGTAGGTTCTTATAGTAATTCCCTTAGAGTCCAGTCACATCATATAAAGCATATACATAGGGGAAGACACAAGCTTTAAAGACAGCATTATTTTCAAGCAAATAAATGATTATTTCTCTGTTTCAAAGCTGCTATTTACCCTATGTATATGTATATTGGTATGTGTTCTTGTCTCTTTCTGTTTTCTCTATAGTAATGCAATTATGTAATACATGGGTTTTATTAGCTACTTATTACATATTTCACAATACACAAAAATCTATTAAGAAAACAATTATCATTTCATTATTCAACATATTAACATTACGAATATTATACCTTCATCTTGTACGCTGCACACAATGCTATGTTTCTGCATTAGTAGCTTAGTATACTACATAGAATCCCATAATAGAATGCTATTTATATCAATGCATCGTTCAAAGCACTAATTAGGGTATGATATTTATTGCAATGATCCTTGACACTTATTTCGCAACATTATAATAAGAATCCCTTGTACACATATTTCATGAAAAGTACATACACATGTGATGTCATCAGTGATGTCATCAATGACATTTGTGATGTCATATATGCTATCCTGGGTGTTAGTCTTAGCAGTGCACGATGGTGGCGCGAGTTATGGTTGCTTATCTTACCATAACTGGCGAATTTCAGGAGTTTTTCCGTTTTACTTGGAACCATAACGTCCATTTAACAAAGTTTTTTTATTAGCACGCAAACAATATACAAAGATGGAGTGTAAAAAGCAATTTCTCAGAGATGGCTGAACACAGAATGTTGCAAACTCAGAATTTATGGTCGTTTACAGTGAAGGTCAGCTGCTTCCATTTTTTGCTCACGTGCCGAGAGGCCCACGACTCGCACTATACGGTTCTATTGGTTTTTGACCTTGACAGACAGGGATCGTGCGAAAAGACTTCTTTTGAAGGAGTGTTGCAAAAACGTAAGACACGATAAGGATGAAATTTCTGAAACGAAACCACTTTTATATAATATATCACTATGAGAAAGATCGTTGGCATGGACGGAGTCGTATTTTGGGACTGCACTACGCTTAGACAATGGAAAATGCCAATATAATGTAAGCAACCCTTTAGATTATTTTATACCGGAATATAATAAAAATAGCGTGACATTAAAGCCCGGTTAAGTTGTACTTGTTCGTTCAATGTGGCATAGTGTTTTCTACCGCGCACTATCACTGCCAAATTGGTCCGCTGTCGCTTAGAGGGCTCTGAAAAAGGCAGAGGACAGAGGGTGGGTTAATTGGAATAAGTTAACATACTCCGTTGCACTATCCTCGCTAGCAAATAGTTTCACGCCCTAATAAATAAAATGAATATTTTTAATGAAGATCGGCTGGTGAGACTAATTTATGTTTTTTAAAACAGGTATGTCCTTCCGTACTGTCAATGCCACGATTTTCAGACCCCGGCCAACGTATTTTTGAACTGCCAGGTGCAGCTACTTCTTAACAACTTCATGACCCTCACCATTTTATGGGACAATCGCCAAGGACCATTATGCCCTTACGCGGTACTAGCGGCTAGAAGCAACATACCAACCATTATGGTGGTCTCATGCCTCGTTGTTGGAACAGCCTTCCGATTATCAGTGCGAACATAGTGCTTCTTTTATCATAAACCAACACCCTGTGTAGCGCAAAGGAACAGCGCGTGAGTCAAGATGAACTTTTGCGGATCGACAGCAAAGACAAATGCAAATCGCTGAATATTCTCTAAACATTTGATGTCAAATAAATGTACTTTACGAAATGTACAATCTTGCTGTTTGCTTTTAAATCACAGTTTCATATTCCGAATTGTGGCGCGCTGTGTTGTGAGATGATGCGTGTTGTTTTCCGGGTTCTGTGT